>NC_135801.1:179841600-180164938 GCF_964213995.1 Mustelus asterias | reverse complement strand
CAAATTTTCCTTTTAAACACTTGCTCTCTGGCAGCTTGTGCCATAAAAGGGGGCTTGTATTTCCTCTCTCTCCACTCTAGTTATTTGACACCATTGCAGCTGGGGGTATGCTTCATTGCTCTTGTTTCACCCAACCTGAGAGGGGCAGCACAGACAAGACAGGTGCTTTGGAATTTCAATGAGAGCAAGTCCTTCCAGAGTGGCAATCCTCCGGTGATTGCCACTCCGAGGATCTTATGGCTATTAAGTGTGACAATTTGGTTCATTGATTAGCGTTACTGGAAATGCAATCCGTTTACTAAGGCTGTGAACTAGGCATCAAATTAATGTAAAATGAAGGCACGCCCAGCCAGCTGAGCCTGACAATTTCAGGCTCAGAATCTGGGGTCCATTACCAAAGTTGAAAGAGTTGTTCCACAAACTAGTCAAGCAATGGCTTATTACAGTCATGTTCACAGGTTCATACCTAATAATCAGCATCACAGACTTTTTTTATTCGTTCATGGGATGTGAGCATCACTGGCATGGCCAAAACCTACTGCCGATCTCTAATATCCCTTGAGAAGTTGGTTAGCGAGTTGCTTCTTGAGCCGCTCAAGTCCATGTGATGTAGGTACAAGAGAGGGAAGACAAGATGTTTCCTCTTGCTACAGCAAAGAGAATGGTGATTTAGTTCAAAGACGGAATGGTGTATGACTTGGAGAGAAATTTGAAGGAAACTTGTACGTGGGAGTGTTCCCAGGCATCTAATGCCTTGTCCTTTTTGTGGTAGAGGTCACACGTTTGGTAAGTGGTATTGAAGCAGCCTTGACAAGTTGCTGCAGTGCAACTTGTAGATGGCACACACTGCTACAAATGTGTACTGGGTGTGAAGCAATTGAATGTTAAAGGTGGTGGATGGGTTGTCCTAGATCATGTGGAGCTCCTTGGGTGTTGATGGAGCTGCACTCATCCACAACAATCTTCACTTGTGCCTTGTAGATGATGGGCAGGATTTGAGGATTGCTTGCTGCAGAATTCCCAATCACTAACCAGCTCTTGTAGCCACAGTACATGGTCCAGTTAAGTTCCTGGTCAACGGTAATGCCTAGGATGTTGAGCGTGGGAATTCAGTGATCGTAACGCTGTTGAATGTCAAGGAAGATGGTTAGGATTTCTCAATTTAGACATGCTAACTGTCTGGCACTTGTGTGACTAGAATGTTATTTGGCATTTTTCAAGCCTGAATGTCGGCCAGGTCTTGTTGCAGACATGGACTGCTTCAATAATTAAGGAGTTGCTAAACACTGGTGCTAAACACTGTGCAATCATCAGTGAATGTCCCCACTTTTGATCTTATGTTGGAGGGAAGTTCATTGAAACGATTAAAGATCATACAGCCTACTTCACTATCCTGAGGAATTCACGCATTGATGTCCTGTGGCTGAGATGAGTGCCCTCTGACAACCATAAACATCTTGTTCTTTGCTCAATCTGAGGCAGAACTTTCCCTCTGATTTCCACTGACTAGAGATCCTTAATGCCACACTCTCACAGAGGGAAGACTGCTACCAACTGTGCCACAGCTGACACTTGATGTTATAAAAGTGTTGGATCACTATGACATGTAAAGAAATCCAACAGTGTAGGAATCAAAACATTATTCTTTCTGCTATTTTTAAAATGCTACAAGTCACATGACCACAGGATTGACCCTTTGTTCTGGAAGCTACCAGCAGTACTTCCCAGAACAAACAAATTCCTCATTGTGCAGCTCTTTTGTAATCACAAAAACAGAGGATTTCCACTTTGAAACTTGTTATGCCTACAGAGCTGCTTACAACCTCATCCCACACCTGAAACTGTCCAAATCCATTTCAAGAGGGAACCACTGAGGGGACAAAGGTACACCATTTGCATTTGATAAGCTCACCCTTCTAGCAGAGTCAGACGGTCTGCCTAGACAATCAGTTCTTGAAACCAGACTCACAAAATGGATGATAACACTTTCAGTCACTGATAATGACTGGGACATTATCAGTCCTGAAATCAAAGGCAGCTCCAGATACTGGATATACACGTCTCTTGAAGTAATTGTGGACAAAGAAGATCACATTGTCTGACTATCCATTTTAAAATGGCTATATGCCTTTGAGAACTAGGAGAACCTCATACTGCTGTTTTCACACCAACTGGAAAGAACTCCAGTAGCCCAGCTGAGCATTCAGCCGGTCACCATCTCTGCACATCACGAAGCCTGCTTAATTGTAAAAGCCCCTGACCAAAGCCTGCCAAACGGTTTAAGCACAGGAAGTTTATCGTGTTGCAGTATTATTAATTTCAAGGATTTTCATGTTGCCATCTTCAACCAGAAATTCACTGGGATTGAACTCCAGCAAGAAGTAAACACCCTCTGGATTTCTGTATGGACAGAGAAAAACTCTTTTTTTCTATTCCCACATCACCCCCCACCCCCACTCCATCCCTGTCCCCCCACCCATTGATGTCTGATGGAGTGGGAAGTTGCCAGCACACCTCCTGTACATTTTGATTATGAAATAAACTAACCTTCAGAGTTAATATGAGTTTGCTGTGAGTAAACAGGACCACACAAACCGATGGTTTGGGAAAACACTTCTCAAAACACACTTCTTGTACCAAGCTTTAGGTCAACTGTTCTAATATATCCTTATGGGGCTTGGTGTCAAATTGTATATAATAATGGTCCTGTGAAGTATCTTGGGATGTTTTACTCAGTTAAAAGTGTTGTATAAATGGAAGTTCTTGCTGTTATAAATTGACTTATTTGGGTGTGAGTTGAATTGAGTAAGGGTTCCCACTGACTGTCATAATGAGCCAATTGACAATTGGCAAGTCAGGCTGGGGTTGCCAGCAGAAATGGGCATGGATGGGTCACAGCAAGTAACTAGTCATATTGAGAGAACACCCCACATCTCCTAGTCAAGGTAGATAACATGCCTCTAAGGTCCTCTATATCCCGCTCTATCAATAGACTTTACAAATTCTTCATTGGGTTATTCTGACTCTACAGCTGCTTGCACAAACTAATTTTTGACCAATTTGTTACATTTTAATTTATCTGATTTTGAACTGTAGGGATGGGTTTCGTTGGGGCAATACAACTTTGGTTGCTTCAAATACTCCTTCCAAGAGTAATGAAGCAATTAATCGTCTGATGTCAGGCTCCTATCCCTTTAAAGGATGGTACCTGCATCCAAGAGCTGCCCCCCAATCGGACGATCAGCAACTCCTTAGTCCCAGGAGCACTGGGTGCATTGGCCATGCTAAATTCTCCCTCAGTGTATCCGAACAGGCGCCAGAGTGTTGTGACTAGGGGATTTTCACAGTAACTTCATTGTAGTGTTAATGTAGGCCTACTTGTGACACTAATAAATAAACTTTCAACTTTAAAACTTTAAACTTTAACTTTAAACTTAAAAAAAAACACTAGTGAGAGGGAAAGGTGGGGGGTTTATGGAGGTGGCCAGGCAGAGCAAGGTGAGACCAAAAGAGAAAATGGTGGAAAATCTCAGCAGGTCTGGCAGCATCTATAAAAAGAGAAAAGAGCTGACGTTTCGAGTCCAGATGACCCTTTGTCAAAGCGAGGTGAGAGGTGTATTGAGGGCCGGAAGGGCGGGGGCGTTGGCAGGGGGCATGGTTCTTGGTTCTTGGCAATGGGAGCCTCACCACAGGCCACAGGCTGCCTTATTAGCAGGGCATCCTGCAGAGCCCACAGGAGACTCCCAGGTTTTGTCAGGCAGATTCCTCACATGGTGGCGCTCCTTTGCTCACTCCCAACAATGGTAGGAAGATGCCCTTAAGGAGCTCTTAACTGGGCACTAAAGAGCCTAAATTATCCATAAGGAACATAATCTTACACCTCCCCGATGCTACCGAGAGAATTCCACAGTGTCGAGAAGGTGAGAGGCATTCTGCCACCCCCACCTTCCCTCTCAATTCTTCAGCATGCCCCAACTCACTCGGAAGGGTGAGTTCAATTCCACAAGCAAAATCTGAAATGAGCATTGCGACAGGTTGGATTTCTGCCTCTTCCCATTTTAGAATTTGTGTTGGACGAAACTAGCTGCAAAACGAAAAATAGAATCGGGAATATCTGCCATTCTGATTGTCTATAATTAAAACAACCACAAAAAAAATAAAGCTTCTTTTGACAAAATAATAAAGTATGTCCACATTTAACTACCAGTTGTTAGACATTGTTTAACAGGATGGTGCCGCATCAATAAACCCAAGGCGACAAATAGTATTGTGAAAGGGATGTATTCTGATCCAAGGTTTACTATGCTGCACTTGCTGAGCAGATCCAATATCAGATAGAAGTCATGGAATCCCTACAGTGCAGAAGGAGTTCATTCGGCCCATCGAGCTCACACTGACTATAATCCCACCCAGGCCCTTTCCCCATAACTCCACATAATTACCCTGCTAATCCCCCTAATTTACACATCTTGTGAAAATAAGGGGCAATTTAGCGTGGCCAATCAACCTAACCCGCATATCTTTGGAGTGTGGGAGGAAACCGGAGCAACTGGTGGGTACTCAGATGGTCTGCTATTTTTAGTATTTCATGTTGCTATAAGAATTACAGAATGCAAATTTATTTTTTTGAAAAATTTGCATTTCACTTTTCATGGCCTCGAGCTTTGAAATTTTTCAATTATGTTCCAGTTTTATGATTCTCTGCATTATTCATTATCAAACGAGATTAATAAGAAAGAAGAGACTTCAATCTTTCTGTTAACTTTTTTGCAAACTTTCCCTCTGGTTGGAAGTTTAAAAAGTGCCCCATTCATCTGTTGTCTGTGATGTAAAAGGCTTGAATGTCGCCAATACACAGTGCAATAAATATCAATGGAATCAACCATTACTAATGTTCATACACAGAGGTCGGTGAATAGGAGGCTCAGTATTCCCTGCTGACAAATTCAATGGAAATTATCACCTGTTTGAAAACAAGACAATACCTCTGTTGCTGAACTCGAAACAAAGTTATGCTAAATTGTTTTCAGCCTGCGCGACAAGGTGCACTGGGGATACATTTAACTAACGGTAAACTGTAATGTTGTCTTTGCAATTATTTTATTACAAGTGAGATTGATTCAGTTTGTAAATGCAACAAATTGGAATGTGTTACAAAGCTACACAAGTGCATTTGCAGCAAATATTAATAATGTAACGGACAATATTAAAAAATAGAAATTGGTTTCTGCAAGGGAAATGGCACTCAAACAATTAAAAATTCAAGACAATAAATTTCACTCTGTTCACTGGAGAAATTTTCAGACATTAAGTATTTTTTTACTAATGTAGAGACTGCAATTTTATACGGGATTAAAATCTCTGATGCGTTACTTAACCACGACACATTTTAAAAACAGGCCTTTAGGTCCCACAGAGATATCATTCACTTCAATGGCTTCAGTAAATGTGATTCAAGCATCTACTACAGCCTGGATACATTACTGACCCAAGGGGAAAACTGTGCAGTTAAGCAAATTTTTAATAATGACACACAAGAAATATTCTGTATTGCACAAAAGTGATAATGAGAAACAAATCACTTATCTGCAATACAGCAAAGGATCTGCAAATGACCCCGCACTTACTCCAGTGATCCCTTGGGGGTTCTCTTTAATTCTCAGCAGAAAATCAACTATCCAAGGAAGATTTAATCATCTGCTTGAACAATTTGTCACATCAAAAACTCAATCAAACATCATGGTCAAGGGCCCAGCAAGCTTTTCTTATTGTCAGGCAGGATAATCGTGTGGTTATTGTCACTTGAGTAAAGTTTCAAGTTGTTGATCCATGGGAGCAGGATGGGGGTTGCCGGGGTGGGGGGCGAGGGGATGGGAGGCAGAGGGTTCCCAGTAATGCATGGGAAACCCAAGAGTTTGTGCTTTCTAACAGTTTTAACTCAATAGTGTGTGTGTGTGTGTGTGTGTGTGGTGTCACTGACAGGTTCCCCACCCAGAAGCCAGGCTGATTGACAGATTGGGCTTCCAGTCGGGTGGTTAACATTGGAGATGAGGCCACAGAACCAGATAGGTTTGAGTTTCAACCCAGGGGATCTCATCCTTGAGCCTGGACGAAGGGGTTTGGTCAGAAATTGGAGGCCTGCGAGATCAGAAGCTATGGCGGATGGACTTTGGTCAGAGGTCCAATTGCTGAAATCAGAGGCTATGGGGAGGGGGATGTCGCAGGACATTTGTATATGGGGAAGGGGGTGGGGTGGATAGATCATAGTTTGTGGTGGGGAAGATCGGAGGCCTGGGTGAGTGGAGTAGCGGGGAAACCTGAACTCTTGGAGGGGGGAGTTTCTGGGGTGATTGGAAGGATGGTGCTTGGGGAGATAGAGTGTACGATTGTTGTACATTGATCCAGCAGGTACATGCAAAGGAACATACCTTCTGGATCCGGTAGTCCTGGGCTCCCTTTAGTGAGTGGATTTCCTAATACCCGAGAAATCTGGCCAGCCAGGTTTTAGATTTCAATTGGTGGATAAATATGAGGTGCAAACTGGGATGGGATATGGGTGACCAACCAGTTCATGAGAGGTGGGTTGGCGATATTTAAATTGCCAAGCCGCCTCCCAGGAACCGGCTGGTCACCCATACCCCATCTCAGCTTGATTAAAGCTGGAACTGGATGGGTTTGAGGTGGGTTGATGTTGGGATTCAGATTTGTCACAGTTTACAATGCAACCTCCACTTGACCAAAATCCACCCATTTTTTCAGGGGTTAAAATTACTCCTGTGGTCTTTCAGTGTTTAAATCAGTAAATTGAAGTGGTGAGATACAGTGAATCCCAAGCTCATCAGAGACTAGAACTCCACTTAGCCAAAGCGACTAAGTATGATGCTTTCACTACACGTTGCATTGCAAAACAAATTAGAATTATAAAAGGGACACAATTATCCACAATTAAATAGAATTAACTACCCCAAATTGTGAACTTGTTGTAGTAGCAACAGGTACAGAGCACAACATAAGAAAGGAATATCTGGGCCTTCATTTTTTTTTCAAACTGCTATAAATATACAATAGCAAGACACGGCTACTCATTTCATCACTTTGAGAACAAACTTTAATAACAATATGCACTGTTGGTGTATTGTATGCCACTCCCTACCAGAAGTGTGTTGACTCTAAATATCCTGCCACTCTGGCACAGCAGAGAAGCTGAAGTACACTGAAGTTATGGCAAACAGGGTAGATTCCAGATGAATGAAGTCCAAAAGTGGTTTTGGCAAGGGAAGCGGTGGCGGAGTGGTATTGTCACTAGACTAAAATCCAGAAACCCAGGGTAATGCTCTGGTGACCCAGGTTCAAATCCCACCATGGCAGATGAAATTTGAACACAGTAAAAAAAAAATGGAATTAAAAGTCTAATGATGACCATAAAACCATTGCCGATTGGCATAAAAACTCATCTGGTTCACTAATGTCCTTTAGGGAAGGAAATTTGTCATCCTTACCTAGTCTGGCCTACATGTGACTCCAGAGCTATAGCAATGTGGTTGAGTCTCAAATGCCCTCTGAAGTGGAGGGCAATTAGGGATGGGCAATAAATGCTGGCCCAGCGAGTGATGCCCACATCCCGTAAAATAAATAAATAAGTCAGAAACTGAAGGGTCAGTACTTTGGCAAAAAGTGAAAATCTCCTATGAAATGTCACTTACATGTCAAAGGGAGTGGCAATAAGGAGTGAGAGTTAATATGATTACTGAGCCTGATTTTAATTTAAAAACCTATTCATCGAGATTAGAGTTAAAATTAAGTCCCTAATATATTTTGTGGGGGTTGGTGGGGAACTCTCCTTTAAATCATCTGGGGCTTGGGAAGTGCAGGCTGTATGAACAATGTATTGGAGGCATATCAGCCTTGAACAGAAACTTTCTACTAATGCAGAAGTATGTCACTATAGAGGTCATTCATCCCATCAAATGTATGCAAGATCTTTGTTCGACCTTTCCAAAAAATGATCACCTCTTCTCTTTGCAGAGAAATGTCCCCAATTCCATCAATTTGCTTTGGACCAGTGGAAAACACACAGTTTCCAACTCCCCTTCATTAGCAATACTAACCAGATTCTAGTCACATACAACATGCACACAAACTATTGCAAAATGTTATTGATAGGTTAAGTGTGTGGGCATAAATTTTGGCAGATGGAGAAGAATATGGGAAAATGTACAGTTTTCTTCAATGTGAGGGAGATTTTTACAACTTTTACAGATGCACCATAGAAAGCATCCTTTCCGGATGTATCACAGCTTGGTACAGCTCCTGCTCTGTCCAAGACTGCAAGAAACGACAAAAAGCTGTGAACGTGACCCAGTCCACCACGTAAACTAGCCTCCCATCCATTGACTCTGTCTACACTTCCCGCTGCCTCAGGAAAGCAGCCAGCATAATTAAGGACCCCACGCACCCCAGACATACTCTGTTCCACCTTCCTCCGTCGGGGAAAAAAAAACAAAAGTCTGAGGTCACGTACCTACCAACTCAAGAACAGCTTCTTCCCTGCTGCCATCAGACTTTTGAATGGACCTATCATACATTGAGCTAATTTTTCTCTCCACCTAAGCTAAGGCTGTAACACTATATTCTGCATCCTCTCTTTTCCTTCTCCCTTATGTACTTATGAACGGTATGTTTTGTCTGTAAGAAACAATACTTTTCACTGTATCCCAAAACAACGATAAATCAAATCAAATTAAAGAATAGAAAAACAAATTATTATATAAATGGAGAGGTTGCATAATGTTGTGCTGCAGAGGGATCTGGATGTTCTTGTGCATGAATCATAAAAAATGAGCATGCAGGTACAGAAAGCAATCAATAAGACAAATCGAATGTTGAACTTTATTGCGAGGAGATTGAAGTATAAAAATAAGGAATTCTTGATAGAATTGTGCAAGGTGTGGTGAGACCATATCTAGAGTATTGTGTACAGTTTTGGTCCCCTCACTCAAGAAGGCATATACTTGAGTTGGAGGTATCCCAGAGAAGATTAATTCAGCTGATTCCAGGGATGAAGGGGTTGTCTTATGCAGGAAGTTTGTGCAAGTTGGACCTCTACTCATTGGAGTCTAGAAGATTGGGAAGTTACCTTACTGAAACATGTCAGATTCTGAGGGGGTTTGACAGGGTAGCTGCTTTTCCCTTGTGTGAGAATCTAGAACAAGGGGCACAATTTAAAAATAAAGGGTTTCCCATTTCAGACGGAAATTAGAAGGAACTTCGACTCTCAGAGGGTTACTAATCTTTGGAATTTTCCTCCAGTGAGCAGCCGAGGCTGTGTCATTGAATGTATTCAAGGCTGAACTGGATATACTTTTGATCTAAAAGGGGGCAGGCAGGAAAATGGAGATAAGGCCACAATCATATCAGCCATAAAACTGAATGGCTGAGAAGGCTAGATGGCCCAAATGGTCCACTCCTGCTCCTATATATTATGATCTTATGATATTAAGGTAGTTGAAATCCACAATTAGCATTCTTTATATTTTTGTGCTTCTTATCAATTTGCCGACATTTTTGCTCTGCTATTTCCCTCTGACTGTTTAGTGGTCTATAATATCCTTCCAGCAGAACAACTGGCCCTTCTTTGCTCCTCAGTTCAACTTTTATTGTCTCATTTGATGCTCCTTCTGGTATATCATCCTTCCTCACAGCTGTGACTGTTCTCTTGACCAATATTGTGACCCCTCTTTTTGTATCTCCCTCTCCATCTTGTCTGGAACACTGCAACCAGAAACATGGAGATGTTATTCCTGACCTTCTTTGAGTTGTTTCAATTATAGATCTGATATCAGAATTGCAATTGTGTATTTTGCCCTCAGCTCACCTGCCTTATTCAATAGACTCTGTGCATTGAAGCACATACTATTAATCAGTTTGATTTATATTTTCTAGCCTTTGTCGTCTTGGTCTTCCAAACTCACTTATTAATTTTCTGCTTTCTATTTCCAGCTTTGCTTCTTTCCCTTCTGAATCTACACTCAGGGTTCCATCCCCTACCAAACCTCCCTCACAAGGGAGTGAAAGGTTTTGGGGGAAAAGCAGGAACGTGGACTTGAGGTTAAAATCAGGCCATCCATCAGCCATCCATCCATTCTCACTGGATGGTGCAGCAGACTTGAAGGGCTGATTGACCTACTCCTGCTCCTAATTTATTTATTGTATTCATTCATGGGACATGGGCATCGCTGGCTGGACAGCATTTATTGCCCATCCCTAGTTGCCCTTGAGAAGGTGATGGTGAGCTGCCTTCTTGAATTGCTGCAGTCCATGTGGGTTGATCCACAATGCCGTTAGGGAGGGAATTCCACGGACTGCGAAGGAATGGTGATATATTTCCAAGTCAGGATGGTGAGTGGCTTGTGGTGGTGGTGTTCCCATGTATCTGCTGCCCTTGTCCTTCTAGGTGGAAGTGGTTGTGGGTTTGGAAGGTGCTGTCTAAGGGTCTTTGGTGAATTGCGGCAGTGCATCTTGTAGATAGTACACACTGCTGCGACTGAGCGCTGGTGGTGGAGGGATTGAATGTTTGTAGATGTGGTGCCAATCAAGCGGGCTGCTTTGTCCTGGATGGTGTCAAGCTTCATGAATGTTGTTGAAGCTGCACCCATCCAGGCAACTGGGGAATATTCAATCACATTCCTGACTTGTGCCTTGTAGATGGTGGATAGGCTTTGGGGAGTCAGGAGGTGAGTTACTCGCCGCAGTATTCCTAGCCTCATATGTTCATATGTAACACTACAAGGAAAACCTCTCACCACGATACGGGTCCCTGTTGAGGTGCCACCCGTCTGTGGCTTGTGCAGGTCTCACCGCCCAAAGAACTGGGTCTAATGCCCCAGGAATCTAAGCTTGATCTATTTTTTAATTTATCATCTGATATCGCCTCAACAGCTTTTTTGGGGAGAAGCCCACAGTTCTACCAGCCTGTATGCCAAGTCATCACACTTGAATGCAATAGATCTAATTTTCAGGTTATATTCCCTTGTTGAGGACTCCCCGCCAGGAAAAATAGTTTACCTACCCTATCAACTCATTTGATTCTGAAACACCTAAATTAGATCACCCCTAACCTTCGGTATTTAAGTGAATAAAAAGCAAGGGCTGAATTTTCATTCAGAAATATTCCAAACTCCCAGAACCAACTCAGGAGAAACTTCCCTGAATATTCAGATCTTCATTCCGGGAGTGGGAGAATGGGTGCTACCTGGCATTGGGCCCGCCACCCGAGGCAAGTGTGGAGGTGGCTTCAGGGGCTGCCAAATGCCAAGGCAGGGCATTTCTTCAGGAGTTTATAGCAAGAACTTAGAAATTTTAAATGCAATCAGGCAGACTCAACATGGTTTTTTGAAAGGGAAATCATGTTTGACCAATTTATTAGAGTTCCTTGAGGAAATAAAAAGTAAAAACAGGGATAAAGGGGAACCTGTGAATGTGACACACTTGGATTTCCAAAAGGCCTTTTGAGAAGGTGCCATATCAAAGGTTACTACAAAAAATAAGAGTTCATGGCAAAGAGGTAACATATTATTGTGGACAGAGGATTGGGTGGCAAACAAGAGGCAGAGAGTAGGGATAAATGGTTCATTTTTGGGTCGACAAACTGTCACAGTGGAGTGCCTCAACTACTTACAACGTATAGAAATCTATAGACTTGGATGAAGGGACCAAATGTATCATTGCTAAATTTGCAGATTACACAAAGATAGAACATAGAACAGTACAGCACAGAACAGGCCCTTCGGCCCACGATGTTGTGCCGAGCTTTATCTGAAACCAAGATCAAGCTATCCCACTCCCTATCATCCTGGTGTGCTCCATGTGCCTATCCAATAACCGTTTAAATGTTTCTAAAGTGTCTGACTCCACTATCACTGCAGGCAGTCCATTCCACACCCCAACCACTCTCTGCGTAAAGAACCTACCTCTGATATCCGTCCTGTATCTCCCACCACGAACCCTATAGTTATGCCAGGTAGGATAGTAAGGTGTGAAGTGGACATGAGGAGGCTAAAAGGGGTATGGATAGGTAGGCAAAAAATTGTCAGATGAAAGAGAATGTGGGAAAATATAAACTTGTCCAGTTTGGCAAGAAGAATAGAAAAGCAGGATATTATTTCAACTCAACAGTGCAGAGGGATCTGGCTGTCATGGTACACGGATCACAAAAAGTTAGTATGAAGGTGTAGAGAGTGATTGGGAAGACAAATAGAATGTTGTTGTCTTCTGCAAGGGGAATGGAATATGAAAGTAGGGAAGGTTTGCTATAATTGTACAGGGCATTGATAAGACCTTATCTGCAGTATCTGGGTATAGTTTTGGTCTCCTCACTTGAGAAAGGACATAACTGCATTAGAAGCAGTTCAAATAAAGTTAACTCGATTGATTCCTGGGATGAATGAGTTATCTCATGAGGAAAGGCTGCACAGGTTGGGCTTATATCCATTGGAGTTTACAAGAATTGATGACATCATCGGAAGATATCAGATTTTGAAGTAATTGATGGGTGGAACTGAGAAGAGTGATTCTGGAAGAGACTCGAACTGGGAGAAACAGTTTAAAAAGAAATGGTCTCCCATTTCAGGCGAGATGAGGAGAAATAATTTTCTAGGAGAATTTATTGGTCTCTGGAATTCTGTTCCCCAAAGAGCAGTGAAGGTAGGGTCTACCAATCACGACCCTTTCCCTCATACCCTCCACACCACCTCATGCCCCTATATACATACCTCATGTCTCTCATACCCTCATGCCAACTATGACAGATCTATCATCCCCATGTCCCTTTATAGCCCCTATATCAACTTAATGCCAACTCATGAGAAACAATGCCCCTCCCACCCCCCCAACCACCACCCTTTGTCCTTACACTCTCCATGCTAACTTACCCAGTATCCATCATCAGCATATCTCAGGAGCCTTGCTGAGATTAACTGAGATAAAATTCTAAGTGGGGGGGCAATCTTATCAAGAAATCTTAAGTGCCAAACGATCATGAAAACGGGAGAGAATCGCGCCCATTTTCTGGGTGAGTTGCCTGAAGCAATAGTACGGCACTTAGAAAACAAAAGCCTAGCTGTGATTCCCACCAGTAGGGGGAGTGGGTGGAGCTAGCTGCTATGCTCTAAGGACGCAATTGCGCAGGCTTCCCAATCCCCCAGTGCACCGTGTACAAATGTACACAGTGTACTGGGATAAGTGTCACTCCCCCTCACCAATTGCCCCCTTGGACACCGATCCCTCGCCCACCCAATTGCTGCCCCCACCCCCACTGATCACTGCCCTGGCCAATCCCCCCCCCCCCTTTCCCTTGCCGCCACCCCACAATGACCGCCCCAGCCATGATCATACGTGATCCACGCCGGTGAGGGTATTGACCAGAGAGAGGGTAAGTACAATTGAGCCCGGACAATACAGTCCAGGACTCACTAATGATATTAAAATTGCACACTGAATATTGAAATTGGCTTTGTGCCCAATCTTACCGGCTCACCATGCCGATCGGCTGGCGTGACGAGCCAGTAAGAACGCCCCCTAAGTACCTGTTATAAATTTATAAGCCCATTCAGTACATTTTAATTCCTACGATTTCTTAATCCCTTGTATTTCAACAACAGCTAATCCTTTTACAACCAGCTGTGGCTGAAAATCAAACTGTGAACTTACAAAGTCCCCAACTGCAATGGTGATACAGCTACACAAATATCAAACATGCCTACCGATTTACCACCCGCCCACACTTTGGCTAATCAGATCACAAGGCTGTGCTCTTGCTCCCAGCTTACAAGCAAAAACTGAAACGGGAGAATCCGTTAAAGAAAATCGTAAAGTTGGTCTAAGAAATCAGATGATCTCGTACGGGACTGCTTCGAGTCAGTGGACCGGACAGTATTTAAAAACTCTGCGACCAGCCTGAACGAGTACAGCATTACAGTAACTGACTTCATTAGTAAGTGTGTAGAAGACTGTGCCAAAGAAGCAAATCCGTGTTTTTCCCAACCAGAAACCATGGATGAACAGGGATATCCACTGCTTGCTGAAATCCAGGTCTGAGGCAATCAAGTCAGGCGACCCTGACCTCTGCAAGAAAGCCAGATGTGATCTATGAAGATCCATCAAAGATGCCAAAAGATAGTACCGGACCGAGCTGGAGCCCCAGGCTAGCCATACAGACCCCTGCCGACTATGGCAAGGTCTGCAAGACACAACAGGCTACAAGATGAAGGCATATACAGTCATCCAAGTTCACCCAAGTCTCTTTGAACGGTAACACTTACAAGTTTTTCACTTTTTAAAAGATTCAAAACATTCACTTCACCCTTATATACATTCCAATGTGGCCAGTCTTACACCCACTTCTCCCTGTCTTCACATAACACTCCTAATCCCTAACCTAGCTATTCAACAGTGGAAGACATATCACCCAAACACAGTGCAACACAACCACTGACATTGTTCTTTCTCTCTCTTACAGAACAAGATGGCACATGGAAGTAGGAAGCACAGCAGGGAAGGATAAGGATGCCTGTATTTTCCAAGCCTCAGAGAGGAGATAGTTCACTGCATCAAGGTAGCAGCTGCAAGATGGCCTGTGGCATTTGGCATTAGTAAGAATATTGAGGATGATGGTATGCCCCATCTCAACCTCCAGCTCATCCTCAACCTTCCCCTTCAGAGATCCTACTTTTAGACAACCAATAAATGCTGCTTGCCCAGCTATAGCAGCCTAAGGAGGAAGAGAGAGAGCGAGAGAACACCACACCACTGATGAAGAGCCATTATCATTTAATCCAACCATGCAGCTAAGATACTGGCAATAGGGTAATCCAGAGACCTAGGCTAATGCTCTGGGAGCACGAGTTCTAATCCTACCACAGCAGCTGGAAGAATTTAAATTCAGTTAACAGATCTGAAATATGAAGCTAATCTTATTAAAAGTGACCATAAATATTGTTGATCATTGTTAAAACATATCTGGTTCACTAATACTTTAGGGAAGGAAATTTGCCATCCTCACCAGGTCTGACCTACATGTGACTCCAGACCCACAGCATTGCGCTGGACTCGTAACTGCCCTGTGAAATGTGCATCAAGCCCCTCCATTTCAAGGGCAATTAGGGATGGGCAACAAATGCTAGCCTTGCCAGCAACATCCACATCCCATGTTTGAATAAGGAAACAAATGTGTGTATTTTGGAGGCAAGTATAGAATTCATCCATGAATGTGCTGCAGTCAGGCTGAAAGAATGGTTAATTTGCTACCTCAGTGGATAGTGAGGTCACAGATGAATCCTGATGTAGTGGACTTAGATGAGGACATCAATGGGACAGCATGCAGAAGTACACTGAGGGTCATGCACACCAAGATGTTGGGTGCATTGGCTCATCTGTCAGACAGCCTCCAGTTCACTGTCAAGGTGGTGTCTGCTTTCAATTTGGAAAAAGGCATCTGCACAACACTCCAAAGTCCTCTCCAAAGCCTCTGTTCCAACTCTCTGTCATTTTGCAGACCCAGAACAACTGCCATCACAGCTTTTCTATCTTTTGCGGAATTGTAATTTGCTCCTCGTCTCCCCCTGTGAGAATGCTCTTTGGCAAATCCAGGGATTTTTCACTCCAGCGCCTCCAAAAACATTTTACAACAGAAAACGTTCTTAAAACAATTACCCCCCTTCAATGTGGGTGCCGGACCCTTCAAATAACACGAGTGTTGCAGAACAATTGTTATTTACACAGTGATTGATGAAGACACTGGGTGGAACTCTCTGTCCCAAATATGGGATACTGGCACCACATCGACTTGCTGGGCAGGGCACACCCCAAAGTGACAACGTAGGTGGCATCACACAGCATAATATTGTGCCTATTTTTTTATACACATAACCATTAATGTTACAGTTCTTACTTACAACTTCCATTTCCAGTATACATTAATACTGACTAAACTATATTGATATTATTGAGTGGCACAGCACAAAGCTGTTTTATAAAGGTGGATTTCACAGTTCCAGAGCATTACGTGCAAAAATGCACCTATTTCATGGACATTTATTTTGAGGAAAAAGGCATACATAATATTCAAAGGCTTGTGATACCTGAACACAATCAAAAAAGTCATAGCCCTATCCAAATCGTCTGTTCTCCCTTGTCAGTGGAGACTGTCTATGCGTCTCTCAGTGTCTCATTTATACACTTGCTCTGATTTCTTATTAAATTTCACGGATTTCTCTGGATATGTTTCATCCCTTAGTTTTCTCTCCCTGAATCTTTTCCAGAATGTGCTGACTCGGTCTGACAGGCAACTCTAATATATTGCCCATATGGCAATCATTCGGTGAAATAGGAGGCAGGATGTTTGATCATAGAAAGCACAACAGGTGATCTTTCACCTTTCCTTACCTTATTTTTGCATCATAAATAAGAAGGGGATCATGAATAAGAAGTAAGAAAGCTGTTCGATTTTACCCTCCCTAGCAATTGGGACACTGGAGCCATTCGTCATATTATAGCTGCTACCTCAGTTGTGATCAACCAACTCAACAAAGGCTGGAAATCAATTATTTACCTTCTGTATGGCTTAGTTCCACCTTGATTCGGTTTTCCTCAACTAGGCTTTTGATGGAGTTGAGTTAAGCTTAATCTAGTAATTTATAGATTACTATAAATCTGTAACAATTTGGGAATAAAATGTAAATGTTCGCATTTGATTAAGATTGCAAATGTGCAGATTTGCTAAGTTATTTTGATTGCAGTGGTAATGAAAAACCACCAATGGTTGCCTGTCCAGTTAGTTAGTTCTTTGAAACAGGGAAAAGGACGAGACTGAAAGTTAACCTAATGACTTCAAATACTGTCAAGCAGAAATGCTGTTTAAACTGGTTAATGGGAGGTGACAGATTAATACTGGGGAAAGCGATCTTAAATGGAAAGTGTGCTTTTGCTGAAGGGCAATATTGAACTTACAAAAAAAAGAATGTCCTTAGACTCAATTCCTTGGTCATTGCTTTCCTCAGTGTTTAATCAGTGACCTGTCATCTGTTCCTCACTAAAACGGTCATGCTGACCTTCAGGCTACTCCTATTCTTCACTTCCACAGTGTGGATGTACATCGGGACACTGCATTACTCTGCCACACAGTGTGCGTAATAATTCCTTCACAACATAGTTAGAAACAAGAATGGTTAGATGAAAAAAAGAGGTCCATCCAGTGCAAGTGGCATTTGCCATCTCCGAAAAGGAATAATCTAATAATCTCCCTTTGATGTTCAATGGCATTACCACCATTGAAACCCCCTTTATCAAAATCCTAGGGGGTGGGTTACCATTGACAGAAACTTAACTGGACCAGTTATATAAGTATGACAACAGCAGGTCAGAGGCTGGGAATAACGCAGAGTAACTCATCTCCTGACCTCCCAAAGTCTGTCTACCATCTGCAGGGCACAAGTCAGCAATGTGGTGGCATACTCTCAATTTACCTGGATGAGTACAGCTCCAGTAACTCCTGAAGCTCAACAACATCCACCCCCACTCGACTGGCACCCAAACTGCTTTAAATATCCATCACTGCTACACAGTGGTAGCGAAGTGTACTTACTACAGGAAGTGAGATACTGGACCTTTGATCGAGTGGCAGCAAACAAGTGATGGTATATTTCCAAGTCAGTATGGTGTGTTACTTGGAGGGGAACTTGCAGGTGGTGTTCCCATGTGTCTGCTGCTGTGTTCAGGATGGTAGAGTTCACAGGTTGGGAAGGTACTGTGAAAGGAGCCTTGGCAAGTTGAAACAGAGCATCACATAAACTTCTGCGATTCAGGAAGGTGCTTCATCACCTCCTTTTCAAGTGCAATTAAGAAAGTGCAACTTTTTTTCTTTTTTTCAGTTCTTTCATTTGAGTGTCGCTGGCAAGGTCAGCATTTGTTGCCCATTCTTATTATAGGGGTGGCACAGTGGCACAGTGGGTAGCACAGGTTCAATTCCGGCCTCAGGTCACTGTCTGTGTGGAGTTTGCACATTCTCCCCGTATCTGTGTGGGTTTCCTCCGGGTGGTCCAGTTTCTTCCCAAAGTCCAAAGATGCGCAGGTTAGGTTGATTGGCCATGCTAAATTGCCCCTTAGTGTCAAGGGGATTAGCAGGGTAAATCTGTGGGGTTACGGGAATAGGCCTGGGTGGGATTGTGGTTGGTACAGACTCGATGGGCTGAATGGCCTCCTTCTGCACTGTAGGGATTCTATGATCTGCCCTTGACGATGAACTACCTTCTTGAACAGCTACAATCCATCTGATGTACATGCACCCAGCGTGCTGTTAGCAAGATGGTTGTGGGTTTTTGATCCAGCTGACTTTGCTGGCAATTCTTACATTCTACGAATTAATAAAAATATTCATTATCTGCCATTCTGGTAGTCACATGATACAACAAAATAGAGCTGTTGACTGATCATGACAATCAATCTCTGTCAATTGTTCTACAACAGACCCGAACATGAGGAGCAGAAAGCTTAACCATACTTCCAAAATTACCCGTTAGTTCTCAGCATGTTACACTCAGCAGATGTTGTATCTCAAATTACTCATGAACTGTATCCCAAAATATTATTTTCTGAATATATCTTTCTAATTTGTCTTTCAATGAATACCACCAGCTGGTATTCTGTTCCAATAAGTTTGCCACTCAGTCACTGAAATCCTGTTTCCAAGATTGGCTTCATTTTTCCCCTCTTAAGTGCAAGCCATGTCCTCTGCATCTACTGTTCTGGTAACGAGAACTGTATATCTTAGTCTAAGTGTGGTTACACCAATGATTTATGAACTGATAAGATTACTTTACAACTTAGGTTCAATATTGACCTTTTTATACATTCTAACATGTGACTTCCTTTACAATGATATTTTCTGACAGCTTCACTTTATTATCAGTCAGAACACTTAGATCACTTACATTTTACATATAGGGCATTTTATTTCCATTTGTGTTACAGTCCCATTTTGGAATTATTGTTTCCATATGAAAAACTTTGCACTTTTAACATTGAATTTCATTTGTCATCCCTCTGCTCAATTCTAAACAATAAAATTGAATTCTGCCATAACTTGTGTTGTTAGCCTGTTTGCTTTTCATTATTAATTCATGAGATATAGGGTTCGCTGGCAGCGTCAGCATTTATTGCCCATCCCTAATTGCTTTTGGTGGTGGTGAATGCCTTCTTGGAAACAACTTAATGGGTTTTTCTTTTCAGCCATTTCAGAGAGGTGTCAAGAGACACTACATTGCTGTGGGTCTGGAGTCATATACAGGCCAGACCAGGTAAGGACAATAGATTTCCTGCCCTAAAAGGCATTAGTGAATTAGATGTATTTCAATCAAGTAGTTTTATAGTCACCATTACTAATACTTGCTGTAATGGTGGACCTATAACTTTCAGATTCAGAGCTATCAGTGGTATTGTTTAACCAATGCTGACACCTAAGTTTAGTTAGCGTAGCGCTTTCAATGTGTCTTTAAGACATCTATTTTTAAGCTCACTCTACAAAAGCACATTTATTTCAGATTCCCGGAGAGGTGGTGATGGCATCAATGTGTTCTTTTTACTGACTAATCTGCCAAAAATTCATATGAGTATATGAAAATGACAAACTGATCCATCAAGCCTGTTCAATGCAGTTTTGATGCCAGATCAAACACCCAAGGCTAACTGGGGAACACAATCTGGCCTCTTCAATTCATCTGGGTGTTCAAAACATGTCCACAAGGCCACATGGATCATTTATTTGGTATTATCTGGTAAGTACATAATGTGTAACACAAACTGCATGCCAGACATGAACTGGTGGTTAGTGTCTGGAACGAGCTGCCAGAGACAGTAGTAGGGGCGGGTATGATTTTGTCTTTTAAAAAGCATTTAGACAGTTACATGGGTAAAATTGGTGATTGAGGGATATGGCCAAATGTGGGCAATTGGGATTAGCTTAATGGTAAAAACTGGGCGGCATGGACAAGTTGGTCCAAAGGGCCTGTTTCCATGCTGTAAACTTCTATGACTCTATGGTCTAGTTTCGCTCTCTACAGTGAATCAAAGCTTCCCACACAAACCTGTAATTTGTTCCATAGGTCCAATATTCCCTGAGAAAGGAAGAACTGCCAAACGGCATGGTGGCACAGTGGTTAGCACTGCTGCCTCACAGCGTGAAGGACCCGGGTTCAATTCCAGCCTCGAGCCGCTGTCTGTATGGAGTTCGCACATTCACCCCATGTCTGTGTGGGTTTCCTCGGGGTGCTCCGGTTTCCTCCCGCAGTCCAAAAATGTGTGGGTTAGGGTGATTAGTCATGCTTATTGACCCTAATGTCAGGGGGATTAGCAAGGTAAATATGTGGGGTTACGGGAATAGGGCCTGGGTGGGATTGTTGTTGGTGCAGACTCAATGGACCAAATGGCTTCCTTCTGCAGTGTAGGATTCTATGAATGGCAATTTTGTATAATGCAGTTGTACAAACCACCCACCTCTCCAAAAGCTCAATGAACAAATGAGTGCAAGAACATAAGAATGATACATTGGTGCAGAAAATACAAACAACTCAGATCCATTCCTTGATGTGTAATAGGTTAGTAGATTTAATGGACAGAACAAGGCAAAGATTTGACTTCCTATTTCTCCTTATTATCCTTTAATCCATTGCCATGAGAAAGTCAGATGAAGATTCAGGAGAATGGTTCCAGGGATGAGGAACTTCAGTTATGAAGATAGATTGGAGAAGTTAAGTCTGTTTTCCTTGGAGAACTGAAGGCTGAGAGGAGATTTGATAGAGATTTTCAAAATCATGAGAGGTCTGAACAGACTAGACAGGGAGAAACTGTTCCCACTCACAAAATGATCGAGAACGAGCGGGCACAGATTTAAAGTCATTGTCGAAAGAAGTAAAAGTGACATGAAAAAGAATGTTTTCATGAGACAGGAATTGGGGTCTGAAATGGACTGTCCAAGAGTCTTGTGGTGGCAGGTTCAATCAAGGAATTTAAAAGAGATTAGACAGTTATTAGAAAAGGAACAATGTGCAGATTTACAGGGAGAAAGCAGGAGAATGACACAAGGTGAATTGCTCATTCAGAGACCTAGGTTAGACACAATGAATGACCTGCTTCTGCACTGTACAAATTTGTGATTCTGTGAAATTAAAAAAAAAAATTAATGGTGTTTGGGTGAAGAATTTTTTCCTGAATTCCCTATTGTATTTGTTCATGGCTCCTCCGCTTGTTCTTGCCTGCAAGTTTGAACACCTTCCCTACCTTTATCCTATCACACTCTTTCATAATGTTAAATATCTCTATCACACCCCGTCAAAATCTATCTTCTCAGAATAAAGGTCCCAACGTATTCAATCCTTTCCAATAGTTGCAATTTCTCAATTTCTGGTATCATTCCATTAAATCCATCCGCATCTTCTCCAGTGTCACTATATCCTATATATAAAATTGGCCATAACAAAGAACAAAGAAAATTACAGCACAGGAAAAGGCCCTTTGGGCCTCCAAGCCTGCACTGACCATACTGCCCGATTTAACTAAAACCCCAAAACTTCGGAGCTCTGGGGTGTTGTACCCTGGGGGAGGGGAGGTACCCCAAAAGTGCACTGGGGGACCTTCCAAAGGTCCCCAAGTAAGGATTGCATGGCAATTGCCTGGGAAGTTCAAACTTCCCTTGGGCAATTGCCTTGTAATAGGAGCCAATCAAATTGCTGACTGAAATCACAAATCTTGGCTACTTCCGACTGTCTTGCAACAATAGTCACCCAGAATGGTTAGAAGAATTAAAGCCACTTCTGACTTCTGGATAATTAAAATACTGATCCACCCCAAACCCCCATGTGACTTCCCCTACTCCCCAACTCTTTATGAGACTCCCCCGACTCAGCTCCACAGCCCCTGACTGCACCCAACACCCCCAACTAACTCAAAAACCCCCATGGGACCCCTGGCTACCTCACAACCCCACACAGAGTTCCCCAGAACGCTCCCCCCGCTCCAAATATCCTCTAACTACACTCCATAACTCACAACTGTAGTTTCTACTCTACACCTACTCCCCTCCACCCCCCACTAACCTGTCTATACCCCCAACTATACCCCCAATTACCCCCGCAACGCATGACTATGCTCCTCACAACCCTCCCCACATGGACCAACCAATACCCCATACTGACCAACCCCCAACCAATTAAAGCAAAGTAAAATGTATTTATTAGTCACAAGTAGGCATAATTTCACACTATGCAATGAAGTTACTGTGAAAATCTTCTAGTCGCCAAACTCTGGCACCTGTTTGGGTACACTGAGGGAGAATCTAGCATGGCCAATTCACCTAACCTGCACATCATTGGACTGTGGGAGGAAACCGGAGCACTTGGAGGAAACCTACACAAACACAGGGAGAACGTGCAAACTCCACACAGACAGTGACCCAAGCTGGGAATTGAACCCGGGTTCCTGGCGCTGTGAGGCAGCAGTACTAACCCTCGTCTGTGACAACCTGACCACCCCCCCCCCCCCCCGCCCCCGCCCCCCCCTCCCGCCATGATCAAATCTCCATGACACCACTCACCATCTCACTGACCGCCCGACCACCCCCCCACTGATCAAATCCCCAATGACTACCTGATTCCCCCCCCCTGGCCATCTCCGTTTGAACCCCAACACTGACCACTCGAGTGTCTCCGGCCTGAACACCTGAACAATCCAGAGGGCTGGATAAGAACAAAGAACAGTACAGCACAGAAACAGGCCCTTCGGCCCACCAATTCTGTGCCAACACAGTGGAGTCAGACACTTTAGGAACATTTAAGAAGCTATTGGATAGGGACATGGAGTACTTCGGGATGATAGGGAGGAAATAGCTTGATCTGGGTTTCAGACAAAGCTTGCCTCTATGTGATCCATATCCCTCTACTCCTTGCCTATTCATGTATCCATCCAGATGCCTCTTGAACGTTGTTACAGAATCTGCTTCCACCACCTCCTCCAGCAGCGTGTTCCAGGCATTTACCACCCTCTGTGTGAAAAACTTTCCCCTTACATCTCTTTTAAACTTTCCCCCTCTCACTTTCAAAAATTGATGAGAAAGTTGTGGCTGCCTTTCAGGCTAAGTAACTGGGAGCAGAGTGGCAATCTGAATGTGATTTCCATTCTGTGGAAGTTAGACCAGAATTGTTCACAATACTCCAAACTTCACTTCTATCCCTCTAGAAATGAACCACAGTGCTTTAATTGTATTTTGTAATTGGACTTATTAACCTCATTGCCATTTTTGTTTTTTTTAAAAAGTTTCTTTATTAGTATCACAAGTAGGCTTACATTAACACTGCAATGAAGTTACTGTGAAAACACACCCCAGTCGCCACACTCCAAGACCTATTCGAGTACACTGAGGGAGAATTTAGCATGACCAATGCACCTAACCAGCACGTCTTTCAGACTGTAGAAGGAAACTGGAGCACCTGGAGGAAACCCATACAGACACGGGGAGAATGTGCAGACTCTGATAGACAGTGACTCAAGCCGGGAATCGAAGTCAGGTCCCTGGCGCTGTCAGGCAGCAGTGCTAACCACTGTGCCACCCTTACCCCAGCACCCTTTGTTCGTCTATTTTCCAAGGAGAGATTATTGGAAAGGATTCTCCGAAACAGGATTTACTCCCACTTGGAAATAAGTGGACGTATTAGCGAGAGGCAACATGGTTTTGTGAATGGGAGGTTGTGTCTGACTAACTTGATTGAGTTTTTCAAGGAAGTAACAAAGATGATTGATGAGGGTGGGGCAGTGGATGTTGTCTACATGGACTTCAGTAAGGCCTTTGACAAGGTCCTTCATGGCAGATTGGTGCAGAAGGTGAAGTCGTAAGGGATCAGAGGTGAGCTGACAAGTTGGATACAGAACTGGCTCGGTCAGCCAAGTTCCGCACACATGAGGACGGCCTAAACCGAGATGTTGGCTTTATGTCACACTATCAGTAACCCCCACAGCTTGCCTCCTGTCCTGTCTGGAGACAATACACATCTCTTTAACCTATGCTTAATGCTCCCTCCTCCACTCACATTGTCTGTATAGAACATAGAACATAGAACATAGAACATTACAGCACAGAACAGGCCCTTCGGCCCACGATGTTGTGCCGACCTTCATCTGAAACCAAGATCAAGCTATCCCACTCCCTATCATCCTGGTGTGCTCCATGTGCCTATCCAATAACCGCTTAAATGTTCCTAAAGTGTCTGACTCCACTATCACTGCAGGCAGTCCATTCCACACCCCAACCACTCTCTGCGTGAAGAACCTACCTCTGATATCCTTCCTATATCTCCCACCATGAACCCTATAGTTATGCCCCCTTGTAATAGATCCATCCACCCGAGGAAATAGTCTTTGAACGTTCACTCGATCTATCCCCTTCATCATTTTATAAACCTCTATTAAGTCTCCCCTCAATCTCCTCCGCTCCAGAGAGAACAGCCCCAGCTCCCTCAACCTTTCCTCATAAGACCGGCACTCCAAACCAGGCAGCATCCTGGTAAATCTCCTCTGCACTCTTTCCAGCGCTTCCACATCCTTCTTATAGTGAGGTGACCAGAACTGCACGCAATATTCCAAATGCGGTCTCACCAAGGTCCTGTACAGTTGCAGCATAACCCCACGGCTCTTAAACTCCAACCCCCTGTTAATAAAAGCTAACACACTATATGCCTTCTTCACAGCTCTATCCACTTGAGTGGCAACCTTTAGAGATCTGTGGATATGGACCCCAAGATCTCTCTGTTCCTCCACAGTCTTCAGAACCCTACCTTTGACCCTGTAATCCACATTTAAATTAGTCCTACCAAAATGAGTCCACATTCTCAAAGAACTGGTTGGCTGTAGAGATTTGCATTCTAATCAGTATTCTGTAACTTGATTTTGTGTCTCTGTGCCCTGTTTGAGAGCAGGTTTCCACTCCATCTGATGAAGGAGCAGCGCTCCGAAAGCTAATGGTATTTGCTACCAAATAAACCTGTTGGACTTTAACCTGGTGTTGTTAAAACTGTTACTCGGTCATAGAAGACAGAGGGTGGCAGTGGAAGGGTGCATTTCTGAATGGAGGGCTGTGACAAGCGGCATTCCTCGGGGATTAGTGCTGGGACCTTTGCTGTTTGTAATATATATAAATGATTTGAAGGAAAATGTAACTGGTTTGATTCGTAAGTTTGCGGACGACACAAAGGTTGGTGGATTTGTGGACAGCGATGAGGATCATCAGAGGATACAGCAGAATATAGATCAGTTGGAGACTTGGGCGGAGAGATGGCAGATGGAGTTTAATCTGGACAAATGTGAGATAATGCATTTTGGAAGGTCTAAGACAGATCGGAAATATACAGTAAATGGCAGAGCCCTTAAGAGTATTGATAGGTAGAGGGATCTGGGTGTACAGGTACACAGATCACTGAAAATGGCAATGCAGATGGAGAAGGTAGTCAAGAAGATATACAGCATGCTTGCCTTCATCGGCTGGGGCATTGAGTTTAAAAATTGTCCAGTCATGTTGCAGCTTTATAGAACCTTAGTTAGGCCGCATTTGGAATGTAGTGTTCAATTCTGGTCGCCACACTACCTGAAAGATGTGGAGGCTTTGGAGAGGGTACAGAAAAGATTTACCAGGATGTTGCTTGGTATGGAGACCATTAGCTATGAGGAGAGGTTGGAGGAGAGGTTGGAGGTTGTGGCTTGTTCTCACTGGAATGACAGAGGTTGAGGGGCGACCTAATAGGAGTCTACAAAATTATGAGAGGCAAGGACAGAGTGGATAGTCAGAAGCTTTTTCCCAGGGTAGAAGAGTCAATTACTAGGAGGCATAGGTTTAAGGTGCGAGGGGTAAGGTTTAAAGGAGATGTACAAGGCAGGTTTTTTTACACAGAGGGTGGTGGGTGCCTGGAACTCGCTGCCGGGGGAGGTAGTGGAAGCAGATCCAATAGTGAATTTTAAGGGGCGTCTGGACAAATACATGAATAGGATGGGAATAGAGGGATATGGCCCCCGGAAAGGTTGGGGGTTTTAGTTCAGTCAGGCAGCATGGTCGGTGCAGGCTTGGAGGGCCAAAGGGCCTGTTCCTGTGCTGTAATTTTCTTTGTTCTTTGAGAATGTGGACTCATTATTCCTACCAAATTGTAACACCTGACACTTACTTATAATGGAATTGTAGTTGTCAATTACATAGTAATTCTGCAAACATATTAATGTTTTCCTGTATTTTTGATGTACGTCATATTATGTATTAAATGCACCCTCCTAATTGGATGTCATCTGTAAATCTACAAGATATTATTCTTGACACTATACTATTTATCTGAATACATATATGAAGATTGGGTCAGATACCAGAGGGCTGAGGGCTCTCATACAGTTGTATTTAATATGAGCTACCACTATCAGAAGAGGGAGTGGAGAAAACTGGAAAAGAAAAATAAATCATAAGATTGTTACGTGCCGTTACATCAATGTAAAGAACATTTCTAAGGCTTTACAGAGTCCACAGGGAAACCAGTAACAAAATGAAAGAACAGTCAGTCACAAATGTATTTGGAGAGTAATGTAAAATTAAAGTACCAATATGATTGCAGCTCATTTTGTTTAGTGTGTGCTTAATCTTTCATGAACAATAAAGCTGTAGTATCAATCTAACTGTCTTTTCTAAAGAGATCTGCTGACCACAATTTTCAAGAAAAGTTTATTCTGTCCCTAATTTGTTTGGGCAACCTGTAGCTTGGTATGGAATCAACCAAAGTTTAGCACAGTTGTCATCCATCTCCAGCTGTCTTTAATCACTTGGGGCAGCACTGGAAGGATGTTGGGTTGCAGATATTCACCTTGTCTCTTACGTAAAGCCACAGCTCGTCAATGGATTTGAAGCGGTCCTATTCCAGCAGTAACCCAGCTCAGTAGATCATAACAGATGTTTAAAGTTTATTTATTAGGGTCACAAGTAGGCTTAGATTAACACTGCAATGAAGTTACTGTGAAAATCCCCTGGTCGCCACACTCCGGCGCCTGTTCAGGTACACTGAGGGAGAATTTAGCATGACCAATGTACCTAACCAGCACGTCTTTTAGACTGCGGGAGGAAACTGGAGTACCCAGAGGAAACCCATGCCAACACAGGGAGAATGTGCACACTCCACACAGACAGTGACGGGAATCAAACCTGGGACCCTGCCGCTGTTAGGCAGCAGTGTTAACCACTGTGCCACCATGCCACCTGGTCCTGACAGAACATTTACTACCATACCAACAGACTGGTTATTGACAGTGCAACGTTTGCAGAAAATATCCTTATGGGCATTTTCTGTTTGTTTATACAATCACACTTTCAATGCAGAATCACCTGCTTTACTTTCAGAAAAGTTGAATAAAACGTTTCAGGAAAGGTTATCTTACCTCCTATTTCACAAACAAATGCTCCTCATACCACAGCAACTTACATCTGTATAGCACCTTTAATGTGATAAAACACAAAAGGCTCCTCCCTGGAGCACTATAAAGCTAAAGTTGATACCAAACCATATGTAAGGCAGCATTAGGGTAGATGGCCAAAAGCATGGTTAAGGCGCTAGCCCAGGTCATTAGGTATATTTAAGACAGAGATAGATAGGTTCTTCATTGGTATGGGAATCAAAGGTTACGGGGAAAAGGCGGGAGAATGGGGTAGAGAAACTTACCAGCCATAATTGGATGGTGGAGCAGACTTGATGGGCCAAATGGCCTCATTCTGCTCCTATGTCTATAGCCTTTTGGATTTAAGGAGCATCTTGGAAAGAGGAAAGAGGTGTAAGGGTGGACTGGCTTAGGGAGGAATTCAATGGCTTGGAGCCTTGACAGCTGAAGACACAATCGCCAATGGTGAGGCAATTAAAATTGGGGGATGCTCAGAATTAAGTGAGAATAGATACCTCAGAGAGTTGTGAAGGAGGAAAACATTACAAAGATAAGGAGATGTGAAGGAAGGAGTTTGGAAAGGATGAGAAGTGTTGCTTAACCAGGGGTCAGCAAGCACTGTGGGCTTGGGTAAACTGGAATTGGAGCGAATCAGGATCGCTTTGGATGACCTCGAGTTTACAGAGGGCAGAATGTAGGAAGCCTACCAGGAGTGCCTTGGAATAGTTGTCTAAAAGTAACATATGCAGTAGGTGAGCTGAGGCGGAGGTGGAGTTGGGTGATGTTATGAGGGTGGAGATAAGACGGTCTTAGCGATTGGTGTGGATATGTGGCCTGGAGCTCATCACGGGGTCAAATATGGCATCAAGGTTGTGGCGTGTCTGACAGTTGCCAGGGAGAGGGAAGAATATGGTAGCTAGGGAATGGAGTTTGGAGGAAAGGCAATGGTGTCAGACTTCCCAATATTTAATTGGAGTAAATGTTTGGTCATCCAGTTCCGCACAGTGTAAAAGGAGTCTAATAATTTAGCAACAATGGAGGAATCAAAAGGCACCATAAGGAGGAAGAGCGAGGAGTCATCAACACACATGTATAAATAAAGGCTGTGTTTTTGGATGATGACACCAAAGGGTAAACATGAAGATTAAAAATGACGGGAGGTGTAAGGATAGATCCTTGGGGAATGTGGGGGGGAGCATCAGGTACAATAGTGTGTGAGTGGGGAAAGAAACCATTGCAGATACTCCGGCTATGATGAGGGAGATGAAAACAAACCAAGCAAGTGTAATCCTACTCAGTGGAACAATGGTGAAGCGGCGTTGAGGGAGGATGGTACGGACAACTGTATAAAGGCTGCAGGCAAGGCAAGAAGAACAAGTGGGGACAATTCACCTTTGTCCTGGGCACATAAGATATCATTTGTGACTTTGATTAAGAGCCGTGTTAGGAATGGAAACCTGATTGGAGGGTTTCAAATATCTGGAAAAGATAGGCATAGATTTGGAAGGCCACATGTTGAAGAACTCGGGAGAGGAAAGGGAGTTTGGTGGAGGCAAGGACGGTGGTCAAGCGTAGTTCTTTTGAGCAGAGTGGTGATAATGAAGTTTCGAAGAAGAGAGGGACAGTGCCTGAAGAAAGAGAACTGGTAACAGTATCGGATAACATGGGGAACTAAATGGTCAGAAGTTTAGTGGGAGTAGGGTGAAGGAGCAGGAGGTGCGTCTCTTACAAGATTAACTCAGAGAGAGCAGAAGAGAAGATAGGAGAAAAACTGGAAAAGGATGAAAGTTTAGGCATGGGCTAACATTCAAGAACGTTCATAATCGCATATCTTTTAGACAAATAACTTTGCAAGAACTAATTTTTAAGGAGTTAGTGGGTGGATTTAAGCAGTCCAGAACACTATGTACATTTTCTCCAAGTAGGACATTTTATTTGTGGTTTCTCGTAATGATGTGTGATCCTGTAGATTTCATTGTTCCCTTCAATTCCAGGAGATGATTTGTTGACAGTTCCATGGGTCCTTTTGACATCTCACTCCAGTGGACATTTTTGTAAACTGTATGTATACATTAAGTAACGATAGATCATTTGACTATGTAGGGTGTTTAGCCTAATGCTGGTCATGTTCTGACATATATTCATTCTTGCAGTAGTTATTGGATAATGATCTGAATTGGATTAGCTGGTCATAGAGTCATCGAGGTTCACAGCATGGAAACAGGCCCTTCGGCCCAACTTGTCCGTGCTGCCCAATGTTCTTATTCCTTCCTGGCTCAGAATGCAAAGGTCAATTGTTGAGATCAAGTACTGCCAAAGCTAATATGCGCTAACCCAGCATATAGTGGGGATTAAAACTCATATGCCTAGTTTAGTGCTACACCATTCTGCCTTCACATGCCCTGCAACCTTTGTTGCATTGTTAAGGTACCAACAGCCATTATTCCAATTAACTGGAGTTACTTGGCCCAAATCAAGTGCTGACATAGATGTGTTCTGGTTGTGGAATGCTACTGCGACTGTGGTCACGCAAATTCGTTCTGACTTATCCAGACCAATTGTTGCTGTGGGATTCTTTAATTCCAATCAGCTTCTTCAAGTCAAGACTGAGATTTATTACATGCTTAGCTAGGTCTTCAGTTAAGTACTGCACATTCACATAGGACTAACCTGATTTATTTTGATTTCATGCTTGTCAAGGTCCAAGAGTTGCATAGCAGGTCACTGCTGGAAATGCATTTATCTGATGAGTGAACTGATTGAGTGCCACAGGAACATGGAAACAGATTGTCAGCTCGGCTCCCTTTTGCAGATTTTGCACCCATTGAAAATCTTTGTTCGGGTATGTACAAGGGAAGAGAGAAGATATGGGAAAAGAAGAGTGAGGTGCGGGGAGGGGGGGAGAGGGAGGGGGGAAGAGAGGAGATGAGTCAAATGGAAAAAATGGTCAAAGGAAGAAGGCAGGCATAGACAAAAGAAAAGAGTAAGAAAAAGATACGTGAGGATGAATAACAGGATGTGAAGAGGAAGACTGAAAAGGGGGAAGAAAGAGAAGGAATTATATGATGAGGAATAGACCTCAACATTGAATGGAACCTCAGATGAAATTCTAAACCCCATATCCTTTTGAATGCAAAGACTTACAAATCCACTCCCATAATTTTAAAGCTGAGATTGATAGTTATTTTTGTTAATAAATGCGATCAAGGAATATGGGACAAAGGTGGGCATATGGAATGAGGTTGCCAATCAACCGTGATATCACTGAATGACGAACAGCATCCAGAGACTAAACAAAATATATCTGCTTCTCTCCTCTGTTCCAAGCTCAGCCCATCTCGTATCAAACCTCTCATCCATGCTTCTGTCACTTCCAAACTCACTGATCCAATCCTCTCCTGACTGAGCCCCCATCTACAACTTTCCCTAACCTTAGGGCCATCCAAAACCCTGCTGCTTCTATTCTATCCTGCCCAAGTCCCACTCACACATCGGGGCAAATTTTCCAGTTCTGCCCGCCACGAGAATCATAAGAACATAAGAAATAGGAGCAGGAGTAGGCCATCTAGCCCCTCGAGCCTGCCCCGCCATTCAATAAGATCATGGCTGATCTGAAGTGGATCAGTTCCACTTACCCGCCTAATCCCTATAACCCCTAATTCCCTTACCGGTCAGGAATCCATCTATCCGTGATTTAAACATATTCAACGAGGTAGCCTCCACCACTTCAATGGGCAGAGAATTCCAGAGATTCACCACTCTCTGAGAGAAGACGTTCCTCCTCAACTCTGTCCTAAACTGACCCTCCTTTATTTTGAGGCTGTGCCCTCTAGTTCTAGCTTCCTTTCTAAGTGGAAAGAATCTCTCCACCTCTACCCTATCCAACCCCTTCATTATCTTATAGTTCTCTACAAGATCCCCCCTCAGCCTTCTAAATTCCAACGAGTACAAATCCAATCTGCTCAGTCTCTCCCCATAATCAACACCCCTCATCTCTGGTATCAACCTGGTAAACCTTCTCTGCACTCCCTCCAAGGCCAATATATCCTTCCGCAAATAAGGGGACCAATACTGCACACAGTATTCCAGCTGCGGCCTCACCAATGCCCTGTACAGATGCAGCAAGACATCTCTGCTTTTATATTCTATCCCCCTTGCGATATAGGCCAACATCCCATTTGCCCTCTTGATCACCTGTTGCACCTGCAGACTGGGTTTTTGCGTCTCATGCACAAGGACCCCCAGGTCCCTTTGCACAGTAGCATGTTGTAATTTTTTTCCGTTTAGATAATAATCCAATTTGCTATTATTTCCTCCAAAGTGAATAACCTCGCATTTGTCAACTTTATACTCGTAGCGGGCGAGGGGCGAACCATGGAAATGTCCGTTGACCATCGATGGGATTTTCCGGTTTTAGGGTGAAAAATCTCGTCCATCATTTCTGACCTTGCTGACCGACATTTACCCCAGGTATCTAATGCCTCAAACGGAAAATTCTCAACTATGTTCAAATCCCTTTGTGGCCTTACCCTCCCGAACTCTGCAATCCTCTCAAGTTCTCCAGCCCTTTACTCTGCTCCGCTGATTTTGTTCTTATGTACCCCGAGCCCCATTCCTCTGATTCTGGCTCTATACCACTCTCATCCCAACCATCCTTTCATCTACATCCCATCATTGGTTGTCAATTGCTTTTGATTTCCTCATTTACTCCTTTGCTATCCATCCCCCTCTCCCTTATTTAAAGCTCACTGTTTATTGGTCTTTCTTATATTTCCTTTAACTCAGTGTCAACTGTAGTGCTCCCCTGTAAAGCTCTTTCAGACAATTTCTGAAGGCACTATACAAATGGAAGGTGTTCTTGAGAGAATGGGAGAGGGGACAGTAAAGGCAAAGGTGAGAAATAAGAAAATGAGAGAGTGAAGGGAGAGGTAAAGTAAGAATCAGAAAGGCAATGGAGAAAATAAAGATACCATGAGGGGCAAGAGAAAATAAGAAAGAACAAAGGTCCCATGCTTTTTGTTTACCACTTCAGCCAGGGGGCTTTATACTAAGGCAGTGAATATAAAACTTTCCAAAGGGTCAAGGAACCTAAAGGACAGTATAGTGCAGACTATTCGACAAATTGATCTTTTAATTATATGATGCATACATAATCCTATGGAGTTTTCACCAAAGAAGTGGGCAGCCTTGAAAGAGATGGTTTGCGTGCATGCCCAAGTTGCCACAAAGGGGGAAGGGAGGGCAATCAAAGCTGGAGATCCATGGGTGAGGAAGCGGTTCTAAAATAAGAAGAAGCAGAAAAAGTGAGCGTGTGACAGGTGTCAGCTTAAGAATTCAAGGAAGAATCAAACTGAATATAAAAAGTGCAGAGGATGAGTGAAAAAGGAAATAAGGGAGACAAAGAGATAGCACTAAAACAGATTGACAGCTAATGTGAGAGGAAATGCAAAGGTCTTTGACTTAGAAATTACCAATGAAAAGGTTGTCAGAGGAGAGGAAGGGACAGATTAGGAACCAAAAGGGAGCTGCGCTGGTGCAAGATGAAGGCATGACTGAGGAATAAACGGGTACTTTGCATTAGCTTTTACCAAGGAAGAGGACTTTGCCAAAGCTATATAAATGAGGAGGCTGCCGGGTTACTGGATGAGATAAAAAAAATAGAGAGGAGGCACTGGAAAGTACTTAGTGTGGGTAAGTCATCCAGATGGAATACATCCTAGGCTGCTGAGGAAAGTAAGTGTGGAAATTGCGGAGGTGCAGACCATAATCCTCCAATCCTTCTTGGATACAGGGTGGTGCCAAAGGATTGCAAATGTTCAAAAAGGGTGAGAAGGGATTTATAGACAGTCAGTGTAACATCAGTGGTGGAGATGCTTTTAGAAAAAATAATTTGGAAGAAAATTAACAGCCATTGAGGCAAGAATGGAATACAGAAGTAGCACGAGTATAGATTTTTTTAAGGGAAAATTGCACTTAATTAACTTGATTGAGTTTTTTCATCAGGAAACAAAGAGGCTGAATGAGGGCAATGCAGTTGATTTTGCTCATATAGGTCGGGATTCTCCCCCCAAAAAAATCTAAGCACCCAGAGTGCAGGAAAACGGGAGTATTTCCCGCCAATGTTTGGGGAAATCTCTGAAACTGAGCATTGCAGAGTGCTTTAGTGGGATTTACCCTAGTAAGTAGGGAGCGGGGCCTGTTCCCACCCAAGAAGCCAGCAGCATAGCGCTGAGCGGGCCACTGCACATGTGCCGATCTGTCAGGGCGGAGATCTGCAAATGCGCTGTGCACTCCCCCCTCCCGTCATAGCTGGCCACCCTGCAACCTCCCTGATCGCTGGCTTCCCAGACCTCCCTGGGCCAATCCCGAAGTCTCCATCCACCTCTGGCCAGCCCTGATCTTGAACAGTGCAGCAGGTTGGGAGAATCCTGGTCTTGGACTTTCAAAAGGTGATTGATAAAGGACAACATATTAGGCTTATTCGCAAAAGGAAGCCCATCTGATAAAAGGGGCAATAGCAGTATGGATGTATAATTGTAAAATAGGCTGAAATTGGTAGAAATCAGAGATTTGTGGTAGATCATTGCTTCTTGGATGTGAGAGAGGTATACAGTGGTGTTCATCAGATGTCAGAAGTAGGACCATAATGGTCTAGTTGGGCACATGAGCGGCGCAGGCTTGGAGTGCCGAAGGGCCTGTTCCTGTCCTGTATTGTTCTTTGTTCTTTTGTTCTTTGTTTTTGATATGCTAAACGACTCGGACTTGGGGTAGGACATTATTTTGAAATTTCTAGGTGGCAGGAAACTTAAAAGTTTATTCAAAAGTGAAGAGGAGGGCCGACACTATAGTTAAGAAAGCCCACCAATGCCCCTACTCAGAAGACTAAGGAAATTTGGCATGTCAGCTACGACTCTCACCAACTTTTATAGATGCACCATAGAAAGTATTCTTTCTGGTTGTATCACAGCTTGATATGTCTCCCATCCATTGACTCTGTCTACACTTCCCACTGCCTCGGCAAAGCAGCCAGCACAATTAAGGATCCCACACACCCCAGACATTCTCTCTTCCACCTTCTTCCGTTGGGAAAAAGATACAGAAGTCTGAGGTCACGTACCAACCGACTCAAGAACAGCTTCCTCCCTGCTGCCGTCAGACTTTTGAATGGACCTACCTTGCATTAAGTTGATCTTTCTCTACACCCTTGCTATGACTGTAACACTACATTCTGCACTCTCTCATTTCCTTCTCTATGAACGGTATGCTTTGTCTGGAAAGTGTGCAAGAAACAGTACCTTTCACTGTATACTAATACATGTGACAATAACAAATCAAATCAAATCAAAAGAGCAGTGACATACCTAAGGTGCATATAAGAATTTCATAACATTCAGTGCTTATCTATGGTGATGCAAGCAGCAAGTTGTCATCTTTACTAAACTAATGATAGAGCAGCAGAAAATTGGTCAGAGTTTTTTGACATTGGCATCTATCCATGCACTTGCCCTTCACATGAAATTGTTGTACTATTTATGCATAAATAATGACAGGCTCTATTAGCCTCACCATTATTTTGACAGTATATTTGAGCTCAATACTGTTCAATTTGAACAGTAAAGGAAATAAGGGTTATGGTGAGTCCATGAAAAGATCAGCCATGATCCTACTGAATGGCAGAGCAGGCTCGAGGTGCCAGATGGCCTACTCCTGCTCTTTGTTCTCATGTCCTTAATACACTGAACAGTTATGCACATTTCCTCTTCCATTTTCCATTATAACATTATATCTCCAATGTCCAGATCTACAATATAATCTTCTGACATAAACTTTATTGTGATTATACATTTCTCCCAGTACAGATAATATGTCAATTAAAATGTGACACGTTTACATTGGCAGTTCCCATTATAAATGTGAACTTTAGAATTTAAAATGAGGACCCAATTACGCTGGTGCCAAGGTTGAATTATCCTTCGCTCTCTAACCCCATTTTACCTGAAAACTACACTTGGTCTTGACTCCCTTGTGTATGACACCTTAGCAGGCTGACTAGAATATATGAAACAGAATGAGGAAACAAAGAGAAAGATGCATGAGACAGGGATTCAGACTGTAACATCATCCCTGTGTTCAGATGACAGTAACAAGTCATTTGAAACTCTCAATGAGATTACGATCTTGTAATTGGTCCCCAGAGTCCACTGCTCTCTACATACCTGAAATAGTAGTAACACGTCTACTGTATGTCTGAATGTTACCAAGGTGAGATCACACTCTTTGCAACACTGTCACTCCACATGTAATCAGACATGTAATTTTGTTCTTGCAGTTGAAGGTGCTGAATTCTGTACGTGTTCTTTTATTAAACAGCAATGTAGCTGGCACCAGAAACTCTGCTTTGGTGGATCAAACACATATGTCAGCACTGCCCAGCCCTTTGTGTTGGTAGAGCAAAATAATGTGCCATCGTCCAGATCATCAAATGTGTCACTCACATTCCATTAGCACATTGATTTATTTGAATCCGATTGTAATATGATTAGGGTAGCATATAGTCAATCCAGCTGAATGCTAAGATCCCCAGGGTCAGGTTTAGTGACAGGCGTGAACATTCGACAATCCAGAGAAGTGGGATGCAAAATGCTGGTTTGGAAACGGGTTGAGATGCAGCTGGACTCGGTCATGTGGAAAATTACTGTCCTGACAATGCCAGAAGTGTGCCTCCATTTTTCACTCCTTCAAAAGGCAGGCAGTTATAAATGAATCCGGAGGCATGTTTCAGAGATAGCTAGTGAACGGAATAAAACAATTCTACTGATCCCAAAGTCTGGCTTTGATATACAGATTTCTCTCGTCTGCTTCAACTCAAACAATTATGTCATTGTTAATTTAGCAGAACTAGAAATATTGTAATTCATGCATTTTATTTCCTCACATGGATTTGTACTGGAGCAGGATGTTCCCAAAGGCAGAAAAAGCAAAGGCAAAAAAAAAGAATGATTTTTAAATGTGGCTGTCACAAATGGCTGGGCACTACACTGCAGCTCCAACAAACTGTTCCATAGGATGTAACAATGAGGATTCAAACCATTGATACGATAGGAGTTGGGCTTGCTCCTCCATTTAGTAGGAGCTCGGCTGATCTCCTACCTCAGCTCCTTCAGGACTCGGCCAGCTCGGACAATAGTGGTGCTTCCAAACCACTCTTGGTGATAGACATTGAAATGACATGTAGGCCAGACCAGGTAAGGACAGCAAATTTCCTTCCCTGAAATGCATCAGTGAACCAGATGGGCTTTTACAGCTTTTCGTACTCCTATCCCTCTGTAATAAAGGATAATATATCACTTGCCTTCCGAAATGCAATCTGTCCCTGCATGTTAACTTTCTGTAATCTGAGCACAAGGGCACCCAGATCTTTCTGAATGCCAACATTGACTAGCCTTTCACCATTTGAAAAATATTCTGCTTTCCCACCAAAGTGGACAACTTCACCTCATAGTGTTCCACCAGCCGTTATTGTCATCCACTGTTCGTGGATAACAAACTGCTCTTTGTTATCCACAGGGACAGATGGTTCATGATGCAAAGCGATGCCAACAGCGCGGGTTCAATTCATGGACCAGCTGAAGTTATTCATGAAGGCCCCACCTTCTCAGCCTTGCCTTTTGCCTGAGGTTTAGTGATTCTCAGATTAAAATCACCACCAGTCAGCTCTCCCCCTCAAAGGGGAGAGCAGCCTATGGCCATCTGCGACAATGGTGACTTTATATTCCTGTTACCCACTCACCCATCCTGTCTATATTCCTCTGCAACCACTTTGAGTACTCCTTACCACTTACTTCCCACGGAACTTGGTAATGTCAGCAAACCTGGATATGCTGTACTCAGTCTCATCTAAATCTGTACTCCACATCTAAATCATTGATATAAATTGTAAATTGTTGAGGCCTTGCTGTATCCTGCCAGTTACAGCCTGACAATCTGAAAATGTCCAGTTTAATTTGACTCTTTCTTCTGTCCATTAATCAATCCTCAATCCATGCTAGTGTGAGCCTGAGTGCTAATTTTGTGTAATGTCCTTTTGTGTGGCACCTTATCATCAGAGAGTTTTACAGCATAAAAGAAGGCCCTTGGGCCCATCCTGTCTGTGCCGGCCATCAAGCATCAAATCCCATTTTCCAGCACTTGGTCCTTAGCTTTGTATGCTATGATGTCTCAAGTAGTCATTAAATGCTTCTGAAATGTTTGAGGGTTTCCTTTCAGGCAGTACGTTCCAAATTCCCACCACGCTCTGGATAAAATGTTTTTTTCTCAAATCCCTTCTAAATCTCCTGCCCCTTACCTTAAATTTATGTCCCCTGGCAATTGACCCTTCTACTACAGGGAAAAGTTTCTTCCTATTTACCCTATCTCTGTCCCTCATAATTTTGTCCACCTCGCTGCTGTTTGGAAATCCAAATATTCTACATCCACAGGTTCCCAGCTTACCAGAAACATCCTTAACAAGATTCTAACAGAGTTGTTACAGTTTCTAGAGTTCCTCCCATATTAAAATCACTCATGCACCCAAGACATTGTGAGAAGGAGCCAAGCAAAGTGAACAGAGCCAAGAACGTCACCTTTGCTTGGGGCAGGTGGTCAATTCAGAGCAATACTTCTAAAACTTGATTATGGAAACATAATCTTAAACACCAGGGACCAATAGTTAAAAGGAAAAAAAAATGCACCTGCCTAATTACTAATAATTCTATCTTGCAGGATAATGCTTCATGAGAATATATAAATATGGCTGGTAATGAATTGCTGATGATGTGCTCAGAGAGCATCAAATATGTTGGGGTAATGTTTCCTGCATGCAAACAATTGCAAACAGATTGAACTCTTTGAGGGAAGCATGTTGGCCTTTTGAGGCCAAGATCCAACAGTGCAAGTAAACTGGATGATACTAGAACCACCCTAGGCAATCAAACAACTTTCCCTGTGGCATCCATTTACACATCCGTTTACAATGGCACTAAGCTTATGCAGTCCTTCAATGCATCAAACAATGCAGAGTAACATAATTTGCCTTTGTATTGTCCATCACCCTGTGCACAATACAACCCCCCCTCCTCCACCGCCCCCCCCCCCCCCCCGCCCCCTCCTGAGAATCCCAGCTCACATTACCCAGCTGTCAATTCATTAGGCTCCATATCTAAAAACAGGATTATCTGTTCATTGGCGACCCCCCCTCAACTGACTGTGTGCAACGCCATGGATATTCAAATCAAAGTCCTTTTTTTTTGCACTTGGTCGTTTGAATATATTGTCACGGTTGTGAAAAATTCAAATTTGCTTTGTCCTTAATCAGTTTCTTCACACTCTTGAGTCAGGAAGATTAACACTGTACTTTTCAATAATTAAAACCTCATACAATGACCTTCACATACGATCCTAATCCTCTTGATTGAGAAGGGTAGAGAAAAAATTAAATAAATCACTTTTTGAATATTATCCTCCAAATTCCTCGATAACTCCAAACAGTAGCGTTTGCTTCAGTGGCTTTAAGTTTTGAGGACAATTACATCTTTCGATTAAATGAAAATTTTCGAGAAGTACGCACACCATTGACTTCTGTTACACAGCTGACATTAGCCATTTATCGTCCAGCTCCGGTCAGCTTGCCGTAGCCTTGAATGATTCCCGGTATAAAAATAACTCCACAAAGATGATTAGGAAAGAAAAATAATCAACAGTTGCACAATGTTGCTGCAACCACTCGAACAATAAATTGGTTGGCATAATTTTATTTTGGAAAGATCTGTTCTATTAAAGTACAAAAAAACCCAATGCTGGATACATGTTGCTGGAGGCTTTGCATATATTTGTGTAAGGAACAAACTAGCCTGAGTTTGACATTGATCTTTATTTTCGCTATAGATTATCCAACTGTCCCACTGTCCAAATGCTTCATCTGACTCATAGCTCTCTTTCTGAATTCGCCACTGTGATCATTTTTTTCTGCTCAATGTCAGGAAATGTTTCGGCAGCAATCCATATTGCTAATGGTCACACTTCTACATCAGCCCAAGCACAATGAGATTCTGGATTGGTCAATGTTATCACATGGTCGAATCCAAAATTGACAGATGGATCACTGAGTACCGCAGCTGTCAAGAAAACAAGAATGTTGTCTGGGCAATTGAAAAGTAATAAAAGGAAGATTCTTTTTGCAGTAATCACTCGTTGGATCACTTTTCTCTTCAGATTTAAGGGGAAAATATTATTTGCTGGACTTACAGTATGCCAGTTCTCATTTGCTGACTTATATTTTAAAGAATTGGTTTTATATCTAATCTCAGACAGTTTCAGTTCTTGCTTCCATTCAATTTGCCTAGTGCATGTTAGTTATCTCTTAAGATTGCAGGACTTAGCAATACAATTATTGCTCAATACTATTTACTGCAGAAGGCAAATGGCATAAACAATTCACCTCCCTCTCAAGCTGCGATGCTTGTTACAACTGTAATGCCTGCCGTGAACTGACTAAAGATCACCAGCGTCCAGGAGAACAAGCTGTGTTGGTGTTGAAAGAGCAGGTAGGCAACAAACAACAATGTGGACTTAAATAGCTCCTTCAATATTACAGGATATCAGCATGAGTTTCACAGTTGGATATCAGCCCCAGGAAGGAGGGGAGGAGGTCGAAAATGCTATTCAACAGCAAGGTGTATAAGGAGTTTTGGAAGTTGGTGTACAAAGTTTAGGGAGGAATTTCCAATTGTGGGGACCATGTGAAAAAAAGGATGCTTCAACTGGGGGAAAATAGATGGCATTAGCAGACACGCAAAGATCAAAATCGTTGCAAAAGTATGAAGGGCAAGGCCATGGAAAGAGTTTCATCACGAAATGACAAATGTATGGATGATAACTTCAGCAATAGTGGTAATGAGAAAGGCAAATGGTGGCTGACAGAAACATAAAAACACAGCAAATAGGAGTAAGCCATTTGGCCCTCCAAGACTGTTTAAAGTTTATTTAATAGTGTCACAAGTAGGCTTACATTAACAATGCAATGAAGTTACTGTGAAAATCCCCTAGTCGCCTCACTCCGGCACCTGTTTGGGTACACTGAGGGAGAATTTAGCATGGCCAATGCACCTAACCTAACCAATCTTTCGGACTGTGAGAGGAAACCGGAGCACCCGGAGGAAACCCAAGCAGACACGGGGAGAACACGCAGACTTCGCACAGTCAGTGACCCAAGCCAGGAATTGAACACAGGTCCTGGCGCTGTGATGCAGCAGTGCAAACCATTGTGCCACCATATCGGCGATTCCAGTTTACTTTCAGGTCAGTGGTAACCCAGGATGTTAATGGTGAAGGGATTCAGCCGTGGTAACACTGTTGACTATACAGGGGAAATGCTTAAATTTGCTATCCTTAGATAAGGTTATTTCTGGGAACTTGTCTGACATTAATGTTACCTGCCACATGTCAGCTTAAGCCTAAATATTGTCCTGATCTTGTTGCATGCGGACATGAATTGTTCATATCTGAGGAGTTGCAATTGGAAGCGAACATTGTGCATTTGCAATATTTACAATAGTGAAAAACATATTTGAAAAAAAAGTACAAAATCAAATGTTCCCTCTGGTTCTTCCCTGACAACATATTTTATTCTCTAAGAGCTTGGTTACACCTGGTTACAATTTAACTGGACATCACTGGATGCCTCTTTCCACTCAGCCAAGATTAATACTTTATCAAACTACTGTAGGCGTGACCTGAGAAATCAAGGTTGGCATTTGGAAAGCTGTGCAAGTGCTCAATGCTTAATACTTCCAACGTACGAAAGGCAAAGACAATAAAAGACTACATTTTCAATTTGTCAATAAAGGGTGAGGTCTCATAGGTCACAAAATAAGCATTGTATATCCGACATGGGGCAAGCTCACCAGTTCAGCCAATAGGAAAATTGTGTGTGTTTTGCATTCAGGTAGGAATACATTGAGAGGTTGTCAGTCATGGCTGGGCTCTCTATTGAAAAAGCAACTCAATGTGAACTGCACAAATTTTTAGTATGCTGACTGATACAGAAAAGAAAAACATTTGAATGAAAAGGATAAACATCAATATGTTCTTTATTCATCAATTTGAATCGTGCGTGCAATGCCCTGGTTGTGGTCCAAGATTGTGGGATTTTGAGGCAGAATTCTATGACCCAGTCATGGCAGAATAGAGGGTGGGGAATGTGACAAGGCATTCAAAAGTCCATCGACTTTGGCAGGACTGGAAAATACTGCCAGTGGGAGGGGCTGTAAAAGTATGCCCTATGCATTATTTAAAATGACCATTTGTACCCATATATGCACACACTGAAATGGGTAATGCAGTATTAGAAACATTATTGTTTTTCACATTTGGCTTTGTTTTATTCACTGTTAGAATCTGAGGAACTAATTGTGTATGCTTTAGATGGTGCAGTCAATGTCTGAGAAGTGAATGTTCAGGGCACACCAATGCAAACAAAACAATAAGCCAGGAAAGAGCTAGAAGCTCTCACCTCTTCTCGATATGTTGCTTGAATACAATAAGCTTCATTAAGCAGTTCTCCATGTTACATCTCTAAATCATTTCAATATAATGCTGTGTCAATAAGGATTTATGCTCCCATAGATTTTTATTATGTAAAACGTACGTTTTGACTCTTATGCAGAATTGCATTTAGGTTCGAAAACACAGAAACATAAGCAAACAGACGACATAACGAAAATACAAGCCTTTCGAGTCTTTGTGCCCACTTCAGAGGACAAGATTTGAATTAACTGAAGCAGAGAAAGTATAAACCCACCAGTCAAATCTAAGCCTCCACGGTTCTGTTTGAGAGATTTGTAAATTAGACATAGCAATCAAAGGGTTTTGGTCAAGACATTAGTTATTTAATGGAATGTAATTGCGTTGAAGCCAATATGTATTAATAAAGAAATATCTTAGTCTTCGTAGTGCAGTCTTTGAAAGAAAATAAAAAGGCAAAGCTAAAAATATTTAACTTCATGTTTGTCACATATTCAAATGAAGAAACTTCAAATGGGGTGCCAGAAACCTAGTCGCTTCACAATCAGTGACAGTCAGGTTGCGTTTAAAAATAGTTCCTTTTAAAATGTGTGTGAGCAAACAGGATTGTAATGCATTAAGTAGAATAGGTTTCCATTGTAACAAATACACCCCTAAACAAAGAATCCACAAAGGAATACTCTATCGCTAGCCTTGTCTTAACATTCACTTAACTATGCATAAGCCTATTTCCTAAAGGACGGCAAGATAAAATACTTCACTGCAAGCCATACGCCCCATCATTTAATCCATTTTTAAATGTCAAGTAATCCATCTTCATTAACTTGATTCTTCCTATTCAAGACCCCGATTTTTAAAAATATTCATTGGTATCAATTTATGAGCAAAATATAATCATGTTTCACATTTTTACCTATTTGCTAGTTTTAAAAGCACAAAGGCCATTTTTTGACTACGAGCAGACTTCCCGCAATGTGGCACATGGAAAATCTGTAGATAGTTGTGATGAAGTAGGGGCAAAGCTATGGTGCCTACACAGGTCCTGACACTCTGCAGATGCTGGTAACATGTTTGCTTATTGAATCTTAGACACACGTATGCATGTGTCATCACCAAAACATTGACTGTTGTTCTGTCTCGGATGTAACAGGACCCATGCTCTCCTGTCCCCATCTGAAACACAGCTCTTTCACTTTAATGAAAATTGACCCGCCTTGTTCCCTCTTCTTTTCTTCTCCCTCGTTTCTTAACTTTTATATTTCTCTTCTATTCTTTCCTACCATTAATCTTATTTACCTGTCTGCTTCTTTCCCCTTCATGAGTATTTACACTTCTGTTTGTGTTCCTTCTGGTTTAATGAACCTATTCTATTTGTTTGGCCCATCACTATTTTGTTCTGATTCTGTGCAGTGTGTGGCTAGAAAAGGTAAACATAAAAACAATTATCTTCAATCTGTTGTAACAGAAGGAAAGGAAATAAGAACATGAAAAGGAGAAATTTCCCAGTTTTGTGCGAAGAGCAGTGGAGAGGGATTAATTGGATAACTCCTTCATAGAATTAGCACAGGCAAGATGGTGCGAATAACCACCTTCTGCCCTTTAAGATTATATGAAGTAGCCTTTAAAATAATAACCGCTGGTGATTACAAATGCATGGCTGAAATTTTGGGTTAGACTTGACACTTCTCACTGCGATGAAACTCACATTTATTTTCATTAGAAAGAAAGAATATTGCCTATTTTGAAAATTAATAATAATAAAGAATGTAAACAAAAATGTTGGAAAGCAGCCCTTGATTGCACACTGATGGTGTTTTGTGGTTTTCTGTACACCACTCAGATTCCACGGCCAGCCCGATGGCGCATGCGTGCATCTAATCAGATTTTTTTGACAAATCGGTAATTTAAAATACCAGGAACTAATTGAAACAAACCATGAAGTATCACACTTGTGAGGATCATGTAGTCACTGGACAAACATAATTCAGCTACTTTTGGCTACACAAAATGGATGGTGAAGGCCAGCTAATGATGAAAAGTGGAAATTAAGCAATGAAATGGGTCTCAGAGGAAATGTTTGCCAGTAATTCACAGCTCAGCACAGACAACCTTCATCGGTAGGTTGGCTGTTTAGCATTGATTGTTTCTAGACATCCTTAGCTGCTTCTCAATTAGTTTTACAGATATTTTCTTCACTTATGATTCATATGCTCCCTAACTTCCTCCATTCTACATTACAACAGTGATGACATTTCAAAAAGTACTTTGCTGTCTGTAAAGCACTTTGAAATGTCTGGTGTTTATGAAAAGCACTATATAACCACAAGTTTTCCATTCTGATTTGTCAGTCTTTTACATAATATGGGAAGTGCAATGAAAACATATGCTAGCCTTTTTAAAAAAAAACTAATTACTGGTCAGTCTCACAATAAGTCAGATGACACAATTAGGGCAGAAGGCAGTAAACCATGGAAAACGCAATGTATTATTCTGCTAAAATTGAGTTTCCTTAAGGCTAGAGTCTGATTGTTATTAGGGAAATAAAGACTCGGTTCAATCAAAGTTTAATTGCAGGTTATTCAGGGAGCTTTGCAGATTGGAATGTGTCAGTCAGTTTAAGAATGCAAGTGAAAGTCACAGAGTACTTTAAAATGATCAAACTGATGTGATAGACAAAATTCACACATCTTGCAGCGCCAGAGACCCAGGTTCAATTCCAACCTTGGGTGACTGTCTGTGTGGAGTTTGCACATTCTCCCCGTGTCTGTGTGTGGGTTTCCTCCAGGCACTCCGGTTTCCTCCCATAGTCCAAAGATGTGCAAGTTAGGTTGATTGGCCATGCTAAATTGTCCCTTGGTGTCAGGAGGATTAGCGGGATAAATATATGGGGTTACAGGGATAGGCTCTGGGTGGGATTGTTGTCGGTGCAAATTCAATGGACTGAATGGTCTCGATATGCATTGCAGGGATTTTATGATGCTCTGATCATCAAAGATAAGAAAAATGTAACAGGAAATAAAATTGCGCAAGACTTTATGCTATAGATGTAATTTGATTTGATTTATTATTGTCACATGTATTAGTGAAACGTATTTTTTCTTGCATGCGATATGGCCAAAGCATACTGTTCATAGAGAAGGAAAGGAGAGAGTGCAGAATGTACTGTTACAGTAATAGCTAGGGTGTAGGGAAAGGTCAACTTAGTGCGATTCAAAAGTCCGATGACAGCAGGGAAGAGGCTGTTCTTGAGTCGGTTGGTACGTGACCTCAGACTCTTGTATCTTTTTCCTGATGGAAGAAGGTAGAAGAGAGTATTTCTGGGTGGGTAGGGTCCTTCATTAAACTGGCTGCTTTTCCAAGGCAGCAGGAAGTGTAGACAGAGTCAATGGATGGGAGGCTGATGGGATGCATGATGGATTGGGCTACATTCACGACTCTTTGTAGTTTCTTGCAGACTTGGGCAGAGCAGGAGCCATACCAACCTGTGATGCAACCAGAAAGAATGCTTTCTATGGTGCATCTGTAAAAGTTGGTGAGAGTCGTAGCTGACATGCCAAATTTCCTTCGTCTTCTGAGAAAGTAGAGGCATTGGTGGCCTTTCATAACTATAGTGTCAGCATGGAGGGACCAGGACAGGTTGTTGGTGATCTGGACACCTAAAAACTTGAAGCTTTCAACCATTTCTACTTCGTCCCCAATGGATAAACCAGATGAATATGTGCTTCAGATATACGCACATAATCTAGTACAATACTGCAGGAATGGTACAGTGTCACAGGTGCTGTTGTTTGGACAATAAACTGCCCAGCTGGACACACAAGTTCCCAAGGCTACTTCAGGGATTTTAAGAGTTTTAACAACACCAGGTTAAAGTCCAACAGGTTTATTTGGTAGCAAATGCCATTTATTTGGTAGCAAACTTCAGGGATAGCAGGCAACCCAGCCACCAGCAAATCCTCACCAAGCCACCCTGTGCCCTGACCAACATTCCTTCAGCAGCTGACACCACTGAAAAACAGAAGATTTGGTCATTAATTAATTTGCTCTGTGCAGGATATTATTATGTACAAATTGATGGATGTAGTTGTCTACGCAATAATTGTGTCTCTACCTCAAAATCATCCACTGAATTGAAAGCACTTTCAAACACTCTGAGAATGTGATATGGCACCATATAAATATGTGCATTTTCTTTCAAACAAGTTCCTCCAAAATACAAAGGATACTGATCAAAACAGACCCTTTCTCTTCTGCATACTATAGCCTCTTGCTCAGTAATTCAACAAATATTTATGACAGTGTCAGTTCCAAATTATCATCTGAAAAAATAGATGCTGTAGGATTCTGAGGAAGGTAAAGGTACAATTGCCAAAACTTGACCAATGAGAGTACCAATCTTAATCTAACCCAAAAGTAGGAACACAGGTTGCATGCCCATTTTAACCCAGGCCAGACGTTATACTCCAATGCAGAATAAAATTGGACAGGGTGTGAAATGTTTAGTTTAGTTTATTTATTCGTGTCACAAATAGGCTTACATTAACATGCCAATTAAGTTACTGTGAAAATCCCCTAGTCGCCACACTCCGGTGCCTGTTCGGGTTCACTGAGGGGATTTTCACAGTAACTTCATTGCAAGCCTACTTGTGACTAATAAATAAACTTTAGTTTACTTTGAGGGAGAATTTAGCATGCCAATGCACCTAACCAGCACATCTTTCAGACTGTGGGAGGAAACCCACACGGGGAGAACGTGTAGACTCCACACAGATAGTGACCCAAAACTGGAATCGAACCCAGGTCACTGGCGCACTGTGAGATGGCAGTGCTAACCACTGTGCCACCGTGCCATCCATGGGTGGCTGGGCTGAATCCATTCTGTTCCGATCAGTCAAGCGAGGTTAAAATTGGAGCTTATTTAATTTTAGAGTTTTATTGAGTGTGGTTGTGTGATCGAGCATTGGAGATGAAGCCAATATAGTTTCTTTTTTTTTTAAAAGGGAGATGCAACTAATCGCTGTGCCAGTTAGTTTAACATCTGTGGTGCAGAAAATGTTAGTGTCTAATTAAGAATGAAATAATCATATATCTCGACAAAAAGGAAGTAGCCAGCAAAGATTTTAGAAGGGATGACAACCATTGGCAATATACTGAATGAATGATTACTAGAAAACTAAAGGTTTATGGAATTAGCAGGCAGATATCAAATTGGATTAAAAATTAGTGTGGGGATGGGAAAAGGGTGCTGTGGTTAGGATCAGTTTTAAGTGTGGTTTAAAGAGGTTGAGATGTCCTACAGCATTCAGTTTTGGAGTTATGTATGTCCTCTGTACATTTCAATAAATTTGAAATTAGGTCTAGAGGAAGCAGGGACAAAATCTGCAGATAATATTGAACCATTTAATTATTAAGCATATACTAGGTCAAAAAAACTGCCACAATTTTGTACATTGCAAAACATTTACTTAAAATTAGATGTATTAAGTACAGAACTAAGTATAAATAAGCTTAAATAAAACCTTAATTCGGTTTTAGTCTTAGTTCTCTGTGCAGTATTGGGATCAACACTTTGGACTCGACACTCGAGGCTGAAACAGGGCACAATTCGGAATCACCTAAATACTGCCGAACATAAGGAACATTTTGCTGAATTTGTCTTGGAGAATGGAACACTTTAAGTAGATGCAGTAGAGAAGATCCTAAGTTTTATGAAGAGGGGCATAGCGTACAAGAGCAAGGAAGTTATGGCACAATTGGACAAGATGCTGGTTTGGCCTCAGCTGGAGTACTGCATCCAGTTCTGGGTGCAGTACTTTAGGAAAAATTTGGAGGCATTTGGAAGAGTGCATTAAATATTCACAAGAATGGTTCCAGGGATGAGGAACTTTAGTAGATTGGAGAAGTTGAGACTGCTTTCCTTGCAATAGAAAAGGCTGAGCAAAGATTTGATAGAGATATTCAAAATCATGAGGAGCTTGTACTGTATCGATAGGGAGAAACTGTTCCAACTCGTGGATGCATCAAGAACATGAGGACATAGATTCAGATTAATTGGTGAAAGAAGCAAAAGCAACATAAGGAACAGCTTTTTCACACAACGAATGGAGTCAGGAGCGAACTGCTTGAGAATGTGGTTTGGTCAGGTTTAACCGCGACATTCAAAAGGGAATTCGATTGTAATCTGAAAAGGAAGAATGTGCAGGGCTACGGGGAGAAGGCAGAAGTAGAAATGGCCAAAAGCTTCAAGTTTTTAGGTGTACAGATCACCAGCAATGTGTCCAGGTCCCTCCATGCCGACACTATAGTTAAGAAAGCCCACTAACACTTCTACTTTCTCAGAAGACTAAGGGAATTTGGCATGTCAGCTACGACTCTCACCAACGTTTACAGATGTAGTTAAAGTTTATTTATTGGTCTTACATTAACACTGCAATGAAGTTACTGTGAAAATCCCACAGCTTGGTATGACTCCTGCTCTGCCCAAGACCGCAAGAAACTACAAAAGGTTGTGAATGTAGCCCAATCCATCACGCAAACCAGCCTTCCATCCATTGACTCTGTCTACACTTCCCGCTGCCTCGGTAAAGCAGCCAGCATAATTAAGGACCCCACGCACCCCGGACATTCTCTCTTCCACCTTCTTCCGTTGGGAAAAAGATACAAAAGTCTGAGGTCACGTATTAACCGACTCAAGAACAGCTTCTTCCCTGCTGCACTTCTGCACTTTCTCATTTCCTTCTCTATGAACGGTATGCTTTGTCTGTATAGTGTGCAAGAAACAATACTTTTCACTGATACTAATACATGCAACAATAATAAATCAAATCAAATCAAATCAAATCAGGAGAATGGCAGAATTGTGCATTCAAAAATCCAGTGCAGACACAATGGGCTGAATGGCTACCTTCTGTGTTGTAGCAGTTCTATGATCCTGTGATATTTCATCTATGTGCCAGACAGACAATTTAGTGCCAGTTGGTGCAAACTTAACCTTTGGGTTGGTGCCCTGTAAGAAGTGAATTGTGATTCTTCATACTTGTTTCAAAAAGTCATTGTGGCATTGGAGGCCATTTGGCCCATTGAGTCCATGTTGGATCCATAGTCTGGATCTCAGAGCTAAAGGCCATACAGGATTGTAGATATTTCCTTACTTTCCAGGAATGTATGTTTTTTTATATACAGTCTTTCAGGCAAATAGCAACTATGAAGAGATCTGACACTAGCTTCTGGCAATCAGAAATGATGCATTACTCGGGGAGCATCCTGATATACATCCTTATCTTGATAAATTCACTTGTATACAAAATTGAAATGTCAATTGGTGGCACAACTCATGAATTAATCTTAAAATGCAAATAAAAAATGTGAAGGGTACAAATGTATTCCTTCTTCACCTCAAACTAATAGATGCTGTAATTCAATCAAGTGGTTCCAGGGATTATTTCACCAGCATTTTGTGCTTTTTCACCTTGTACCGTCAAGTATTTTGTATTGATATAGCAGTGAATTAAACTGCAGGCAGTAAATGCAAATATTGTGTGTAACTAAAAAATGGGAAGCTTTTATGCGAGGCCTGTTAGAAAGTGATTATTGGATGATGACTATAAGATTCCTTGAAGATGTGGTAGATAAAGACATCATCAAGCATAGGAATACAGACCTCATTATGATTCAGGGCCAATGCAGGCGGAATGATTTCAAATATGTTAAACCCAACTCCAACTTGAACTGGCCGTCAATTACCTAAAGCCAGGTGCCGAGTTCAATTGTTCTCCAGTCATCAGGTAAGAGGATCGCGATGGGGGCAAGGACTGGGGGTGTCAGTGATGAGGATTACGGTTGTCAGTTGGAGGAGGAGCCTGGGGCAGGGGTCAATTAACTGTACTACTGACCATGCCATGATTCCTTTGCAACACCAGATTCAGGGACTGACCTGATGATGTGAAATTAAATCAGCACGGAGATCTGACTGACATAATTTGCTGCAAACTTTGAATCTCAACGAGGCCGTCAGTTGTCTGCTGCTCCTCAAAACACACCCATTATTATGGTGTCATGCAAGTATGCCATATGAATACATTAAGTGTCACACTATCAATATTCTAAACCCCGTGTTCTCTCTGGGGCTGGGAATGAGGTTGAGAGTGTGTGTATGCACGTGTCTGTATTAAACTCAAAGTTTAAGATTTAATTCCTGTGGTGGGTGTACATGGCCTCAGCATATATATGGCTAGAGATTAGTAAAGGGCTGCAGTGCACAGGATATACTGGCACTGGAGGGGATACAGAGGAGATTCACTAGATTGATTCCAGAGTTGAGAGGGTTGGCTTATGAGGAGAGACCGAGTAGACTGGGGCTATACTCATTGGAATTCAGAAAAATGAGGGGAGACCTTATAGAAATACATACGATTATGAAGGGAATAGATAAGATAGAAGCAGTGAAGTTGTTTCCACTGGCGGGTGAAATTAGAACTGCGGGCATGGGCTCAAATAAGGGGGAGCAGATTTAGGACTGGGTTGAGGCGGAACTTCTTCACCCAAAGGATTGTGAATCTGTGGATTTCCCTGCCCAGTGAAACAGTTGAGGCCACCTTGTTGAATGTTTTTAAGGCAAGGATAAATTTTTGAATAGTAAAGGAATTAAGGGTTATGGTGAGCAAGTGGGTAAGTGGAGCTGAGTCCACGAAAAGATCAGCTGTGATCTTATTGAATGGCGGAGCAGGCTCGAGGGGTCAGATGGCCTCCTCCTGCTCCTAGTTCTTATGTTCTAAAATTCACCAGAATGATACCAGGGCTTAAGGGGTTAAATTAAAAAGATTATTTGTTAGTCACAAGTAGGCTTACATTCACACTGCAATGAAGGTACTGTGAAAATCCCCTGGTAGCCACACTCCGGTGTCTGTTCGGGTGCACTGAAGAGAATTTAGCATAGCCAATGCACCTAACCTGCACACCTTTCGACAAGGACAAGTTGCAGAGATGTGTCTTTCATGACCCTGTTTTGAAGGTTCAGGTCTGACCAAAAGGTATTTCAAGTGGTTATGGTATTGAATGGGGGTGATATGGAGAAACTATTTCCTCTGGTGTGGCAAGGTGGAACAAAGAGGCATGATCTTCAAATTTGTGTCTGACTGTTCAGGAACTAAGTCAGGAAGCATATTGCACACAAAGGGTAATGAAAATCACACTCATAAAAAGCTGAGGGTGCTGTGACAAAGGACATTTTCAAGAGTGAGAAGAATAAGGCCATCAATGGATTTTGTGAAATATTACTTCATGGGATGTGAGAATTGTTGGCAAGGCCAGTATTTGTGACCCATCCCTGATTGCCCTTCAGAAGGTAATGGCGAACCACTTTCTTGAACCGCAGCAGTTCATTTGTTACAACTTTTCTATGTACCTTGGTATAACTTGACAGGTCATTTCTGAGGCTAGTTAAGAGTCAACCACATTGCTGTGAGTCTGGACTCACAAGTAGGCCAGACTGGGTAAGGATGGATGATTTCCTTGCTAAAGTTGATGGGTTTTAATGACAATTGATGATAGTTTCACGGTCACCATTACTGAGACTTGATTTCAATTTCAGATTTATCAATTAATTGAATCTAAATTCCATCGGCCATGGTGGAATTTGAATCTGTATCCACGGAGCATTAACCAGGGCCTCTGGAATATTGGTTAAAGGATATTAACACTACGATAGTGTCTCCCCTTGGTATCATTTTCACATTGCTGGTCTTCTGATCTCTCGCTGCCTTGTTGTGGAACGTCATGGAGTTGAATCCTACTGGCAAAGCTTATTCTTTCACCGCCCAGTAACTAGTTCATAGCCACAATGGTTGCACAGTACATTCCCTTCTTGGGCCTGGTTGGTGAACTAGACACAATACAGGGAAATAGTCACAGTCCCAATTATCATCCAACTTCTTTGAAATAATTAGGGCAGTACTGAGACAAAACTCATAACACTGCACTTAGCATGCCGTTTTCACTGACACCCGAACTCAACACCATTTTGCAGCAGATGTTCCCATTTGAAACAGCCAGGAGTCAACATAAATCAACAATATGGGGTTCCTATGCCATCTGTAGGTTTGTCAGGGCAGAAGAAAAGTAAATCCCCATTCACTACCAGTCCCACTGTTTCCTCCTTTCCCTCTCCACCTCCCCTGTTCCCCCCACCTTAAATTCTGTTTATAACTCAACTACACAGGAAACCCATAGATTTCCCTCCCCATTCCCCTCATTTGGGAGCTGCCCATCTCTCTATTCACACTGCACCAGCAACTTGCCAGAATTATTTCAGAAGCAGCCTGATCCTAAAAATTACTCAGATCTTACCTGGGTTGTATTGGGCAAGCAGAGAGGTCATTATTCCTAAATGATTCAATCACAACAATGTATCCCAAATTTCAGCCTGAATTAAAAAAGGAAGGTTAGAGCTTAATTTTAACTGACCAACATCTGTCAGAAGAAAAAAAAACTTAACAGGTTGGAAAAATAGAAACAAATATTTCTCAAGCGCCTCGAGTGAGGCACCTGTTGTGGGGCAAATTATACTTTGGAGTTTTGTATTTGCTGGTCTCTAATCTGGGTAGATAAATGGATGGAGGAGGAAAGGAATTAAGGAGTTACATTTATATAGCAACTTTCACAACCTCAGAATGTCTTGAAACACTTCACAGACAGTAAAGTACTTTGAAGTGTATCCATGGGTTTAATACAGGGAAGCACTTGTATCCAGTTTGCACACTGCAGGGACTCACTAAAAGCAATGAAATAAAGACCAGATAATCTCTTTTAATGATGTTGGTTGAGGGATAAATAATGTCTGGAACTCCCCTGAACTTGCTTGAATATTGCCATGGGATCTTTAGAAAGTAGAACAAGGGGGTAAATGGCCCCAAAATAAGGGGGAGCAGATTTAGGACTGAGTTGAGGGGGAACTTCTTCACCCAAAGGGTTGTGAATCTGTGGAATTCCCTGCCCAGTGAAGCAGTTGAGGCTACCTCATTGAATGTTTTTAAGGCAAGGATAGATACATTTTTGAACAGTAAAGGAATTAAGGATTATGGTGAGCGGGCAGGTAAGTGAAGCTGAGTCCACGAAAAGATCAGCCACCATCTTATTGAATGGTGGAGCAGGCTTGATGGGACAGATGACCTACTCCTGCTCCTAGTTCTTATGTTCTAAATCCACATGGAGGACAGATACGGTTTACCATTTCAAGATGGAATTCTGCGCTCCTCCCTCAGCATGTCACTGAAGTGCGAGTTGAGATTTTTTTCTAGAGTGGATCTTGAACCTAAAACGTTCAGACTCAGACATGAGTGTTAGCAGTGACTGAAGAATGTATCTTCAATGTACCTGCATTTTCCTGCATGAAAGAGGAGAAAACCCAGACCGAACAGCACACTGCAGCTCAGTGTATTTGGAGAACAAAAACATAAATGTGAGATAAAATATTTCAGAACAATTAAAAAAATAAAGTTTAGCAATACAGCCGAAGATCCTGCTCCTCATTGCCACTGATCTTTAGTGTGAAGTACGTGTATATATGAAACGCTCAGCTGAATGACCTGCCGATATTTGTATCTAGACTCATGCCCATTCACGTGGGGCACTTGACAGCTGCTGAGCATCCGCAGAAGTGAATGAATTAACCACTTCAGGAGAGATGAAGAGAAAACTGACAATGCAAATAAAGCTGAACAAATCTGAACGTTTCATTATTTTTCTTTCGCAATGAGAGCTTTGATTGTTTTGAAGTTTAACATTCTACACATCCTACCATTAGCTAAATTTTAGTTGTTTATTTCATGTCGAGGACTTACATTGCAATAGGCATCCATAATTGAGGTGACATTATAAACTAACTGAGTCAAGTCAGCTCCTGTTTTTATTCATTCCAGCCCCATTAGAGAGCCTTTTGATGCATCCTGACAGGCTTGTTTTTTTGGCTCCTTCATTAGCAGCAGAATCACATTAAGCAGCTTCTCTTCAAGCACTCATTAGAATAGATTTTTAGAATGGCTCCGCAAAATATCACTTCATGGTCAAGGATAGGGATTCTTTTTTCCATATGGGCTGTTGCTTCCTAACTGCAGCCAGTTTTGACGTTTTCCAGTGGGATTGCCAGTGCTTCTCAGTTCACAGTATTGCCGAGTGAGCCAGTGTACTGTGCCAAGAAGGGACAGTGAGGTAATTATTGGCTCAGAATTTGCAATCAGCAGTGAAGGAATGGTGAACTGGAACAAAGCCCCCCTCACCCTTCCCCCCCCCGCCCCCCCCCATCCCCCACCCCTCACCAATACTAATGTAATGGGCTCTGGCACATCAGTTCCCCCGATTCTGACATTACATTCATGGTGGCATCCAGGAACAGTGAAGCGATGGATCAGGCTGAGCAACCAATCAGATTGAAGCATTCTCACAGGCCGTAAACCAGGAATCAACACAACTGATGGTGATTAGTCTTTCATCATTTTACAGAAAGCAAAATAAAGATGGTGAGATTAAAACCCAAGTTGAATCTGATAAACAAACTTTTAAAATTAAAATACATGTTTTATTATTGGAAAAGGAATGGTACTTTAAAATGGCACTCTGGGGAATGACACTTCACATATCTACAATTAGCTTTTTGGGTGGCAGCGCAGTTATTCATCAGTAATTCTTATGTAATTATGATTTAACACACTGTTAGGAACTCTGTTGCACCTCATTCAATAAGGATTAACATATTTAATCGTTTTTTTTTACAGCAGGAATGGTGCACAAAATTGAAGCTCGCGTCAAATCACTGATTCTATGTCGATCGCATCTGTTAAATCTGCAACAGTGCACCTTGTGGAGGACAGGGTATCACTGATAACCAACTTCTGGATTCCCCGTGCCCAAGTGGAGGTGCCAGAAGTTGCTGCTTTGTTTTATACAGTCATTACAACAACCAACTCCGGGCCAACCAGTGTGCTATTTATCGACCATGGGTGGTTGTCGGTAATTGCGTGAAGGGGTTAATCCGGGCTTATCCACATTAACAGGCATGAACCAGGAGGAACAAAGTCAAACAGCAATCAATGAAGGATGTGCATCATTGTAAGTGTGGGTCACATCTGTAATGCACTTTGCTTAAGCTTCCAACTTGTGCAAAATGCTACATTCATGAATCCTGATGCCGCGGCATCTATTGGCAACCGCCCCCCCCCCCCCCCCCCCCTCCTCCACCACCTCTGCAACAGCTGTTTCTTTGCTCTTGCTGAATTATCTGGACCACGCCAAGTCCTGCGTTTCAAATTCCTCCTTCCACACGGAAGAGACGACGCGCTCTGGGGGTGTCTGTCGGTCGGGAGAGTGAACGCGGTCCTTGCTCGCCGCCTCATTCGAGCCCTGCTCTGCGCCCACCCCCTTTCAATCTGCCCATGTTTGACACAGCGCTGGGAAGTCTGAACGATCATTGAGTGGCTTACGACATTCTGTCAACACTCAGCACGCCTGCTTTTGCTCTCGCAGCGCAGAGCGCTCTGCTGGAAAGGGAGGGAGAGTCATGCTCCGCCGTGCAGCCTGCTCTTAGCGGCACCCCGACACAAGCGGTTACCCGGCTCCTTGTGGCAGCCAGTCTCCACTGATGTAAGGTCACGCTTTGGTCAGTGGTCCTCTGCAACCATGGGACGGCGACTCTGGGCTGGCAGAGCCCAATAATTCATGAGCAAGAGGGAAGAGAGGAGAGAGAGAGAGAGAAGAGAGTTTGGGAAGGTGTTCTCAGCAACATAGACCGCAGCCGCTGCAAGTAGGGGCGAGAGGAGAAGGATTTTTATTGTTTAAAAGAACTTGCACAACTGAGCCCCGACTTGGGGGAGATCTGCTCTGATTCTCTGCCGAGGAGGCACAGCCCGGGGTAACTGATGGTGAGGCAGCTGAGAGGACTAGATTCACCCACACTGGGTCCCTTTTATTTTTTACAGTCTTTAACTAAGTGACACAGACAAATAAAAAGACGGGTGACTGAATGGAGCCTGTCACTGTGCGGAAAAGGATGGGTAAGATTATTTTCGTTTGAATCCTTTCATTAAAGCAATCTCGCGTCACCTTGCAAGCCTCTACAATGAAAAAGATCAATTGATGCTTAGATTTTCTTTTTTCTGTTTTCCCTTCCTTTTTTCAAAACCCCCTCCTCCTCCTCTCCCCTTTTCCTCGGACCTGGATGTCACTGAGGCAGGAGACCCACCTGCCCGAGTCAGAAAAAAACCTCAGTTGCCGGCTCCAAAAACTAACAGCAACAAATGATGGGGATGTGAAAAAGTTTGCCCATTCGCAAGGTTTCTCGCTTTCAATTGGGGGACAGAAAAAAAAGGAAGGAGTGAGGGAAAGAGGGAGAACAAGCTCCAACCAGGGATTGGAGGTCTAAACTCTTGCTGATGGATTTCCTGCTAGTGGCTCTCAGTCTCCAGTGGCTCTTGGCGAAGCCTTCGGCGTGGCTGGTGTGTGTCCTGGGCTTGCTGCTGGAGATGCTGCCGGCTGCCGCTCAGACTGTGTGCGCCGGCCAGTGTCGCTGCGACGGCAAGTTGCTGTACTGCGAGTCGCAGAGCCTGAGCGAGATGCCGCGGAACCTGTCCGGCCTGCAGGGTCTGTCCCTCCGCTACAACAGCCTGTCCGAGCTGCGGGCCCACCAATTCGGCAGCGTGCTGCAGCTCACCTGGCTTTACCTCGACCACAACCACATCTACTCGGTGGACGGCGCCGCCTTCCGCGGGCTGCGGCGCCTCAAGGAGCTGGTGCTGAGCTCCAACAAGATCGCCCAGCTGCCCAACTCCACCTTCCGGCCCATGCCCAACCTGCGGCATGTGCAGCTCTCCTACAACAACCTGCAGGCGCTGGAGCCCGATCTTTTCCACGGGCTGCGCAAGCTGCAGACCCTGCACTTGCGCTCCAACGCACTCAAGTCGATCCCGGTGCGGATCTTCCAGGACTGCCGGAGCCTGGAGTTCCTGGACGTGGGGTACAACCAGCTGCAGAGCCTGGCCCGCAACGCCTTCGCCGGCCTGCTCAAGCTCACCGAGCTCCACCTGGAACACAACGACCTGGTGAAAGTGAATTTCGCCCACTTCCCCCGGCTCCTGTCCCTCAGAACCCTCTACATGCAGTGGAATAAAGTCAGCATCGTGGTGAACTCTTTGGAGTGGACGTGGCACCACCTGGAAAAATTGGACCTCTCTGGGAACGAGATTGAGTTTATTGAGTCTTATGCCTTTGAGGTCGTGCCTAACCTCAAGATACTACAATTGGATTCGAACCGCCTGACCGCCATCGAGCAGCCCATCCTGGACTCCTGGAGGTCTCTAACTAGCATCAGCCTGTCTGGGAACAGCTGGGAGTGCAGTCGGAATATCTGTGCGCTGGCCAGCTGGTTGAGCAGTTTTAAGGGTCACCATGAAGGCAGTCTGCTGTGTGCCAGCCCTGTGCATACCCAGGGCGAGGAGGTGCTGGATGCCGTGCATGGCTTTCACATATGTGACGAGTTGACCACAAGCACGCTGGCCATCTCGGACATGGCCAGTGTAGCAGAAACAGACCAAGGAATGACAGCAGTCAGGGGTGCCTCCAGCATCTATGTCACGCAGGATACAACGGGAGTGAAAACCACTGATTTAATCACTGCCACCAGTGTGCTTTCTCCCGAGCAGCAGGAGAATACCATTCAGGTTCACAAGGTAATCACTGGCACCATGGCGTTGCTTTTCTCCTTTCTGATCGTGGTGCTGGTACTTTATGTCTCGTGGAAGTGTTTTCCCGCTGGCCTGAGGCACTTGAGGCAGTGCTTTGTGACACAGCGCCGCAAGCAGAAACAGCAACAAACTATGCACCAGATGGCTGCCATGTCCACACAGGAGTACTACGTGGACTACAAACCCAATCATATTGAAGGGGCACTGGTGATCATTAATGATTATGGATCGTGTTCGTGTCATCAGCAGCCAGCCAGGGAATGTGAAGTGTAATTTTCACTCCAGCCAGCCCGCTGGAAATGGCTACAGTTTGCTGGGTGGACCTGCTGGAGGCTAAGAGACTGGCACACGTACAAAGGACCACTTTACAATGCAGAGTTATGAATGAATTACACAGTACTGAATCCAACAAGCCTTGCCCTGGGGGGTCTTTCAAAAGCCCAAACAGTATTTAAGCTTCAATGCGTCTTTAAAACCTTTCAAACCATCCTCTGTCCGACTCTCATTTGAAATTTGTAAAAGGAAAAAAAATGTATATGTAACTTTTCTCACCAGTTTCTTATGATATTAAATCCACCTGTAAGATCTGGGAATAAGGGAGTTCAAGGCTCGTCAATGATGTAAGTTAATCAATTTTGTAAACTATCCTGATTTAAATAAATATTTTTAAAAATGTTATTTACGTTATTTACAGCAGAGTCAAGGGTAACAACATGCAAACATATTTATATCTATTATGTATGTGGTAATGGGTGAGAAAATCCTCTTCAATCTTGCACTGTGATTTATCCCTCCTCCCCCTCCCCTCCCCCCTCAATTCAGTGCAGTAATCAACCCTCTCTTGGCAGGTAAAATAAAACCCTGCAGAGTGATCACAGTATAGCAAAGCCTAGATCACCCATATTCCCCGCGTGTGCAATGGGTTAATAATTAAAACTAAGCACAGATGTGCCCCCGTTAGACTGAGCACGCCCTCATCATCTTCCTCTAGGTGTGTGTCACCTGGAACACTGCAGCCTACAGCCAAAGCAGGGCGGATAGTGATATCTTGCTGCAGTGTGTGTGTGTGGGGGGGGGGGGGGGGGGGGGGGTCATTTCTATTAATAATTCCGTCCCACAAATGTCTACATTTCTCCAGAAACAATAAACAGAATGGCAATAAATAAATAAGCTGCTTCACAGATGCACCTAACACGGAAAGGGAAGTGAAAAATGGGTTTCTGGAGACAGGGACTAATTTTTAATTTCTACATCATGGGTAATTGTTGATACCAGCATAAAATATCAATTATGCATATTATTACCGATGGCAATGTTTTATTTCAAAACAGATAATATTGCTGGTATTTAAGATATTTCAAACATTGTTATCCAATTTTATTTTTACTTAATTGAAAAATATTTTCATACTTTAAGCCACACCACTCCAAAAAAGGCCTAGCAACAAAATTCTGACATGTTTTTCTCTTTAATTTATCCTTTTTCCAATACAGGAATTTAACATAACTTCATGAATATGAGAATATTTCAACCCCTTTAGGGTGGAAAAGGTTAAATCATTCTGTGCATGCTGTGTACATTCTCCATGTATCTTTCCTCACTTTGTGTTTTCTTTTCATTTCCTTTCTCTATCTTAGAATCCCCTTTATACTTGGCTTTCTTTATCCTTGATCACTCTCTGCCCTTTTCATTGAAACCCCTTCTGTTCCTCGTTGGCAATCTGTAGCCTTTTTGGCTCCCACTTTAAATTTCGCTTCAAAATGCCACAAGTTCTCATTCCTGGAGCCAATCCCTTCCTCCTTTCAGAGCTGAAGGCGCTCAGAAAGCTAGCAGCAATTTCTCCGACACATCTCTACATTGAGATGTCAATTGTGTTCTCAGTTCCAGTTGCTACAGTAAAATTGCAAGGACCTCGCAGCAACATGACATGCCGGGGAGCCAAACAGCAAAAACAGATTTATTCCAAAACGGCTGCAACTTCATTCTGGAGCCAAAGTTGGTCCCAGTGTTTATTATGTTCTGCATTAACACATTGGATTCTCTGTCGCGATCTTCCAGCAGGACACTGTTGTGATGCTTTACTCCGCAAAATGACTTTTCTGAGCTGCACCCCCGGCTCCCCCCCCCCCCCCCCCTTTCGTTTCCTTAGCTATTTGTCTAAAAGAATATTTCAGTGAACTCCCCTTTAAGTGATTGTTGCCTGCATTGTCTTTCTCCCCCCCCCCCCCCCCAATATTTCCTAGTACTTTCATTGTTGCTTCTGTTTCTTGGCCGCCATCCACTGCCCCGTTAGCACTTAGGCTTGCCAATTCTGCTCCAGTGTGAACCGCGGAGCTGGCAGCTTTAGGAATTAGTTATAGATAGCCTTCGTAACTGACACAGTTTCAGTAGACCGCAGGATAAAGCACTGGTGATAGTCTAAATATGTCGAGATAACAGCACAGTTGATTTTAAAAAAAACACCTCTTACAAAATTCAACTATGCCTCACAGACCAATCTAAAGGGAGGTGTTATGAAAGCTATCGTTAAAAGAAATCTCAATACCGGCATCTACTGGCGATTGCTTTCCTTGCTGGCATTTAGATATTCATTGGCAATTCACTTCCACTTTCTGTTCCGCTTGCCATCGCTTATAGCATCTGCATTTCACCATCCCGTTATTGACATCTGATGAATGGCACCACAATGTAAATGCTGACAAAGAAGGGGGAATAGATTTAAATCACACAAATGAGGGAGCTTGGAGATGGGACCCGAGTTTACTCAGCCTTGAGAACCTTTTTAGCAAAGAGCTGTGTTAAGGTTAAGCTCTTACAAAATTATATCACATTTAATTTCAGAAAAGTCTCCCTCATCCACCCCAACTCCCCACTGCTACAGGAGAGAGAGAAAAAAAATAACCACAGAAGCACAGGCATCAGCAGAGATGCTGCAATGGCGAGCGAGGGTGATGGACATGCATTTCAGAAAATAAACTTCACTTTGCTCAGCAACAGTGAAGGCATAAATAGTAGATTTGTAGCCCCCCCGCAAAGCTAATTCATGAATACACTGTAAACATTTTCTTTCCTCCTCCCAACAGGAGATGGGATTTGGTGAAGCAATTTGCTTTACGAGGGAGAAGGGATTAGTTTCAGCAAGGACACTTTCTTTTCACCCTCTAGTGCTCATCTTGACGAAATTGCTGAACTCTCCAAGGGCAACCATAAGCATTACTATCACTTGCCATTGCAGGCTCTGAGAGTAGTGGTGCAGATGAGTGTTAAAAAGCATGGATCGCTTTCAAAGAGGAAAAAAGCACAGATATCAGATCACCACGGAAAGACTTCACGTCCACTGATTTTTTAATACCAATTGCCATTTTTATTTCCTTGGAAACATTCCCCTTTTCAGTCCCCAGCAATTCAAAGTCAGAAACATCGTAGTTTAGATCTGTTTTTGCTCTTCCTGCAAGCCTAGGCTTAGTTCCTTTAAAAAAAAACAAAGTAATATAAAACGTGCAACATCCAACAATTACTCAAACCTACACAACGTTACAAGGGTGTTTGCTGCTGAACAGTTTTAACCCAAGACTAATCAGCATAGGTCCGCACTGGGGGTGGAATCTACTACCTATGAATATTTTCTCAATTTCGCAAGCTCAGTCTTTGAGGTCAGAACAGAAAATTTTGAAATATCCAGCAGGAATTTCTTTAAGACAGCCCGGAATGCTGGGAATTCAACAGCAGGTTCATCATCTTCCAGAAGATAAATGATTCAGGCCAAGCTGTTCATCAGGATGCCAGTTCTGAAGCGTGCCAGATCTGTATAATCACACTTTCCAGTTGTCTCCTTACAGATCAGAGAGGTCCAACGATGCAGTCCGTATTCAAAGGCAGTTAATCTTCACCAGCATGTTGAGGAAAGGGAGACATAACTGGGCAGGCTCCCTGCCCCTGATCTTCCCAATCAACTTTTTCCCTGTCTGTGTGGAGTTTGCACGTTCTCCCTGTGTCTGCGTGGGTTTCCTCCCACACTCCAAAGATGTGCGGGTTAGGTTGATTGGCCATGCTGAATTGCCCCTTAATGTCAGGGGGACTAGGAGGGTAAATAGGTGGCGTTACAAGGACACGACCTGGGTGGGATTGTTGTCGGTGCAGGCTCGATGGGCCAAATGACCTCCTTCTGCACTGTAGATTCTATGAAAGCCTGACAGTGTGTCCGAATATTGGGATGATATGGGATGTGATGCCCTCCATAGTTAAATTGCCCAACCCTTACAGCAGGAATGGGTGAGCTAATGGGGCTGACCGGTTTAGCTCAGTTGGCTGGACAGCTGGTTTGTGATGCAGAGCGAGGCGAGGTTCAGTCCCCGGCTGAGGTTATTCATGAAGGCCCCACCTTCTCAACCTTGCCCCTCGCCTGAGGTGTGGTGATCCTCAGGTTAAAATCACCACCAGTCTCTGGATGCTTGGCGACTTTCCCTTTTCTGTTGGGCAACGGACAGTGTGTGTAATTAAACTATCACCATCTCTAAGAGTGAGGAATAAAATGACAGCAAAATGTTCCCATGGTCCCTGCAGGCACGTTAGACAGCACAGCGGAGCTGAGTCCAGCCCCATTTTTGCAGCAAAGTGATTAGATAACACAGGATTGATTTTTACTAGAACCGAGATTCAATCAGGAAACAATCAAGAATTAAATCAAAGGTCAATAGTAAAGTATAGGAAAAAATCAGTGCAATTATACAAGGTAAACTTGAACTCGGTGCTTAGGTTAACTTGGAATCATTTTAAAAAATAAACTGTCATCTTGTATTTCTCCTCAATGCTATTTAGATGTCGTGACCGCATCGTTTTGAGTTCTTGTGCTCACAATGTACTTCCGTTGAATAAGCGTGGGCTCTGCTATATCAGAGGCAGTGCCATAAATAAAGCAACATTAGTGTCCAGTTACATTGCCAGTGTTGGGTGGAAGCGGGGTGGTAACATTCAGAAAATTGGGGTTGGGTCTCTGACGTTATAGATTCATTCCTGCTCCCAGCTCAATTTCTTACTCTTTCCAAGTTTTGGAAGTGGCTGGCAGTTTTCAGCCAGTCCCTCATCTGTGTCCGATAATTGGATGTAATCCTGAGTTAGTTTGGGTGATCTGAGTGTGTACTCTTGATTTGCACTAGGTGCAACGTGGCCTAATCAAGTCCCTCACAAAAATGTTAAATATATATCTCGTTTTTTTTGTGTGGTCAGGAAGAACATGAATATTCCTCCTGGCCCGAAACAAAATTATTCCACCCACTGCCGGCCCTTCTCTGCCCTGCTTTTATAATTGTGTCTTGCTCCAGTTTAGTCACCGGTAGGATCACCAGACTCTCCCTAATCTGAACGACAAAGTGCCTGTGAATTTATAGCTCAGCGCACTTGGCTCACCAACCGGACGCTAATGAAATAAAAACAAAACAAAAAAAATATTGGAAATAGTCAGCAGGTCAGGCAGCATTTATGGAGAAACAAAAGTTCATGTTTCAGGTTTCATCAGAGCCCTGTCCATCTGTGTGCCTCTATTTATCTGCTTTTGGGACCAGACGAAAATAGTTCAATGCATCATTAGTATCTCTGGATATATAGTTGGGAGAGCGCCTTGATCTCTCTCCTTCCGTCCAATTCTGGCACATGTTCCCACTTCCAAAAATGTGCCTCTGAGTCTCTTGTTCCGTTTCTTTCATATTTAAACGTTTTTAAAATCGCTCCCAGCATCCTCAATTGCCGCCCCCCCGCCCCATCCCCATCCCCCCTTCCCTTAGGTCTAATTCTAAACTGAGATAATAACTGAAGGGAAGTCGCTGCTCCTGCTCCAGCTTTGACCCTTTATAAGAGCAATGGTGCCACCTAGTGACTCCCTCCGCTCATTGTTCACAGTGAGAAAATCTTTCGATTGCAAGTTAACTAAATACAGAATGGGAATCATTTTAAACAGATAATGCAGTCCTCGCTTGATCATTTTTATAATAAGGATATACTTGACATTGCACTGGTAAACGCACGAGATTTAGACCTCAAGTTTGTTCTTACTGATGTTGGGAGTACCGTACCATCTTAACAGCCGAAAAAAAGTTAGTGAATCAACCATTACAAAGGGGGCCTGGACATCTTCCCACGACCACCCAATTAGATATAGTCATGTGATTTGAAACTACTTTGGTATCCTGGCAACCTACCTTGTTGCCATGGCAGTACTGCCAACGTCCATAACAAAAGCTTCATTCTCTCTCCTTTCGGTTTATTTTGGACAATCTGTGGAGCCATGTCACATTCAGATATACCGTGCGTCAGGAGAATAAATCAGAACCTCGGTGAGGAAGATCACAAGCGCCATATAAATGGGGCTGAAATGGTCTTCGGTGTAGACATGCTTTGCATATGTTTCACCTTATTCCTTTCATATGAGTGTTGTGTAACTGTTCCATTGTGCGGTGCAAATGAGATCAAGCACCGGAGGGGGTGCAATGCCTGCTCCTATCAGCTTGGATCATGTAGATCAAGCCCAAGACAGGAAGAGGCTTGCCTGTCTTGTCAACTTGGATCTGTAATGTTTCACTGGTTGAGACTTTGAGTTGGACTTTGATTGGATTGGATTGGATATGACTTTTAAAAAAACCGTTGCATTGTGCCCATTTTGTCTGTTTACTGTGCAGAGTGGACACAGCTACCCTGGGGTATGAAACACTGGAGGTGCACAGTTGCTCAGAAATCACCAGTGTGACTCCAACCCCTGAACAGGCTTGGTGCATGCACAGTTAGTGCACCTTTGCGTTCGCACTGAGAGGTGCCAGGAATGTTAGGGTCGTAGAAACTTATAAAATTCTAACAGGTTAGACAGGGTAGATTCAGAAAGAATATTCTTGATGGTAGGGGAGTCAAGAACTAGGGGTCCATAGTTTGAGGATAAGGGGTAAAACCTTTTAAAACTTAGGTGAGGAGAAATTTCTTCACCCACAGGGTGGTGAATGTGTGGAATTCACTACCACAGAATGTAGTTGAGGCCAAAACGTTGCCTGATTTCAAGAAGAAATTAGATATAGCTCTTGGAGCTAAAAGGATCAAGGGATATTGGAGGGAGGAAGAGATCAGGACATTGAATTTGATGATCAGCCATGATCAAAATGAATGGTGGAGCAGGCTCAAAGGGCCGAATGGCCTCCTCCTGCTTCTAGTTTCTATGTCTATGTCCTGAACAGATTTTCTTTGATTCATTCGTGGGACACGGGTGTCGCTGGCTGGCCAGCATTTATTGCCGACCTTTAGTTGCCCTTGAGCAGGTGGTGGTGAGCTGCCTTCTTGAATCGCTGCAGTCCATATGCTGTGGGTTGGTCCACAATACTGTTAGGAAGAAAATTCCAGGATTTTGACCCAGTGACAGTGAAGGAAGGATGATATATTTCCAAGTCAGGATGGTGAGTGGCTTGGAGGGGAACTTGCAGGTGGTGGTATTCCCATGTATCTGCTGCCGTTGTCCTTCTTGAAAGAAGTGCTCCAGGGTTTGGAAAGTGCTGTCTAAGGATCTTTGGTGAATTTCTCCAGTGCACCTTGTAGATAGTACACACTGCTGATACTGATTGTCAGTGGTGGAGTGAGTGGATGTTTGTAGATATGGTGCCAATCAAGCGGGTTGCTTTGTCCTGGATGGTGTCAAGCTACTTGAGTGTTGTTAGAGCTGCACCCATCCAGGCAAGTGGGGAGTATTCCATCACACTGCTGACTTGTGCCTTGCAGATGGTGGACAGGCTTTGGGGAGTCAGGAAATGAGTTACTCGCCACAGTATTCTTAGCCTCTGACTTGCTCTTGTAGCCACTGTGTTTATGTGGTGAGTCGGCACTCAATTTCCACATTGGTTAAAGCCAGACGATGGACCGGCCCATGTGGTATCACCTACAGCCCGGATGTCACAGAGTCAGACCAGCAGGTACTGTTACTCTGCAGTGTTTTCGGGCAGCAGACATTTAGGTCATACAGAACGGCTTGATTACCTTGTGGTAATTCCGTGCTGAAAATTAAACAGGGTCACAGCAAACATTGCTGCGTGCAGAGAAAGTGAAGGAAGGAACTGTCACCTTGTGCAGAATTGCCTGCATGGCATAAGTACAAGAGAAAACCTAGCAGTGACATTAGCCTGCACTCCAGATAAATGTCAGGCAGGAAATCATCTGTTCACCAGTACTGCTATTTTTTCCCTTAATTACTGTTTCCTCCGCCTTTGAATAATAAGATTATTATTTTTGTTTTACTTCGAACCGTCAGAAAATATCTCTGAGTCTCTGCCTGCCTATCAGACCGCACACGCGAACAGATCTGGTACGGAGGATTCCCCGGGTAAAATAAAACATCTTGTAGCCTGGACATTCTTCGTCCCATTCACGGTAACTACCCTATCTCAGTGTTATTGTCTCACAGAAGGTGCTGCGTGTCACCAGATGAAGCATGGCCTGTGGACGGCAGTGAATGACTTCTGAGCTCCGCAAATTAAATGTTCGTCCATTTAAAAAGACAAGTGGGCGCTCCGTGCAATTTTATGTCTTTAAAAAAAACTCAGATATAGAGGCAGGCCTCCGTCGTGTACAGTACGAAATTGTCGTATTAATGATAATGAAGCAGGGGGTGACCTCTGGGCTATTCCGGCGCATGGTCATTAAAATCAATGCAGTTTTGTGTGTGGAAGTTTCCGCCCTTTTCATAATGAGCAAGGCAGCAGAGCGTCGTGTCTCTCTAAGCAGGGCAAGGCACATACATATTGATTGGGTAGAGGAGAACTGGAACACCACCTTAACATCTGCTGATGTAGGATGAGGAAATATCTGAAAAGCTGGATTCCCGACGATACTTTTCTCTTATAGGATGCGAAAACTTTCAGAATATATTTTTGGAGTAAGAAAGCTCCTCCCTGCCAAAATAATTTTAATTATTCTGAAGTAGCCAAAAGCTACTTAGCAGAATAGTTAAACGAGCAGTCAGTGACTTGAATAGTACTGACAACACAATATATGAAAGCTATAAATTAATATCTTAAAAGACAGCATCACCTGCGGTGCTGCCCTCAGGCAAGACAATAGTAAAACAGCCTCTTATAATGTCACTATTCATTTGCTAGTATCTCATTTATTATTACAAAGGAACATTGGATTTATGTGTTAATAACCTCGAACCTGATTTCTATCTTTGACAACAGTCTCTATCCAAGTATTTAACTTTGGGATTAAATCCTCTCACTGGCATTTACTAAAATGTAATGCTCTATCCTGGGTTGGAAGTAACTGCACAGCGAACAAATATCATGACACCTTCAAATGTGCATTTTTAAAACCCAAAAGCAGTTCGGCACAGTGATACAGTGATTAGCACTGCTGCCTCACAGCGCCAGGGACCCGGGTCAATTCCAAACTTGGGTGACTGTCTGTGTGGTGTTTGCACATTCTCCCCGTGTCTGCATGGGTTTCCTCCGAGTGCTCCGGTTTCCTCCCACAGTCCCAAAGATGTGTGGGTTAGGTTGATTGGCCATGCGAAGTTGCCCCTTAGTGTCAGGGGGATTAGTAAAGATGTGGGGTTACCGGGATAGGGCCTGGGCAGGATTGTTGTTGGCGCAGGCTTGATGGGCCAAATGGCCTCCTTCCGCACTGTAGAGATTCTATTAAGATAACCCAAATTCTTCAGTACAGATTTTATTATCCGGACTCATGCAACAGAGTCAAAAGAGGAGTAATACAGCTTTCAGGAGAGTGAACCAGTTCTGTGGCAGGAGCAGTTGAATGCGGCTGTAGCCATTTTTCTCTATCTGTCAGCTCTAGATATCAATATATATACACACATAAATAAAATCAGTCAGGTTAGAGCCTTAAAGTTGACGATTGTCATTAAAAGAACATGCAAAATATTCCCAAATTCCACATACTAAAAACATATCTGGTAGTGTCTTTCTTCAGCAACTTGTGAACACGTCTCTCTTCACCTCCCCCCTCCCCCCCCACCCCTCCACCCCCAATTTATCCACTACATGGAAACTAGCTCATCTGAAGTATGCAGCATATATAAAAAAGCTATTGAGCACATACATGAGGAAAACCTTTTTTTGTTGCATGGTGATTAGTTGGGATCTGGAATGTACTGCCTGAGGGGGAGGGTCTTTCAAAAGGGAATTGAATCATTATCTGAGAAAGGCAGGGCAGTGGCACTGGGTGAATGACTCCTTCCAAGGGCCGGCACAGACATGGCGGGCTGATTGGCCGCCTTCTGTGCAGTGTTATTTTTCTGGAAAGGGACAATTTTCATTGTCATCGAAGCAGTGCATATGAACGCTGGAAAATGACAGCAATATAACACCTTCATCCTAGTGACTTGAGCTCCAATCAGCATGAGATTTCTGCCATATTTCAGTACTATTTTCATACTGGTTGATATAGCATTCTGAACATCCTGGCCTCGGTTAAATTTGATCAGTCATTTCACATAAGACTTTACGACTGCTACTGATGCAGCAACTTCCACTACCTTGACCTTTTTATAGCCTCTTCAACATCAAGAAACATTCACAGAGGACAGAAAGAGAAACTGAGCATAAAAGGAGCTTGAAGAAATGAACAAAGACTCAGCTGTACTTTGCAGAAGGGGTATAAAATGTGAAGTGAGTAGCAGGTTTATGAGGAGGAATGTCAGAGAGTAGCGACTGGGATAGTTGGAGGTTCTATCACCAATGGTGGAATGGAGAAAGGAGGATTGGGTAAGAGGCTGAAGTCCAAGAAATAAAGGTCAGAGGAATTGAGGATGGAGTTTCCAAGAAAGGGCGATGATGGTGGATTTGGAAAAAAAAGAGGACTCCATTTTGCAATATCAGCAAGATTGGAAGTCTGGAAAATAATTTCACTGGTTATTCATCACAAAAACCCGATCGCCATTCAAACCCAGGTCTCGGAGATCAAAGCATTCATTGCGTGCTAATCCACTGTCTCAACCAACATCCCTATACACACCCCTATAAACAGATCTTGGCTATTATTTCAAATCTGCCCCATCTAATATTTCTCACATAGTCTGCTTTGTAATTCTGTCACAGATCAACAGAATTAAATAAAAAGATTTTGAATTAATTGGAAATCTTTTTAATGATATGTATAGACATGTTATTCTAGTGATAAGTTCCTATCCTCCCTTTTATTCCCCGAGCCATACATACATCATTCCCAGATGGAAGTCTGCATTTTGGCTTCTGTCAATGCTGTCTATAGCAAAGTAAAGTTTATTTATTAGTCACAAGTAGGCTTACATTCACACTGCAATGAAGTTACTGTGAAAATCCCCTGGCGCCTGTTTGGGTACACTGAGGGAGAATTTAGCAGGGCCAATGCACCTAACCAGCATGCCTTTGGACTGTGGGAGGAAACCGGAGCACCCGGAGGAAACCCACGCAGACATGGAGAGAACGTACAAACGCCACACAGACAGTGACCCAAGCTGGAAACTGAACCTGGGTCCCTGGTGCTGTGAGGCAGCAGTGCTAACCACTGTGCCGCCCCAGTGCTAGGATTTGTGTCCAGTGCTAGGATTTGATTCCACCAAGATCGTAATGAATGGCGGAGCAGGCTCGAAGGGCCAAAGGGTCTCCTCCTGCTCTTATTGTCTATGTTTCTATGTTTCTATCTTCCATGATTTGATTTGATTTACTATTGTCACACAGATTGGTATGCAGTAACAAGTATTGTTTCTTGCGCGCTATACAGTCAAAACAAACCGTTCACAGACTACATAGGGGAGAAGGAAACATAGGGTGCAGGTTATAGTGTTGCAATTACAGGTAGGATGAAGAAAAAGCTATGCCATACATTTCCTGATAATTCTGGAAATGGCATTATGAAATTGAAGGTATACATGGCTATTTAAGGCCCAGAACATGTTTTTAACAATACACTGACTTGCAATTATTTTCCTGCATCCATCTTTCATTTGGTTATTCTAGGGACCTGTTTGCTTGTTTGTTTAGGTGGATGTTATAAATCACTTACGCCTCAGCAGCTATCGGTTGAAGATTAGATAAATTAGCCAGGATCCCCATTTCTGATCAGGATCTGAAGTGGTACTTGTCCTCCAACCCCTCACATTCGAGGTATCCTCCGCCAATTATTATCTGCTATGCACATGAAGAATTGCCAAGTGGCCAGATGGGAGTGACAGATAGTTGTTAACCATCTCCCACTAAGGCCTTGGGCCAAGATGCCCAGGAAGATGCCCGGGTGGGCGGCACGGGGTGGTTAGCACTGCTGTCTCACAGCACCAGGGACCTTGGTTTGATTCCTGGCTTGGGTCACTGTCTGTGTGGAGCTTGCATGTTCTACCCGTGTCTGCGAGGGTTTCCTCCGGGTGCTCCGGTTTCCTCCCACATTCTGATAGACGTGCTGGTTAGGTGCATTGACCCGAACAGGCGCCGGACTGTGGCGACTGGGGGAATTTCACAGTTACTTCATTGCAGTGTCAATGTAAGCCTTACGTGTGACTAATAAATAAACTATTAAAAAAAGAGAAGGTCGGAATTGAAATTCTGATTCATGTTTAATGCATAAAATCTCATATCCCTTCTGTGCTGTTTTAAAATAGCCTTAATCAGTTTATTTTAAAGTTAAAATTTTAAAAAAAGAGGGAAAGAAATTTAATATAATATTTGTATTGGAACAGCACAAATCAGCACATTCCTTCTGGAGTTATCAATGTTAAAACATGCAAATGCAAAATAAAGCAGATGCAGCAAATACTCTGCAGGTCAGGCTGCATCTGTGGAGAAAGAAACACAATTAGCTTTTCAGGTTAAATTAGCTTTGTCAGGTTGCCTGTCCTGCTGGGTATTACAGCATTTTCTGTTTTTGTTTATTATCAATGTTGAAACCTACTCTGGTTCAAAGAATGAAAACCATCAATTTAAGAGTCTGAGCTTACTAGATTGTCATTCACTGTCCTACTAAACAAACACTCTCATCACACAGATCCTATGAGAGGACATTGATCAACGTTTCGCCACATTATTCATTTGCTCAAACATAAAAACGGAAATATCATTACAAAAAAAAGTAATACATCAGAATTCCCTGGAGCCTGTATCTATTACTGATTAATCATGTTTTATTCTGTAATAAATCAACGTGAGATTACATTACGTGAGAGGGGTGTTTCAAGTGGCAAGAACAAGACATTTTTCTTGAAGGGCTTTTGTTCCCCCTCGTGATGCAGTTACACCCTTTGGTCATTGTTAATCAAAATTTGCTTTTGAGCTCCAAATAATTTGTATTATAATTTTTAGGCATTCTTGAAAGACCAATTGAAGATTGGATTGAAACTACACAGCTCACTTGTGAGTTTGGCATCACGTTCAGATATAATTTCCATTATACATTTAGTTGCTTTTATTGCAGCAATACGCTATGTTGAGCATTAAAGAAAGATCCTAATCCCATGAGCTTTAACCTCATTCCACCACTGCAACATTCTGAATGGAATCGTATGCAGAAGAAACGTCTAAACTAGCTCCATGAAAGCTTATACAAAGAGTGTTTATTTCACAAATTGAAAACAGAGAACGAGTTCCTGTTACCAGTTAGGCTGAGGCTCCAATTTCTACCCTTATTCATAGAATATATACACAAATTCTAACACCATGGTCATCACGGTGGCACAATGGTGAGCTGCGCACAGCACCAGGGACCTGGGTTCAATTCCTGGCTTGGGTCACTGTCTGTATAGAGTTTGCACATTCTCCCCGTGTCTGCGTGAGTTTCCTCCGGGTGCTCTGGTTTCCTCCCACAGTCTGAAAGACGTGCTGGTTAGGTGCATTGGCCATGCTAAATTCTCCCTCAGTGTACCCAAACAGGCACCGGAGTGTGGGAGATTTTCACAGTAACTTCATTGCAGTGTTAATGTAAGCCCACTTGTGACAATAATAAATGGATTTAAACTAGCTTAAAAGCCAGTAGTAAAAGTATGCAACTTTTTGGTGGTTGTACATGGAATCAATTTGCATTTTAACCCTCACAATGAGTGGTGGAGAGAAGTATGTAGCAGTTCACAATTTAATGGAGAATACTGTAAACATCATCACTCCAAAGGAAAACAAATGGAATTTTAAAAATCAACTTTTTAGGGAGGGTTGACATTTTATCTAAAATATAGAAGAACAATTCCAACTGCATCATTAGCAAATACATTTTAGAAATATGTGAAGTGTTTTGGCTCTCTCTCTTTCAATTCCTGTTTCAAATGTTGAATTCCCCCAAAATGCAAAGGGAGGTATAATCATAGAATCCTACAGTGTAGAAGGAGGCCATTAGGTCCATCGAGTCTGCACTGACCACAATCCCACACAGGCCCTATCCCCATAACCCAGTGCATTTCAATCATAGAAATCATAGAATCCTACAGTGCAGAAAGAAGCCATCTGGCCCATCGAGTCTGCACCGACCACAATCCCACCCAGGCCCTATCCCCATATCCCGACACATTTACCCGCTAATCCCTCTAACCTACGCATCTCAGGACATTAAGGGGCAATTTTAGCATGGCCAATCAACCTAACCTGCACATCTTTGGACTATTTACCCCAGCTAATCCCCCTGATACTAAGGGGCAATTTAGAATAGCCAATCCACCTAACCTGCACATCTTTGGACTGTGGGAGGAAACCAGAGCACCTGGAGGAAACCCATGCAGAGAATGTGCAAACTCCGCACAGATAGTGACCCGAGCCGGGAACTGAACCTGAGTCCCCAGCGCTGTGTGGCAGCAGTGCTAACCACTGTGCCACCCTATAAAGAAACATGATTATAGTCAACAGCATTTTCAGCTTGCTAAAGAGAGGCATGGAGATCAAGCTCAAAGGTGTAATTTGAACATGAGATTATTTCCACTTAAGGTGAGAAGGTTAAGAGGAGATTGTTAGTTTTTATCTCAAGAGGGCTGGAATCCAAAGGGATGCTACAGTTGTATAAAGTGTTGACAGTGGTGTAGTGGTAATACTAGTAATCGAGGTGCCCAGGCTAATTCTCTGGGGACATGCTCCTACCCCGCTCCCCAGCACCTGCTGGAATTTAACTTCAATTCACTTAAACATCTGAAACTGAAAGTGAGTCTCAGTGATTGTGATCATTGAACTTTCATTAATTGATGTAAAAACCCATCTGGTTCACTAATGCCCTTTAGGGAAGGAAATTTGCCGTTTATACCTGGTCTGGCCTACATGTGACTCCAGATCCACAGCAATGTGGTTGATTCTTAATTGCCCTTCGAAATGGCCTAGCATGCCACTCAGTTCAAGGGCAATTAGGAATGGGCAACAAAAGCTGGTCTTACCAGTGGCATTCACATCCCATGAAATAAATTTTTTAAAAAGCTCTGGTTAAGACAATATGGGGTGGTCAACTGGGGCGGCACAGTGGCACAGTGGTTAGCACTGCTGCCTCACAGCGCCAGGGACCTGAGTTCGATTCCTGGCTTGGGTCACTGTGTGGAGTTTGCACATTCTCCCCGTGTCTGCGTGGGTTTCCTCCCACAGTCCAAAGATGTGCAGGTTAGGTGGATTGGCCATGATAAATTGACCCTTAGTGTCAGGGGGATTAGCTAGGGTAAATGCATGGGGTTATGGGGATGGGGGCTGGGTGGGATTGTGGTCGGGTGCAGACTCAATGGGCCGAATGGCCTCCTTCTGCACTGTAGGGATTCTATGATTCTATATCTGGAGTACTGCATTCAGCTCTCAGCAGGACACTCCAAGAATGGTCTATTGGCCTTGGCAAACGTGCAGGACAGATTCATGAGAAATTATATCAGGCTAAAAGTCTTCAATTCGGAGGACAGATTGGCCAGATTATTACCTGTATTCCCCGAACATACAAAAGTGAGAGGTAACCTATTTGAGGGTTTTCTTATCCAGTAATGGGATGTAGGCACCTCTGGTAAGGCCAGTACTCATTGTCTATTCATAATTGCATCTGAGATGATGTAAGATGATTAAGAGAGAAACTAATTTATTTGGTGAGGGAATTCAGAACTAGGCTAATCTTAAAATTAGAGGTAGATTGTTTAAAGGAATACCACCTCACGCAAAGGTAAACAGAAATCTGGAACTCTTCCCACATGAAAACTGGTGAAGCTAAATCAAATTGAAAATTGAGTTTGATCGATTTTTATTAGTTAAGGGTATTATGGGATATGGAAGAATGTCAAGTAAATGAGTTAAGAGTCATGATCTGACAGAATTGTAGAACAGGTTCACATAGCTTAATAATCCACTCCTGTCCCAATATACAAGAGATTTTTAATAAGCTGAATAAAGTGAATAACAAAACACTATTTGCTCTGGGTTGGAGAGCCAGTGATTAAAAATTATCACTAAGAAAGTGAGAAGAGAGATTGGACAAAATATGTTGATGCAGGAGTTGTCAGAGCTTAGAATGCTCTTCCAAAGGGAGGAAGTTAAGACAGAAAACATTGCATCTTTCAAGAGAAAATTAGATAAATATATGAAGCAGAGGAAGATACAAGACAATGAAGACAGAGTGGGACAGTGGGAGATTCATTTCCAAATGCTTTAGTAAAGAAAGAGCAGGTATAAACATGCTGGAATAAATGACACCCTTCTGTACTGTAAACCTCCATGATTCTAAATGATATATGGGAAACATGTACTGCATATCATAAACTGCATAATCACACAGTCTAACTGATGCATATGATGCTGCAAGGTGTAGTATAAGAGTCTGGAACATATAGGGTTAACGGGGGTCTCCGAACAGTACCACCCACACAGTGATGTAAGAGAACACATGACCCGACCTAAGGTTCAATCTGGTGTTGGTCAGAGCCCTGTGCACAAACCTTTACTGTATATATCTCCATATATCTTGTAGTTAACAAATACATACAGCTAACCTACTTAAGATAATGAAGATTTAATTCAGACCTACCAAAAGGTATCCAAAATCTGATAGCATGGTGGCAGTGAATGGATGCGCACAAAACCTTGCAAAACAATGTAGGGAAAAACTAAAATCCTGCAAGACTACAAGAAAATTAAAGCAGCACCCTGACCTGAAGAAAAGTTTGAGAAGCAAGACACAGACAAGAAAATCAAGAAGGAAAAGCTCTAAAGAAAGGTGTGGAAGCTGAAGGCAGAAATCTTTAATTCCAGCTTTAATTCCCAGAGTGCAGAGTTAGCTGACCTGGCAGAGATGAATTCAGACTTTTAAATTCCAGGATACAGCAAGTCCTGAGTAACTTTTAAATAGTTCAGTGGTCAGAAATTGTCGTTTAAAAACTCCATCAGGGAAATCAGATTCTCAAGGCAGTGCCTGAACACAAACTCACTTAGAAACAAAAATTACTTTGGAAGACTCGCAACAAAATAATCAGCTTTACAGACCATCAAAGGCCACCTTTAAACATAGAGCTGAAACAGAGATATCTGCAGCTACTCAATCCAAGCAGCAAGCATTTACATGTTTTTCAAGGCTGAGTGCGAACACAATTACAATGGGAGCCCTTCAAACTCGGAAGCACGGGTAAACCCTTTAGTCTTCTAATGAACAGCGGCGCCTTCTTGAATTTCAGCAACCTCTTAAAGCCGAACCTACGCATTTACATTTTTTAACCATGGATTAGAAATTCACCCTTCCAGATTAATTCAACCAAGGACTTAACCAAGGCCCAAATCAATCATACAATTGGGGACTTTGGAGGAAACGATAAGTTAATGCATTGCTTTATACAGTGGGTCTAACAGCGGACAACATTATTGCTGACAAGAAATTAACAAATCATCTGCGAAACCTGAAAAAATACTAAAATCCTTCAATTTTTATTTCAGCCTATGAAGGAACAAAATCCTCAAAAGGATTAAATGTAATAAGCATGTCCAGTAACCAGGAGAACCTATTGACTAATTCATTCACGATCTGTAGAGGATGGCTGAAAGCTGCAAATACAGAGCTAAAATCTGAACTTATAAGGGAAAGAATAACTGTAGGAAATTGTAGTACAAAGGAAACCCCGCAGCCTCGTCAGTTTTACAGCACAGAAACAGGGACACTCCAGACCAAGAGAAACAATACTCTAACTGATCAGTCGAGTGATCATGCCAGCACTGTGGAGCAAACCACTCCCACAAGGTGAGATCAATGTCCTGCAACTTCAGACCAATATTTTCAAAGTAGCAGAATTAGAGACTACAGCAAACTGTGCAAGGCCAAAACATCTAAATGCACAAAAGACCCAAAGATGATTCAAGAGGTCAAAACCGCATATCATGAGGACACACCACCCTGCTTCTTGGGTGAAGTCAAAGATCCTGGATATTCATTTTGGGATGCAAACATTTCAGTTAAGGGTTATCTCCAAACTTTCAATTGGACGTGGGAGCCAGTGTTACGATCCTGCTGGGCAAAGAACAATGGCTGGTGATCCAACAGCTGATGCCACCTATAACATACTTCTAAAGAGCAGGAAGAATAAAGCTTTCAGTGAAAGGCAACCTGCAGGCCACAGTGAGATACAAGGATAAAATAATCCAAGAGACCTTGTTCATGGACCACAATCAGGACTGTTCACTACCAAGCCACAAAGTCTGTTTTGAACTTAACCCTCTACAAAAAATTGACAAGGTCAACCAAGAAGGACCCAGCTCCAAGTGTTCAGTCCAGCCGTAAAGTGTTGTAACAAGGTTTCCTTGTGTCTTTCTTTTTATACTCTCTCGTCGCTGAACAGGTTTTGCAACTTAAGCAACGTCTCATAGAGTCATAGAGGTTTACAGCATGGAAACAGGCCCTTCGGTCCAACTTGTCCATGCCGCCCTTTCTTTTTTAAAATCCTCTAAGCTAATCTCAATTGCCCGCATTTGGCCCATATCCCTCTATACGCATCATACCCATGTAACTATCTAAATGCTTTTTTAAAGACAAAATTGTACCCGCCTCTACTACTACCTCTGGCAGCTTGTTCCAGACACTCACCACCCTCTGTGTGAAAAAAACTGCCCCTCTGGACACTTTTGTATCTCTCCCTCTCACCTTAAACCTATGCCCTCTAGTTTTAGACTCCCCTGCCTTTGGAAAATATATTGACTATCTAGCTGATCTGTGCCCCTCATTATTTTATAGACCTCTATAAGATCACCCCTCAGCCTCCTATGCTCCAGAGAAAGAAGTCCCAGTCTATTCAGCCTCTCCTTATAACTCAATCCATCAAGTCCCGGTAGCATCGTAGTAAATCTTTTCTGCACTCTTTATAGTTTAATAATATCCTTTCTATAATAGGGTGACCAGAATTGCATACAGTATTCCAAGTGTGGTCTTACCAATGTCTTGTACAACTTCAACAAGACATTCCAACTCCTGTATTCAATGTTCTGACCGATGAAACCAAGCATGCTGAATGACTTCTTCACCACTCTGTCCACCTGTGACTTCACTTTCAAGGAGCTATGAACATGTACCCCTAGATCTCTTTGTTCTGTAACTCTCCCCAACGCCCTACCATAAACTGAGTAAGTCCTGCCCTGGTTCAATCTGCCAAAATGCATCACCTCGCATTTGTCTAAATTAAACTCCATCTGCCATTTGTCAGCCCACTGGCCCAATTGATCAAGATAAAACAGTGTTCCATTGTTCTCTGGGCTGCAGCTTGAATCGGTCCTAACCAGCTCCACAGCCACAAGCCCATTTGCAAACAACCTTTTGTCTTCTACCACAGGTTGCAACAGGTTGATACATGATGCTTCAAATCCCTCACATCTTCCTGGGACACACATCAAAAGCAAGCATTCACTAGCATCAAAGCCATGCTGCTCCCCACTGACATTCTGGCCCATTACAACCCATCCCTGCCCACCACCATTTCAGTGGTTGCTTCACCCATAGGCCTGGAGTAGTCCTGTTCAAGGGACAACTGATTCCTTTCACTGTGACCAGTGCAGAAACCTGATTAGCGAAGTTCAAAATGTGAACTTGTGAGAAAGTTAGGCACAAATTTTGAAGATAACAATGTAGAGTAGGAAAGAGGTTAAAGATGAAGTGGTAGTTTACTTGTACAGAAGGGTCAAGAGTTGTTTTTATAAAGAGTCATGCAATTAGTTGCGAGGTTAAATAATTGGGGGATAATTCAAATGCCATTAACGGCTTGGTTGCCACCTGGCAAGACAGACATGATCCTCTGTAAATGGTTACCTTAGCACATTGATGGAGTGGTAATCTTTCTTCTCTCTGCCCTGGTAAAGATATCCATACAGTCTCTAACATTATCTCTGTTCAGACTCATTCAACACAAAGCAAGAATGAACCAGTAAGCTTCATCAGATTTAATCACCAAACCATCAGAAAAGCTTAAAGGCATGTCCGAAGCAAGATGTCTCCAGCATCAGGTTGACTGCAGCATTCACTAAATTGCTACGAGTGAGTTATCTAGTCACTGTCGTTGTGAATGTGGTAGACCCATGCAATCAATTCTTCTCCTGTTTAATCCTGGGACTGCCTTATTTACTTGTCATTAGAAAGGTGTCAAGTGATGAGACAAGCACATATAAACTAATTCAAATACGTCACTTCTCCTTCTGGAGTGTGTGCAGTAAATTAGGAAATTGCCTTGTATTTCACTCAGGTGTGTGTAGGCAAGAGGGCAATGCTTAATGCAAATAAATCTAATCTCTAGGTCAGGTTGCATTTTCAGGTCAAGAAGAATTCAGAACTGCTGGCACACTGCTTTCTGCTATATCCTCAAGTAGCCTGACAGAATGAAAAGCAGAAAAAAAATCTTTTTTCCCAGTGTATTACATAATCCATCAACTTTTACCTATTACTTCTATCTTACATTTACAAGAAAAATATAACTAGAACCTATATGTCAGCAGAAAACACACTGCAAGCTTCTACTATTTTATTGTTCAGCGATTATTTCATCAGCCCTAGCTGCACACATTTATTTTTACTCAACATGACCTTGAGAAATCTGCCTTTAAAACTCCTCAACCTCCTCAGCAAATTATAACATCGGTATCACTCATTTATCCTTTAACTAAAATTATGACTTATGACCAATAAAAGTATCAGTAATTCTCCAGAGCCTGAAAGCAGTATCGGTGCATTTGGATTTCATGTCCTTGTATTTTTTTCCGATTCAAACCTTTGAGAAAGATAAATGTATCAAGATCTTGGTAACTCTTTCAGTCCCAGTGAACTGTGTTAGACAGATAGAAGAGCCTTTATTAACACAATGGGAAGTTGCAGACTCCACACTGCACTATTTTTTTAATTCATTCATGGGACATGGGCGTCGCTGACTGGCCAACATTTATTGCCCATTCCTAGTTGTCCCGAGGGCAGTTATCTCGCTAAAGACAAGGTGGCAAGTGTACGTGATAGCCATGCAAGATTATTAAGAGCTGCTACAGACAAGAGGGGAGTAGAAACAGTTATGGCCTTGGAGAGCAGGGCGAGGAAGCACCAAATTGCTTTGTGATTGCCCGACTGAGACTGACAAATAAGATTCTATTTGAGGTGTTCAGAATCTCTTTTGTCACCATTGTGATGAACCCAAAAATGATAGAGGATTATTACCATTATGGTATTCAGGTGTGATACATAAATTATGTTCAAACCATTATCCTTCATGGTTTGATCTTCCAGGAAAGAAGAAAAAGTAAGAGGGCTCTATGTTAGACCAACCAACCACTGGGATACCTAAGGCATAAATCAGTGTCATATTTCTTTGCCAAACCTTGTCATACAAGGATCAAAATAAAACAGCTGGTGGTGAGTAAACCTGGTATGCAACACTAGACTTGGATGTTGGAAATATCAAGCTGGATAGCACATTGCAAGATACACTGTATAAAATCATGAGGGGCATAGATAGAATAGATAAGAAAAAACTTTGCCCCTTGGTGAAGGGATCAATGACTAGGGGGCATAGATTTAAGGTAAATGGCAGGAGGTTTAGAGGAGATCTGAGGAAAACATTTTCATCCAGTGGGTGGTGGGAGTCTGGAACCCACTGCTTGAAAGGGTGATGGAGGCAGAGATCCTCATAGCATTTAAGAAGTATTTAGATGTGCACTTGCAATGCCCGGGCATACAAAGCGATGGGCCAAGTGCTGGAAAATGGGATTAGAATGGTTGGGTGGTTTGTCTTTGACCAGCACAGACTGGATGGACCAATGGGCCTTTTTCTGTGCTGTCGACTTCTATGACTCTATGGCTGCGTAAGTCATATCATGCAGAACAGAGGTCTATCAGATACAAATCACATCATTTAAAAGCGAATCATTCAAACACGAACAACTAATGAAAATGGTTGAAGCAAGTAGTTGAACGTCACTCTGAAGACAAAGAAAGTAACATCTTCAAATTAATATTGTGGTGTGTTCAGCATAAATAGATAACGAAAACCTACAAACCCAGCTCAGCAAAACAATCCTGAATGAATTAGTAAAAGTAAAATAAAGAGGAACATTAATGTCCATAAAACCTGGATGGAAGAAAAGAAAGGGACTCACTGGGATGAACATAAGAAGACTCAATCAAAAAGATATAACAGCAGAAACTAAGCACCAAATGGGTCCAGTAGCATATTGGATAAGTTACTGGATGAGCAATCCAGAGGCCTGGACTAAAGATCTGGGGGCACAAGTTCAAATCCCACTATGGCATTGAGGAATTGAAATTCAGTTAATTAATTAAACAAGTCTGGATTAACATGCTTGCATGAAACTACCAGATTACAAAAAAACCCCATCTAGTTCCCTAATGACTTTTAGGGAAGGAAACCTGACATCCTTACATGGTCTGGCCTATATGCTCGTCTAGACCCACAGCAATGTGGTTAACTCTTTACTGCCTAGCAAGCCATCTAGTAGTATCAAAACAGCTACGAAAATGTGGACACCTGCCATCAGGTTTGGCTTTAGATAAAGACCAATCTAGCCCAGTCAATCTTGCAAAGTCCTCCCCTGAGGATGTGTGCCAAAATTGGGAGAGCTGTTCCCTAGAATAGTTTGATAGTATTACTCTCAGAATCAAATATTTCTGCTATCATCCCATATTTCTCCATCATCATCTTGGTTACTGGTCGGCCAGACTCATCATAGGTGGCGGAACAAGGGTATGACAATAGGCAGAAGTTGACCTGGGAGCTCTCTACATTGATTCCGGACCAGATGAAATCTCATGGCATAACGTAAAATATAAGTAAGCATACCTCTTCCTGATTACCACCTATCACCTTCCCTCAGGTGATGAATCAATGATCCTTCATGTTGAATATGGGATGATAGCAGAAATATTTGATTCTGAGAGTAAAACTATTAAAGGCAAAGAATGATCTCTGGGTAGGGAATGTGAATGCCCATCACCACGACTGGCTCAGTAACACCACTCGTGACTGAGACTTGAAGGGAGTAGTTGTAAGAGTGGGCTTACAGTAGGATGCAAGAGAACCAAACAAGGGAAAAACCTACATGACCTTGTTCTAACCAATGTCACAGATGCATTTATCCAGGGTACTGACAGGAGCGACCACTGCAGATAGTCACAAATAACGGCGGAAGGAGGCTCCTTGAACATTCCCATTCAAATGATTGCAGATCGCAGTACGACAGTGAAAAAGACAAGGCTGGGATGTTTGCAAACACTGGCCTCCACCCTGAGAAACCCACCATCATATGCCAGTCTTCAGCCAATTCAATTCATTCTACATCACAATAAGAAATGGCTGAACATTCTGGATACAGTAAAGGCTTCACAACATGCAGGCTGTAGTTTGAAGGTTTGGGTTCCAGAACTAGCTGTTACCTTAGCCAAACTGTTCCAGTTCACAGACAACACTGGCATCTACCCAACAAAGTGACAAATTACCCAGGTATGCCCTGACCACAAAGAACAGGACAAATCCACTCCAACCAATTAGGTTACTCTCAATCATGAGCAAAATCATGGAAGGTGCCATTGACAGTGATAATAAACAACATTTAATCGTTTAGTCACCAATAACCTGCACGCTGCTGTGTTTCACCGGGACCACTTGGCTCCAGACCTCAGTCGAGCCTTGGTCCAAAGATGAAGGAAAGAGTTGAATTGCAAAAGAGATGTGAAACTGACTGCTCTGTACACTAAGGCAGCATGAATGTGAATGGCATCAAGAAGCCCAAATAAAATGTAAGTCAATGGAAATCTGGGGCAAAGTCACCACAGGTTGGAGCCATACCTAGCACAAAGGAAAATTGTTGTTGGAGGACGATCATATCAGTCCCCGCACATTGCTGCAGTTCCTCAGGCCTAATCATCTTCAACTGCTTCATCAATGACTGTTCCTGCATCATAAGGTCAGAAATGGAGGTTGTTCACTGTTGACTGTAACAGTTCCATTCTCAACTGTGCAAAAAGTGGAATAGTACATGCCTGAGTACCTCAAAACCTGGATCACATTCAGAATTGGGCCATTACATGGCAAGTAATATTTTTGCTAAGCATCTTCAACAGAAGACATTCAATGTTATTGCCTTGAGGTTGGGGGAAGCGGGTGGTGGGGGTGGGGGGGTGGGTGGAGGGGTGTGTGTGTGCATGCGTGCGTGGTGTATGTGTGTTTTACTCCATTGTCCAGAAACGTTATTGCACCAGCCACATAAATATTGTGGCTACTAGAGTTCAAAGGTCACACATTCTGCAGCAGGTGCCAAACCTTCTCACTCCCCAAAAACCTTCCACCATCTAAGCACAAATCAGGGGTGTGATGAAGTACTCTCCACATTCCTGGATGAGTACATCCCCAACAACACTCAAGAAGCTCAGCACCATTGGGGAAAAAAAGCACCTAGTTTTTTTTTGGAACCCCATCCACCACCTCAGAGCTTCACTTCCTCTGATGCCAGTACACCCTACCTGCAGGTGGCCCATCTACAAGTTGCACTTGGGGAAGTTTCTTCTTCAACACCTCCCAAAGCTGTGACTTCTGCCACCTGGAAGGACAGGGGCAGGAGGTGCATTGGAACACCAAGTTCCCCTTTAAGTCGCATGTAATCCTGATTTGGAAATATATTGCTGTCCTGTCATTGTTGCAAAATCCTGGAAATCCCTATTAAGGAGCACCACAGACAAACTTCAACACATGGACAGCAACCCTTCAAGAAGGCGACCTTCTCAAGGGAAATTAAGGATGAGCCATAAAAGCTGGCCTTGTCAGTGGCACCCACATTCTGTGAATAAATAAAAAGTAAAGCAGTACAGATTTTTTTTCAGCATTGCAGCAGGAAGAGGACAATCTGAGAAGAGTAGTTATTGATTTTGTATCTTTGCTGTTTCCTTGGAGAATAATAAGTGAAGGATTCACAGGCTGATTAACAGCCGACAGACTGTGATGTGAATACTCCATCCGTGTCCATAACCATTTTTATACCAAATGAAAACATGGTAAGTTGTATTTGGTGGCAGGAATTTATAGGTTCCCACAACTATATGATGGAAGGAGCTATTTAAACCCACCTGAGGTCATATCTTATTGTATAGAGGGTGGTGACGGTCTGGAATGCACTACCTGGGAGGGTGGTGGAGGCGGGATGCCTCACATCCTTTAAAAAGTACCGAGATGAGTACTTGGCATGCCATAACACTCAAGGTGGCACGTGGGATTAGGTGGGCAGGTCAGGGCCTTCCATGTGTCGGTGCAGACTCGATGGGCCGAAGGGCCTCTTCTGCACCGTAGCATTCTGTGATTCTATGTCAATTCAGAACTGGGCTTTTTAAAGTGGGTTATAATCCTGTACCTTCTTACCTAGTGGCAGAAATGTTATCACTGAGCCATAGAGAAGGAGTGAAAACCCTCAAAGAGTTGGATAGTCTTGAAACTGAAGATGCATATAAAATCATAAATATTTTGAATGATTACTTCCTCTTATCAGAACATAAGAACTAGGAGTAGGAGTAGGGCTGATCTTTTGCGGACTCAGTTCCACTTACCATAACCCTTAATTCCTTTACTTTCAAAAATCTATCTGTCTTTGCCTTAAAAACATTCATAGCCCCTTCCATCATAAAAGTTGTGGGAACGGGGATCTTATAGAAACATATGCAACTAACCATGTTTTCATTTGGTATAAAAATGGTTATGGACACGGATGGAGTATTCACATCACAGTCTACTGCTTCTCTGGGCAGGGAATTTCACACATTCACAATCCTTTGGGTGAAAAGTTCCTCCTCAACTCAGTCCTAAATCTGCTCCCCCTTATTTTGAGGCTATACCCCCTAGTTCTGCTTTCACCTTCATGCTGTTATCTTATCTAGTCCCTTCATAATTTTATATGTTTCTATAAGATCCCCGCTCATTCTTCTGAATTCCAATGAGTATAGTTCCAGTCTACTTAGTCTGTCCTCATAAGCCAACCCTCTCAACTCCAGAATCAACCGAGTAAATCTCCTCTGCACCCCCTCCAGTGCCAGTATATCCTTTATACAGCTGCAACATAACGTCCCTGTTTTTAAACTCCATTCCTCCAGCAATGAAGGACAAAATTCAATTTGCCTTCTTAATTACCTGCTGCACCTGCAAACCAACGTTTTGCGACTCATGAGCAAGGGCACCCAGATCCCTCTGCACAGCAGCATGTTTGTGTCCTTGTGACCACCCTATTTATCTTTTTTGCTGGAACACTGGTCCCAGATCGGTTCGGGTGAAGACCGTCCCAACAGTACAGATCCCTCCTGTTCCAATACTGATGCCAATGCGGCATGAAACGGAACCCCTCTTTCCCGCACCACTACTTTAACCACGTGGTTACTTCCATAATTTTCTCATCCCTATGCCAATTCGCACATGGCTCAGGTAGCAATCCAGAGATTTTAACCTTTGAGGACCTGTTCTTTAATTTAGCTCCTGGTGCCTGAGATTCCCAAACAGGTCCTCTTTCCTAGTCTTGCCTATGTTGTTTGTCCCACGTGGACCACACCAACTGGATCCTCCCCCTCCCACTCCAATATCCTTTCAAGCTGGTTAGAGACGTCTCTCATCCTGGCACCGGGCAGGCAACATACCATACGGGACTCATGGTCCAGCTTATGTATTTACAGGGGAAGGCATAAGTAACGTGCCTTCCCTAAACACAGATAACTGAGTAAAATCAATGACTTCAATATAAATGAAATGGTAGCCGAGAGAGGCTAAAAGAGTTTGCAAAGAAATAAATCCCAGAGATAGATGGTATTTATTTCAAGAGTGCTGAGAGAGATTGAGAAGAGATTTGTGAAGCATTGACTTCCATGATAAGGCAATTACCGGGCAATGTGGATAGTTAGTGCTTGATTGGAAACAGGCTAACTTTAAAAGAGAGACAAAACAGGCCTGAGCAATGACAGACCAAATAGCCTTACTTTAATGCTGTGAAGTACTAGAATTAATTATCAGGAGTGAGGCTTATCAGCATTGTGGTATTTTGATAAACTAACTACATGAATGCAGCAGGGGGAGATAGTGGTGTAGTGGCAATCACATAGAATTTCAGAAGCATACAGTGCAGAAATGGACCTTTGGCAATGTCATTGGGCTAGTAATCCAGAGACCCAGGCTAATGCTCTGGCCAACTTGGCCTTTTACATTAAATATCGTGTCACAAGTGCAATGCAACTTGGCTGTGGGGTTGGGACCCAGAATTAATCTGAGTGTCAGCATTGAAAGTCCAGCCCAGAGAATCTAACTTGTAACTTTCTGGTTTGTACAACAATTATACACTAACTATTCCATCTGAGGGAGATACCCACAAAAGTCCTCCAGACACACATTACGTCTTTCATTCTTGCTTCTATTCAGAGAGATGTTGAGACACTTTAACAAGTATGGGTTTTTACAACAATCAATGATAATTTCGTGCTCACCATTACTGAGACCTGTTTTCAATTGCAGACTAAATTTAAATTCCACCAGGTGCTATGATGGGATTGGAACACAATGGGCCCAATTTTACTATTGTGTGGGGCGCGAAAACGTGGTAAAGTCGGGTGTGAGGCCATTAACGCGATCCGCGCCCACGTCTGCGCAGATTGCCACTTTACCGAAACCCGGGAATGGCGGCCATCCGCTTCACGCCCGAAATGGGCGCAACGGTGATTTAAATGCATTTGCATGCATTTCAATTGAATTAATGAACTGCCCGCCCAACTTTATCAGCATTTCCCCCTTTACCACCGCGTTTGCCAATCCGGAATCGCGCCAAAATGAATCTGCTGAATAAAAGTCTGGATCGGGCGCTCCAGCTGTTGAAGCGCGAGTTCAGAGCTTCCAACGGCTCTTTGACTCAGATCAGTGGTCGGGTGGGGGGGAAGGAGACGGGTCAGATCATTCTCTGGTTGGGGGGGGGGGGGGGGGGGAGGAGTAGGGAGGCGGGTAAGATGTATCTCTGGTTGGGGGGAGGGGAGGCCCGATCGCTCACTGGTGGTGGTGGGGGGGCAGATAGATCTCTGGTGGGGGGGACAGGGGGTGCTGCTGCCACTCTGTGGGCAATCGGTGGGGGGGGAAGGGATCAGAGGGTCACGATCGGTCTGTGTAGTGGAGGAGGGGTGGATAAAGGGGACAGTGATGTCTGTGGGGGCCATCGCTCCCGCTTTTCGCTCCTGGACCGCTTTCTCTGCTTTCTGCGGCCCGGGAGCGATCTGACATGGGCGCGCTTTTTCAAATTTCTTTCCAACCTGCGCATACGCAGTTCAGAGCTCCGATTGTTTCGGGCATGCTAAGCCACGCCAACAGCGCAAATGGGACTGGCGATTTTTTTTTCAGGCTGAGTGCATATGGGGGCACCCGAAAGCAGATTTCTAAGTCGGATCTGCATTACCCCCAGATTCAGCACTTCGAACGAAAATGGTAAAATCAGCCCCAATGTCTGTCTGGAGGACTTTTATGGGTATCTCCCTCAGATGGAATAGAACATAGAACAGTTCAGCTCAGAACAGGCCCTTCGGCCCACGATGTTGTGCCGAGCTTTATCTGAAAGTTAGTGTATAACTGTTGTACAAACCAGAAAGTTACAGGTGAGATTCTCTGGGCTGGATTTTCAATGCTGACACTCAGATTAATTCTGGGTCCCAATCCCACAGCCAAGCTGCGCTGCTCTTGTGACACGATATTTAATGTAAAAAACCAAGGTGGCCAGAAGGCAAAATCAGCACCCAACTAAGAGGTGAGAACTGCCTCTTTGCCGTCAGTGGCAAGTGCATTTGGCAGCCATGTTGGAGGCGACCACTGCCTTGCTAAATAGAGGCGGCAGCTCCAGGGAAGGCCTTGGAGGAGATGGAAAGCAGCCTTGGATGACAAAGTGAGGACCATCGTTCATACTGGCGATAGTTGACCCCACAGATCTTTTTCAGAGAAATTTATTTAGGCCCCACAGCAAACCTGATAATTGGTTGCTAACATACACAATACTGGACATGCTTAAAAAAATGTGAAAATGGCATTCAGGGACAATCTCCTTGACAAACACCAGAAGGAGCTAAGCTAACTGGTGGAAAGCACATTCCTTACTCCATTCCTTCCACTGGACCTTTCAAAATTTAAAACTGTCGCAGAGCCGTTGGGATCCTGATACAACCTCCAAGGCCATGATCTGAAAACCCCTACCACAACACATGCTAACCCCTTTGACTATCCTGGCCCAGTCTCAATTGATGTAGGTGATGCCAGCCAGGCTTCAATTGAGATATGACAATTGGTGCAATGGTTTGTACCTCTGCCTATCATCCGACGTAAGAAGTCTCACAACACCAGGTTAAAGTCCAACAGGTTTATTTGGTAGCACAAGCCACAAGCTTTCAGAGCACTGCTCCTTCATCACGTGAGTGGGAGCTCTGTTCACAAACTGGGCATATACAGACACAAACTCAATTTACAAAATAATGGTTGGAATGCGAGTCTTTACAGGTTATCAAGTCTTAAAGGTACAGACAATGTGAGTGGAGAGAGGGTTAAGCACAGATTAAAGAGATGTGTATTGTCTCCAGCCAGGACAGCTAGTGAGATTTTGCAAGCCGAGGCAAAGCATGGGGGTTAAGATTGTGTGACATGAACCCAATAGCCCGGTTGAAGCCGTCTTCATGTGTGCGGAACTTGGCTATCAGTTTCTGCTCAGCGATTCTGCGTTGTCGTGTGTTGTGAAGGCCGTCTTGGAGAATGCTTACCTGAAGATCAGAGGCTGAATGCCCATGACTGCTGAAACGTTCCCAACAGAACGCTCCTGCCTGGTGATTGTCGAGCGGTGTTCATTCATCCGTTGTCGTAGCGTCTGCATGGTCTCCCCAATGTACCATGCCTCGGGACATCCCTTCCTGCAGCGTATCAGGTAGACAACGTTGGCCGAGTTGCAAGAGTATGTACCGCGTACCTGGTGGATGGTGTTCTCACGTAAGATGATGGCATCCGTGTCGATGACCCGGCACATCTTGCAGAGGTTGCTGTGGCAAGGTTGTGCGGTGTCGTGGTCACTGTTCTCCTGAAGGCTGGGTAGTTTGCTGTGGACAATGGTCTGTTAGAGGTTGTGCGGTTGTTTGAAGGCAAGAAGTGGGGGTGTGGGGATGGCCTTGGCGAGATGTTCGTCTTCATCGATGACATGTTGAAGGCTCCGGAGAAGATGCCGTAGCTTCTCTGCTCTGGGGAAGTACTGGATGACGAAGGGTACTCTGTCCGCTGTGTCCCGTGTTTGTCTTCTGAGGAGGTCGGTGCGGTTTTTCGCTGTGGCGCGTCGGAACTGTCAATCGATAAGTCGAGCGCCATATCCTGTTCTTATGAGGGCATCTTTCAGCGTCTGGAGGTGTCCGTTGCGATCCTCCTCATCTGAGCAGATCCTGTGTATACGGAGGGCTTGTCCGTAGGGGATGGCTTCTTTAACGTGTTTCGGGTGGAAGCTGGAGAAGTGGAGCATCGTGAGGTTATCCGTGGGCTTGCGGTACAGTGAAGTGCTGAGGTGACCGTCCTTGATGGAGATGCGTGTGTTCAAGAATGCAACAGATTCCGGAGAGTCGTCCATGGTGAGCCTGATGGTGGGATGGAACTTGTTGATGTCATCATGTAGTTGTTTCAGTGATTGTTCACCATGAGTCCAAAGGAAGAAAATGTCATTGATGTATCTAGTGTATAGCATCGGTTGAAGGTCCTGTGTGGTGAAGAGGTCTTGATCGAACCTGTGCATGAAGATGTTGGCGTATTGAGGTGCGAATTTGGTCCCCATGGCTGTTCCATGTGTCTGGATGAAGAACTGGTTGTTGAAGGTGAAGACATTGTGGTCCAGGATGAAGCGGATGAGTTGTTAAATTGCATCTGGAGATTGGCAGTTATCGGCGTTGAGTAATGAGACAGTTGCAGCAATGCCATTGTCATGGGGGATGCTGGTGTAGAATGCCGAGACATCCATTGTGACGAGGAGTGTTCCTGGTTCAACTGCTCCATGTGTGCTGAGTTTCTGTAGGAAGTCCGTAGTGTCGTGACCAAAGCTGGGGGTTCTTTGTACAATGGGTTTCAGGATGCCCTCGATGTAGCCGGAGAGGTTCTCGCACAGGGTCCCATTGCCCGATATGATGGGACGGCCAGGTGTGTTGGCCTTGTGTATCTTCAGGAGGCAGTAGAGATCTCCGACACAGGGAGTACATGGGATGAGAGCACAGAAGGTGCTCTGAAGGTCTGGATCAAAGGTATTGATTGGTCTGTTGAGTTGACGGGTGTGTTCTTTGGTCGGATCTGCGGGTAACTGTCTGTAGTGTTCCTCGTTGTTCAGTTGTCGGTACACTTCTTTGCAGTAATCCATTCTGTTCAGTATGACGGTGGCCCCTCCTTTGCTGGTTTGATGACAATGTTGCGGTTGGTCTTGGGAGCGTGGATGGCATTGCATTGTGCTTGGGTGATGTTCAGGGCTGTCTTGTGAGTGCGGTTGATGAATCTGGCATTGACGCACCTCCTGATGGCTTGGGCATACATGTCGAGCTGGGCTTGCAAAGTCTCACTAACTGTCCTGGCTGGGGACAATACACATCTCTTTAACCTGTGCTTAACCCTCTCTCCACTCACATTGTCTGTACCTTTAAGACTTGATTACCTGTAAAGACTCGCATTCCAACCATTATTTTGTAAATTGAGTTTGTGTCTTTATATGCCCCGTTTGTGAACATAACTCCCACTCACCTGATGAAGGAGCAGCGCTCTGAAAGCTTGTGGCTTGTGCTGCCAAATAAATCTGTTGGACTTTAACCTGGTGTTGTGAGACTTCTTACTGTGCTTACGCCATTCCAACGCCGACATCTCCACATCATATCATCCAATGACAATTATTGAAATATATTCCTATGTGGATATTAGTTCAAGGCTGGACTGAAGTCAGTGTAGTGATCTCTGCACTCAGCCAGAAAACAACACTTATTGCCTTGGTTTGTCTTCATAGATCATAGAAAGATCATAGAAACCCTACAGTACAGAAAGAGGCCATTTGGCCCATCGAGTCTGCACCGACCACAATCCCACCCAGGCCCTACCCCCATATCCCTACATATTTTACCCACTAATCCCTCTAACCTATGCATCTCAGGACACCAAGGGGCAATTTTACCATGGCCAATCAACCTAACCCGCACATCTTTGGACTGTGGGAGGAAATCGGAGCACCCGGAGGAAACCCACGCAGACACGCAGAGAATGTGCAAACTCCACACAGACAGTGACCCAAGCCGGGAATCGAACCTAGGTCCCTGGAGCTGCGAAGCAGCAGTGCTAACCACTGTGTCTTCTGCAGTTAAGATCCTCATCTTTTGTCTATAAAGCCATTTATCAGTCAAATATATCTCAGTAACTGGGTCTAACCTGGCAACTTGTTCTGCACCCTTTAAATTTGCAACTCTAATTTTGTATCCCTCTACACTCTTCATCCCATTATGAGTGCAAAGCTTTCATCCACCTCACCCTCATTCTCCATCTTTCTACTTACTTTGCTTTAACTTTAAACACCTTTGCAAACTTCACTGAGTTAACACAGCTTTCAATCACCTTTCTAAACACTTGTACTGAGGCTCAATGTCAACTCCTTTATTGCTTACATACATATTTTGTCCTTTCTTTATTTTTAGCTAAATCATCTTAGGACATTTCTGACAGTAAATAGATTATATAAATATCGGAGATCTAAAATGAAGACGTTATTTGGGTCAGCAGCTGTCCCCTTGGAAATCAAATGGAGAAATGCCACACTCAACAATAACACTCAACTATTAGGTAGGATTCCCATGTGCAAATATTCCACACCTTTTGACAATTAGTGTGCCGAGGACTTTAGGAATGTCAGTTGCTCCTTCAGTTTGATCCTTAATCAGGAATAAAAGCTTCTGTGATATTACAATATGTTTTAACAATGAGTTGGATTTATCAAGAACTCATATGAGACATAAATTCACAATAGTGAGATCCAGAGGTCAACCTAATAAATCAGAAGAGAGCAGAAGAGGAAAGCAAAAATGGTCCCAGGGAGTTTTGAGGATCGATTGGAGAAGTTGACACTGTTCTCCTTGGAGAAAAGAAGGCTAAGAGGAGGTTTGAAAGAGATGTTCAAAATCATGAGGGGGCTGGACAAAGTAAATAGGGAGAAACTGTTCCTACTTGTAAACCGATCGAGAACAAGAGGGCACAGATTTAAAGTGATTCGCAAAAGAAGCAAATGTGATGTGAGGAAAAGCTTTTTCATACAGTGAATGCTTCAGATCTGCAAGGCATTGTCTGGAAGTGCGGTGGAGGCAGGTTCAATTGAAGCATTCAGGAGAACATTAGATGATGACTTGAATAGAAATAATATTCAAAGATATGGGGAAAAGGCAGGAGAATGGCACTAAGTCATAATGCTCATTTGGAGAGCTGGTACAGACACAATGGGTGCAGAATGGCCTCCTTCTAGTACCGTAACAATTCTATGATTCTGACGGCCATACAGCCCTTCAGACCTGCCAACAAGATTGGGGCTGATTTGATTGTGGCCTCAAATCCACTTTCCCCATGAAACTCAATTTCCTGACAGCTCAAAGATCTGCTCTTCTCAGCCTTGATTATTCAATGGCTCAGCATGCAAAGCACTCGAGAGTAGAGAATGCCAAAGATTCACAACTCTCAGGGAGAAGACTGTCCTCCTAATTTCCATCTTTAATGCGCAATCACTTATTCCAAAACTGCATCCCCAAGTTTGAGATTTCTCCACTATGGAAAACATCTCCTTTGCATTTATTCTTTCAGAATCTTGTATAATTCAATAAAATAAATGCTCAATCTTCTAAACACCACAGAGTATGGGCAAACTTGCTCACCTTTCCTCATAAAAAACCGTTGCACCCCAGGATCAACCTCATGAATCTTCTCTGAACTGCAACCAATGCAAGTATACCTCTCCTTAAATAAGAAGGCTCGAAGTGCACACATTACTCAAGGTGTGGTTTCATCAACGCGCTGTACATTTGTAATAAGACTTTCCCTTACTGTTTTTTTCTCCATTCCACTTGCATTAAAGGCCAATGCTCAATTTGCCTTCCTAATTACGTGCTGATTTGGAACTGTTTCAAAGTTCTTGCACTCCCGTCAGGTCAAAAACCTGGAACTCTCTTCCAAACAGCGCCGTAGGTTTATAGCCATAGAATCATAGAGGTTTACAGCTTGGAAACAGGCCCTTTGGCCCAACTTGTCCATGCCGCCCTTTTTTTAAAAACCCCAAAGCCAGTCCCAATTGCCTGCATTTGGCCCATTTCCCCTATGCCCATTTTACCCATGTAACTGCCTCAATGTTTTTTAAAAGACAAAATTGTACCTGCCTCTACTACTACCTCTGGCAGCTTGTTCCAGACACTCACCACTCTCTGTGTGAAAAAATTGCCCCTCTGAACACTTTTGTACCTCTCCCCTCTCACCTTAAACCTATGCCCTCTAGTTTTAGACTCCCTTACCTTTGGGAAAAGATATTGACTATCTAGCTGCTCAATGCCCCTCATTATTTTATAGACCTCTATACGATCACCCCACAGCCTTCTACTCTCCAGAGAAAAAAGTCCCAGTCTATCCAGCCTCTCCTCATAACTCAAACCATCAAGTCCCGGTAGCATCCTAGTAAATCTCTTCTGCACTCTTTCTAGTTTAATAATATCTTTTCTATAATAGGCTGGCCAGAACTGTACACAGTACTCCAAGTGTGGCCTCACCAATGTCTTGTACAACTTCAACAAGACGTCCCAATTCCTGTATTCAATGTTCTGACCAATGAAACCAAGCATGCTGAATGCCTTCTTCACCACTCTGTCCACCTGTGACTCCATTTTCAAGGAGCTATGAACATGTACCCCGAGGTTTCTTTGTTCTGTAACTCTCCCCAACACCCTACCATTAACTGAGTAAGTCCTGCCCTGGTTCAATCTACCAAAATGCACCTCACAATTATCTAAATTAAATTTGATCTGCCATTCGTCAGCCCACTGGCCCAATTGATCAAGATCCCGTTGCAATCCGAGATAACTTTCTTCACTGTCCACTATGCCACCAATCTTGGTGTCATCTGCAAACTTACTAACCATGCCTCCTATATTCTCATCCAAATCATTAATATAAATGACAAATAACAGTGGACCCAGCACTGATCCCTGAGACATACCGCTGGTCACAGGCCTCCAGTTTGAAAAACAACCCTCTACAACCAATTCTGGCTTCTGTCATCAAGCCAATTTTGTATCCATTTAGCTATCTCACCCTGGATCCCATGAGATTTAACCTTATGCAACAACGTACCATGCGGTACCTTGTCAAAGGCCTTGCTAAAGTCCATGTAGACAACATCAACGGCACTGCCCTCATCTACCTTCTTGGTTACCTCTTCAAAAAACTCAATCAAATTTGTGAGCAATGATTTTCCACCCACAAAGCCATGCTGACTGTCCCTAATCAGTGCTTGCATCTCTAACTGCCTGTAGATCCTGTCTCTCAAAATACTTTCCAACAACTTACCCACCACAGATGTGCAGCTCATTGGCCTGTAATTCCCAGGCTTTTCCCTGCAGCCCTTTTTAAACAAAGGCACAACATTTGCCACCCTCCAATCTTCAGGCACCTCACCTGTGACTATCGATGATTCAAATATCACTGCTAGGGGACCAACAATTTCCTCCCTAGCCTCCCCCAGTGTCCTGGGATACACTGCAGTGGTCAAGAAGGCAGCAAACCAGCACCTCCTAAAGGGTCACAATAGGCTGAAAAAAATGGCATTGAAGCCACAGGGCATAATAGCGGCTTTCTTTGCTGTATCGTGAGGAACTCTGAAAAAATGTACAAGTGGCGAGTCCCATGGCATCATGCAGCCTAGCTTATTTAAGGATTGGAGTACCATTTTTAAAGGCTATCCTGATATAAAAAAGTGAAAACAGAACACTGTGCCCCACGCACACCAACACTGCATCGGGAACCCTGCTACATCTCTGGTGAGGACAATCACAGTGGGACTTCCCGCCAATGTATAACACATTTTGGGCCTCTCGCAAGATTTAGCATTCTTGTCACTATTCACACCCAATATGAAAGAGAGTACGACAATCCCGGCCGGAGAATCAGAGTTAACGGGCGGGATTCTCTGGCCTCGCAGCATCATTTCTTGATGGCAGGAGGCAGTGCACCGTTCACTGGATTCTATGGTCCTGCTGCTGTCAACAGGAATTCTCATTCAAGTCAACCCATGTTGCCGGGAAGCCCGCGGTGAGGATGCGCTGCCAGCAGGACCAGAGAATCCTGCCGGTGTGAACGGCCAGAGAATTCAGGCCAACATTTCAGTCTGTGACCCTTGATCAGGACTGAGAAAAGTTAGAGATGTGACAGGTTTTGAACAAGGGGTGGGTGGGGCAAGGACAAGGTCTGTGATAGGATGGAAGACAGGAGGGGTTGAATGATAGTAAAGTGAGCCCTCCAAAGGGAATAGAGATGGGGCAAGAAACAAAGAACATGATTAGAGCAGGAGTGCTGTTGACTGAAAGAAAAACAAACCAATCAAAGAAAAGGAAACAAAATGGGGAACAGAGATTCCAGACTGAAACCCCCGAACACATTGTCAACTTAAAAAGGCTGTAAAGTACCTCATTGAAAAATGAGGTGCAGTTCCTGCATGTTGAACCTCGCTGGAACAATACAGAAAGCCAAGGACAGAGATGTCAGCTTGAGAGCAAGATGGAGAATTGAAATGACAACCCATTGAAAGCTCAGGGTCATGCTTGTGGAATGAACAGAGGCATGTGAGTGGAATCGGCTGACGTCGGTGGTGGTGGAGGCAAACTCGTTGGGGTCTTTTAAGAGACTTCTGGATGAGTACATGGGATTTAATGGGATTGAGGGCTATAGATAGGCCTAGAGGTAGGGATATGATCAGTGCAACTTGTGGGCCGAAGGGCCTGTTTGTGCTGTGGCTTTCTATGTTCTGTGTTCTATGTTCCACAGAGTGTTCACCCAATCTCTGTTCAAAAACTTCAGTCTGGAATCTCTGTTCCCCATTTTGTTTCCTTTTCTTTGATTGGTTTGTTTGTTTTTCTTTCAGTCAGCAGCACTCCTGCTCTAGTCATGTTCTTTGTTTCTTGCCCCATCTCTATTCCCTTTGGAGGACTCACTTTTCTATCATTCAACCCCTCCTGTCTTCCATCCTATCACAGACCCTGTCCTTGTCCCACCCTGTGGAACGCCTCAAAGCAGGGGAGACCACATTGTGAGCAGTGAGTACAGTCGGTTAGATTGAAAGAAGTATCCAAAGAACAAAGAACAAAGAACAGTACAGCACAGGAACAGGTCCTTCGACCCTCCAAGCCTGCGCTGCTCCCTGGTCGAAACTAGACCATTCTTTTGTATCCCTCCATTCCCACTCCGTTCATGTGGCTGTCTCGATAAGTCTTAAACGTTCCCAGTGTGTCCGCCTCCACCACCTTGCCCGGCAGCGCATTCTAGGCCTCCACCACCCTCTGTGTAAAATATGTCCTTCTGATATCCGTGTTAAACCTCCCCCCCCTTCACCTTGAACCTATGACCACTCGTGAACGTCACCACCGACCTGGGAAAAAGCTTCCCACCATTCACCCTATCTATGCCTTTCATAATTTTATACACCTCTATTAGGTCTCACCTCATCCTCCGTCTTTCCAGTGAGAACAACTCCAGTTTACCCAATCTCTTCTCATAACTAAGCCCCTCCATACCAGGCAACATCCTGGTAAACCTCCTCTGTACTCTCTCCAAAGCCTCCACGTCCTTCTGGTAGTGTGGCGACCAGAACTGGACGCAGTATTCCAAATGCGGCCGAACCCAACGTTCTATACAACTGCAACATCAGACCCCAACTTTTATACTCTATGCCCCGTCTTATAAAGGCAAGCATGCCATATGCCATATTCACTACCTTCTCCACCTGTGACGTCACCTTCAAGGATCTGTGGACTTGCACACCCAGGTCCCTCTGCGTATCTACACCCTTTATGGTTCTGCCATTTATCGTATAGCTCCCCCGTATGTTAGTTCTACCAAAATGCATCACTTCGCATTTATCTGGATTGAACTCCATCTGCCATTTCTGTGCCCAAATTTCCAGCCTATCTATATCCTTCTGTAGCCTCTGACAATGTTCCTCACTATCTGCAAGTCCAGCCATTTTCGTGTCTTCCGCAAACTTACTGATCACCCCAGTTACACATATATGCTTCACCTGGAAATAATGTTTTGATGCCTTAGACAGTGAGGAGAGAGATGCTTATGGGATAAGTGTTGCATATCCTTTGCATGGAAAGGTGCCGTGGCAAAGGGCAAGGTGTTGGGGTTGACTGAGGAGTGGACCAGAGGTATATGGTCCCTTCGGAATATGGAAAGGGGAGGGAAGGGGAAGATGTGTTTGGTGATGGCGGAAAATGACCTGTTGAATATGGAATCTGGTGAGTAGAAGGTGAGGACAATTAAAAGGAGCCTATTGTGGTTTTGGGAGGGAGGGGAAGGGATGACAGCACAAGTACAGGAAATGTAGCGGACACGGTTGCGGGCCCTGTCAAACACGGTGGGGGAAATCCTTAGTTGAAAAAAAAGACATCTCAGAAGCAATATTATGGAAGATTGTCTCATCAGAATAGATGCAACGGGAGATGGAGGAACTTGGAGAATGCAGTGGAATCCTTACAGAGTGTAGGGTGTAGGAAGTGAAGTCTTTTTCTGCCATTGATAAACATTTAAAGACTCGAAATAAGTTAGACTATTCTGTGCGTAAGAATCTATTGTAACTGCCAGAAAAACAAATGTTTTATTTGGTTAGGTCTTCATGCTTGTCTTCCAAATCTGATGTTATCTCTTGAAGAGTGCTACTATTCATGCTGATTGCAGAAACCATTAAAATAACTTGTCCGGAAAAATTACTCATGAAGAATGGTTGTAGCAATAAGGAAACAGTGATAAATTTGGAGAATCATTGAACATTTATCTTAATCTGTATAAAGGACTTACTGTTTGGGGATTGTGTTTCTCAGAAAACAATGCTGAAGGAATAAGAACATAAGAAAATAAGACAGGACCAGGAGAAGGACAAATGACTCATCAAAACTGTTCTGCCAATCACTACATTCATGGCTGATCTTGGGCTTGAACTCCACTTTCCCACCTGCTCCCATTTCCTTTCATTCCTTGAGAGACCAACAATATGTCTATCAAGAACATAAGAACATAAGAACATAAGAAATAGGAGCAGGAGTAGGCCATCTAGCCCCTCGAGCCTGCCCCGCCATTCAATAAGATCATGGCTGATCTGACGTGGATCAGTACCACTTACCCGCCTGATCCCCATAACCCTTAATTCCCTTACCGATCAGGAATCCATCCATCCGCGCTTTAAACATATTCAGCGAGGTAGCCTCCACCACCTCAGTGGGCAGAGAATTCCAGAGATTCACCACCCTCTGGGAGAAGAAGTTCCTCCTCAACTCTGTCTTAAACCGACCCCCCTTTATTTTGAGGCTGTGTCCTCTAGTTTTAACTTCCTTACTAAGTGGAAAGAATCTCTCCGCCTCCACCCTATCCAGCCCCCGCATTATCTTGTAAGTCTCCATAAGATCCCCCCTCATCCTTCTAAACTCCAACGAGTACAAACCCAATCTCCTCAGCCTCTCCTCATAATCCAAACCCCTCATCTCCGGTATCAACCTGGTGAACCTTCTCTGCACTCCCTCCAATGCCAATATATCCTTCCTCATATAAGGGGACCAATACTGCACACAGTATTCCAGCTGTGGCCTCACCAATGCCCTGTACAGGTGCATCAAGACATCCCTGCTTTTATATTCTATCCCCCTCGCAATATAGGCCAACATCCCATTTGCCTTCTTGATCACCTGTTGTACCTGCAGACTGGGCTTTTGCATCTTATGCACAAGGACCCCCAGGTCCCTTTGCACGGTAGCATGTTTTAATTTGTTTCCATTGAGATAGTAATCCCATTTGTTATTATTTCCTCCAAAGTGTATAACCTCGCATTTCTCAACGTTATACTCCATTTGCCATATCCTCGCCCACTCACTCAGCCTGTCCAAATCTCTCTGCAGATCTTCTCCGTCCTCCACACGATTCACTTTTCCACTTATCTTTGTGTCGTCTGCAAACTTCGTTACCCTACACTCCGTCCCCTCCTCCAGATCATCTATATAAATGGTAAACAGTTGCGGCCCGAGTACCGATCCCTGCGGCACGCCACTAGTTACCTTCCTCCAACCGGAAAAACACCCAAGCCTTAAAAGGAGCATCCATAACCTCCTGAAAGAAAGAATTCCAAAGAGTCACAATTCATAAAGATTTATTTTAAATTATTCTTTTATGGGATGAGGGTGTCACTGGCAAGGCAGCATTTGATCCCCATTCCTAATTGCCCTTGAGCTAAGTGGCTTGCTTGGCCATTTCAGAGCTCAGTTAAGAGTCATCCACATTGCTGTGGGGCTGGAGTCACATGTGGCCTGCAGCAGGTAAAGATGATGTGGAGATGCAGGCGTTGGACTGGGGTGAACACAGTAAGAGTTTTAACAACACCAGGTTAAAGTCCAGCAGGTTTATTTGGTAGCAAACACCATCAGCTTTCGGAGCGCTGCTCCTTCGTCAGATGGAGTGGAGATCTGACGAAGGAGCAGCGCTCTGAAAGCTAATGGCATTTGCTACCAAATAAACCTGTTGGACTTTAACCTGGTGTTGTTAAATCTCTTACTGTGCAGGTAAAGATGACAGATTTCTTTCCCTAAAGGGGAATTAGCATTCAAATGCATTTTTATGACAATCAATAACAGTCACATGGTCATCTTTATTGAGACAAGTTTTCAATTCCAGATTTATGCATTGATTTTAAATTCCACCAACTATCTTAGGGGGGTTTTGAACCCATGTCCCCAGAGCATTAGCCCTGGCCCCTTGATTACTGGTCTAGTAATATTATCACTACTTCACTGTCTTCCCAACATGAAAAATATTCCCCTCATCTCAATCTTAAATCACCACCCTCTTAACCTGAAACTGTGCCCCCTTACTCTGAATTCTGTCATTCATCTAAACTCCTGAGATTATGGACCAAATTTACTCAGCCTCTCAGCAGAGGAGTAAACTGCCTGTAGTAGGAATGGGCTGAGTCCCATACACACAATTGGAGGTGGAAAGAATTACAAACTGGGCTGGCAGCCACCACTGTTCAGTCTCACTTCTGACTGAACAGAGATCGTGCATGTGGATGTTATCAGAATGTGAAGCTCGGAGTGGCTGTGATCAAACACTCAGCCAAAAACACAAATCACATACTCCTCTGATTTTAATTACGCAAGAAATGAAACATGCATCAGAGGGAAACCCCCTCACCACATCTGAAAGGCACAGCTTTCTTTAAATTCATTTACGGGATGTGGGCATCACTGGCTAGGCCAGCATTTATTGCTCATACCTAGTTGCCCTACAGAAGGTGGTGGTGAGCTGCCTTCTTGAACTGCTGCAGTCCTTGAGGTGTAGGTATACCCTACACCTGTTAGTGGGGAGTTCCAGGATTTTGATCTAGCCACAATGAAGTATACTGCGATATATTTCCAGGTCAGGATGGTGAGTGACATAGGGGGGGAACTTCCAGATGGTGGTGTTCCCATGTATCTGTTGTCTTTGCACTTCTAGATGGTAGTGGTCATGGCTTTGGAAGGTGCTGCCTAAGTCTTGGTGAGTTCCTGCACTGTATCTTGTAGATAGTATACACTGCTGCCACTGTCCATTTGTGGTGGAGGGAGTGAATGTTTGTGGAAGAGGTACCAATCAAATGGGCTGCTTTGCCCTGAATGGAATTCAGCTTCTTTAGTGTTGTTGGAGCTGTACTCAATCAGACGTGTGAGAGTATTCCATCACACTCCTGACTTGTCCTTGTTGATGATGCACTGACTTCGGGAGTTAGGAGGTGAGTTACCAACTGCAGGATTCCTAGCCTCTGATCTCCTCTTGTAGCGAGTGTTTAGCCAGTTCAGTTTCTGGTCAGTTTCTGGTCAATGGTATCCGCCTGGATGCTGATAGTGGGAGATTTAGTGATGGGATTACCACTGACTGTCACCCCGATGATCGCCCCGATGATTTGATTCTCTCTTGTTGGAGATGGTCATTGCCTGGCACTTGTTTGGTGTAAATGTTACTGCTTCGAGGCAAAAACTCACAGGTGGTGATCTTAACAAAAAACATTCTAAGTCCAGAAGGTGTGTGAAAAGGGGAGAATTTCAGATCCGCTTGTTTGGCGAGACCGCCAGCTGAATCTTATGGCATGCTGCAATAAAAAAAACTTGATCTGTTTTCCACCAGTAGGGGGAGTGGATGGGGCCTAAATCACCCGAAAACTGGCTAATAGCAGCAGAGGGTGCCAATCTGCATGCGCAGGTTTGTGTGCTCTGAAAGCACAAAGATCTGTCAGTATCTCTGCTGCTATCTGTCGTCATAATTCCCCCCACCCTGCAGCCGATCGCGAGTCTCCCCAGCCGGAATGATCGTAACCCCCTCCACCCTTGGCCCAGATCGATCACGGCCAAAATGACAAGCCCCACCCCCCAACAATCACCATTGCAGAGTCCATCCATCAATCGCTGTTGCAGACTGGCAGCTGCCCCCCTCCCTCCCCCCACCAATCATTGTTGCAGAATGGCAGTGGTCTTCCCCTCCCACCGATTGCTGTGGTAGAGTGTGCACCGGTCCCCTTCTCCACTGAATGGCGAGCCCCCAATCTGGCCCCAAACACTCAGACCTCACCCCCTTGCCCAGTCCCAGGTGGGCACTGCCAGCATGCCAGGCTGGCACTGCTAGGGTCCCAGGCTGGTAGTGCCAGGCTCGGAACTGCCTGAAGGCCACTCCCCCTTCCCCCGACCGCTCAGGATGCCTCAATGGCCTCCGGATCTATCAGCAAGGCCGTTGCGTCTGGTCCATGTTGATGGGGGACCATACATGAACCCTTCCCGCAGAGGCAAGTGAGCCCAGATGATTCCATCCTGGGCTCGCTAATTTAGTTTAAATAAACATTTAAATATATTTAAATAATATATTCAGCCTTGTGCCGGGCTGATCGTACCGGATACCCAGTGCTGGTAGGATCACGAGAGGCGAGAGGTCAGGCATGAACCTGATTTCTCAGCTCTCCGTGATCTTACCGGCTTGCCCTGCCCATCGGCTGGTGGGGCAAGAAGGTAAGATTGCGACCACAGTGTGGAAGGTCATGGAATGACGCAAGTGTGAGGATGACACCGACACTCAGAATGCCGCCACAAATGTAAAATTACAACAAAAACACCTCACAAATATTTTACACTGCCAGTCCAGGCTCATAGTCACATTGAATGACTCCAGCCAGACTTCTAAAATGTGGCCAACTCTTTTCTGGAAACCTGGAAGTGAGACAGTCTCAATCTTTGCAAATTCTCTGAAAATATCAATATTTTAAAATGGAAAAAACGCTTCTCACATTTCACTAGTGAGCCTATCAGCAGCAAGTGCAAGGAGGAATCAGCCTGTGATTAGCTGAATAGCTTCACTGTGTTTTCCAAGCAGCAGAACAGGATGTCAGTCAATCATGGCTGTGTTGGAAAGCCTGGAATGTCAATTCACATCACACGGCATTTTGGGGGCCCCATATCGCTTGGAGGCTCTGTGCCAATTCACGTTGTGTTTCATTGTAAATCTGCCTCTGGTATTGGGATGTCCATGGTTGAAAGAGATAATGTGTGGGACTGAAGAAACAATACTGTCAACTTGATGACGTCAGGGAGAGAGACATGACTAGGAGCCGAGAAGGAAAAAGCTCATGATAACGTCTGTTGCTGTTTGCATATGTAAAATTTTCATCCAATAAACCCGCTATTGTTCAGACATCGAGATATCGCTGCAACCATTCCTGAGTCAGTCACAATGAACATACAACATGGCGGCCACTATGATGGAACCCAAATCTCCAAAAATCAAGTCTACAAGGCTAATCTGAAAGAAAAGTGCACCATAGCTGAAGACTTTGGTAGGATAGTTGAAAATCTCCAAAAGTGCTCCATATGAGATTTGGAGGCAGGAAGAGGCAAAATAAAATCAACTGTGCAGCTCACTAAGGGCTCCACCATACCACATGGCGGTCCATGAAAAATCCCAATCCGGCAGCAGAGTCAAAGAATCTGGAGATGATCGAGGAAAGGTGAGCAAACCTTGAAAGAAGCCCAAAACCTTCCAATTCATGGCACAGTATGCAGGCAGCACTGGGCTGATTCCATTTTTGGTGAGCGCAGGTTTCGATACCCCTCACATTTTAGGTCTTACAGCATGGAAAGTAGTCAAGCACCAACATTGATTGAGTGTATGGTTAGGTCAACAATGAGCTATTGAAATTGTTAGTGCAGTTTTTTTCCACTCTTTCAGACACAGGCCAACAGTTTAAAAACATTTTTTTAAAGGCTGGCCATTTAAATAACTTGACAAATTGACAGTTTGCAGACTTTATCCACCCTTCACAAGCATCCACAACTTATTTTAAGATTTTCACACTATGGGATTATTGGTGTTTGACTACTGTTCATGCTGTTAGACCTAAACAAGGACCTGACAAAAGCTCATCAATAATTCATCTCCACGAAAACTGCAGTATCTAGGAATGGAACGTTGTAAAAATGTTCTACAGAAATGTACATACGTTAGTTCATACATAGAATCATAGAATCCTACAGTGCAGAAAGAGGCCATTCGATCATTATTGGTGCTTGACTACTTTCCATGCTGTCAGACCTAGAATGTGAAGGCTCTTGAAACCCGTGCTCAGCAAAAATGGAATCTGCCCAATAAGGACCTTACTGGAGCAAAAATAGGGTCCATTTGAACTCAGCACCAAGTTGGCAAATAGCGCCGTTCGCCTTGCATTTCTGACATATGTGAATCATGTCCCAGAACAGTTTCCTCACACATCCACCAGCGAAAATAGTTTCTATTGTTTATGGGGGCTGTACTTCCGCATCTGGGGCCTGTCCACCATTTTGAATATGCCAGGAACATCCAGGTCTTGGCATCTGAGTTCAGTATTTCTATCTGTTCTGCGTGAGAGTTACTGAAGTGCTCAAATATATTTTGCTGTCCCTGGATAATAATATAAATGGATATTTATAAAAGATACCTGAGAAATCTATATCAAACTTGTGTTTATATCATTTTTTGTTGTAAATGCTGTCTAGTGTGCAGCCAAAACTTTGTAACTAGTTTTCATTCACAAGGACCTGACAAAAGCTCATCAATAATTCATCTCCATGAAAACTGCAGGATCTAAGGAATAGAAGATATAAAAATGTTCCACAGAAATGTTCAAATAAACAATTCCAAATGCAAATTCTTGCATAGAATTTTGAGCGATCTATTAAAATGATACCAATTTACATGCCATTCTAGCAGGGGAGGTAATGGCCTAGTGGTATTATCCGTAGATTATTAATCCAGAAACTCAGTGAATGTTCTGGGGACCTGGGTTCGAATCCCGCCACGGCAAATGGTGGAATTTGAATTCAATAGAAGATATCTGGCATTGCTGATTGTCAGAAAAACCCATCTGGTTCACTAATGTCCTTTAGGGAAGGAAATCTGCCGTCCTTACCTGGTCTGGCCTACTTGTGACTCCAAAGCCACAGCAATGTGGTTGATTCTCAACTGCCTTCTGAAATGGCGCTCAGCTTAAGTTGAAGTAACAAAGGATGGGCAATAAATGTTGGCCCAGGCAGTAATGCCCATGTCCCATGAATGAATTTTTTTTTAAATGCCGAAAGTTAATAACGGGGTGGGAGTTTCCATGCAACCCGCCATGTATTTTGCGGAGGCAGAGGTGATCTACCATTGGCCGGTGGTGGGATCTTCTATACCCAATGGAGTTTCCCATTGAATGCACTCTTCTGGCTGGGAAACCCTCACCGGGGTGCACTCTAGACATGACTGAAAGATCCCGCCGGCATGAATGGCCAGAAAATTCCGGCCAAAATTTCTGCTCTCTTCCTTATCTGAGCTGCATTATTTGTTTCCTGTCCTGTGACAGTGGGATGACAGGTCTTTCAATGATCCATCATGTGTCCCTACCCCCCATACCTGCCGAATGCCTACCACATTGGCCCAATGTGATCCAGGCAAAAGTGGTCTGCACCCACTGTCAACTGGAAATTCCACTCACTGTGGGAAAACAGCCTAATTTAAAATAATTGGCCTATTTGGCTATCTACCACATCCTGGCTAATAGCTGATTCAGCCTCGCTCGCCTCAATGAAAAGGGCTCATGGTCAGAACCATGGAAGAGAACTGTCCTGAAAACCCAAACTGTGTGCTTGCCTCAAGATTTTGGCCTCGGAATTAAAATTCTGCTGGGATACCCACTGCATCATAGGTGCCTGACCTTTGCCCATAAGTCATGACCCCAACTGGCTGAAGCTGGCAGCCAGGCAGCTAAAATAGCAGTGAGCAGATGTGTATAGGTAAATACATGACTGTTTTCCTTCCCACCCACTCCTTCTTGCCCATTCCCACCTGGTGGGTGGGGTTAAAATTAGACATTATTGCTGGAATTCGACCGTCCTGTCCGCCATGGAATCGGAGCGAGCGAGGGGCGGACAAAGGAAATGTCCATTGACCACGGGCAGGAATTTCAGGTCTCGCTTGAGTGAGGCTGTAAAATCCCACCCTGTATGTTTAATTTACAACTAATAAACATTAACTTAGTCAATTCAATAGCGCATCTGCTTAATTGCAGGATAGGATTTAACACTTGTGACACATCTGGCTTACTCCTCACAAGGAAAAAGACATTTGAATGATTTAGTAAAATATATGCCAACTGATGCTGCAATAAAGCCACTTTCTGAAGTGGTTGATGCTAGTTGAGGTGCATTAGCATCTAAATCTAAAAGGACGGCACGTTGTACAGTGGTTAGCACTGCTGCTTCACAGCTCCAGGGACCTGAGTTCGATTCCCGGCTTGGGTCACTGTCTGTACGGAATCTGCACGTTCTCTCCGTGTCTGCGTGAGTTTCCACCGTGTGCTCCGGTTTTCTCCCACAGTCCAAAAGACGTGCTGGTTAGGTGCATTGGCCGTGCTAAATTCTACCTCAGTGTACCCGAACAGGCGCTGGAGTGTGGTGACTGGGGGATTTTCACAGTAACTTCATTGCAGTGTTAATGTAAGCCGACTTGTGACACTAATAAATAAACTTAAAAACTTAACTTAAATCTCTGTTTAGTCAATCAACCGTCATAAACTGCAGAAGCAGGGCACAACAAAACGTTAACTGCCCTAGAAGGGCAAAGGAACGACACACAGCAACTTTCCACTCTGATTAACAAAAGCATATCATTTTGCCCTCTTGTTTAAAACACAGACAGTACTCACCATCATCAAATAAAAGCTATAAAAATAGTTATTTGATGCACTCTGTATAACAGCAAACTTGTTTCACTACTATGACTATTAGAATAAAAGGTTTCTAATGTTTGAACTCAGGCTTGAATAAAAATGATTATTCTTTCATACAACATTTCCGATGACAGAAATAATTCTTAGTTAATTCCCAAAGGAACAGAAACAAGATTTTATTTTCAGTATGATAAAATTTCATTCCTTCAATAAGTGCAAACAAAATATAATTTCATATTACTACACTTAACAATGGATTTTAAAAAAAAGTTTATTTATTAGTCCCAAGTAAGGCTTACATTAACACTGCAATGAAGTTACTGTGAAACTTCCCCCAGTCGCCACAGTCTGGCGCCTGTTTGGGTCAACGCACCTAACCAGCACGTCTTTCAGAATGTGGGAGGAAACCAGAGCACCCAGAGGAAATCCACGCAGACACGGGGAGAACATGCAAACTCCACACAGACAGCGACCCAAGGCAGGAATTGAACCCGGGTCCCTGGCGCTGTGAAGAAGCAGTGCTAGCCACTGTGTTATCGTACTGCCCCATTACAGTCTATGATAGTAGCCCTGTGTCGGGTGACCCCTCTGCATGGGATACAATTACATGTCCAAAAGACCAACATAAAGCACTAGGCATTTTTAATTAAACTGAAAGGAAAACGAAAGGTCCACTTTAATTTGGGTCACATTTGGGTGCATGGGGTACAGACAGGCAGAAGACACTTGGGGAGAGTTGAGAGTCCTTCCCAGGTACCTGTGGGATCAGTCGGTTAATCCACTTGTCACATGCAATTTCTGGCAAACTCACATTTATGCTGAAAGCAGGGCAGGCTGCATTCTTTTCACTTCCTGTCTTGAAACTATTTTTTCTGAAGTGGTGGGAAGTGTTACAGACACTGCTGGAAAACACTTCCTGGCGCTTAGAATAAGCACAAGCTCCGTTTCACAATTCACTAATATCTTCAATTTAGGAAGTGAAGGGGAAGGAGAGAAAAATCCCTCACCAAAAGTTGCAAGTGTCTCCAGGTCCACGATGAATCAGGTGTACACAGAAGTAGCTGACTGGGTCAGTGTTATAGAATCCCTACAGAAGGAGGCCATTCAGCCCATCGAGTCTGCACCGACCACAATCCCACCCAGGCCTGATTCCCGTAACCCCACACATTTACCCTGCTAATTCCCCTGACACTAGGGTCAATTTATCATGGCCAATCAACCGAACCCACACATCTTTGGACTGTGGGAGGAAACCGGAGCACCCGGAGGAAATCCATGCAGACATGAGGAGAATGTGCAGACTCCACTGACAGTGTCCCGAGGCCGGAATTTAACCCAGGTCCCTAGCGCTGTGAGGCAGCAGTGCTATCCAGTGTGCTACCATGCCGCTTAGAAATCCGGAACACCGGAGGAAACCCACGCAGACACTGGGAGAACGTGCAGGTAGTCACCCCAGCCGGAAATCGAACCCAGGTCCCTGGCGCTGTGAGGCAGCAGTGCTAACCACTGCGTCACCGTGCCGCCACCCAGTCTTGATTTCAGGAACTGGCTGCACTGTAAGAAGAGGCTCATAACCTCAGAAGCATGGATGAGTCAAAGTGTTAATTTATTTACCTGCCAACAGCATCTCACAGTATTCCTAAACCCCCAAAAATTCCCATCCCCCAATTTGGGCGGCATGGGTAGCACTGCTGCCTCACAGCGCCAGGGACCTGGGTTCGATTCCTGGCTTAGGTCACTGTCTGTGTGGAGTTTGCACATTCTCCCCATGTCTGCGTGGGTTTCCTCCGGGTGCTCCGATTTCCTTCCACATTCCAAAGATGTGCAGGTTAGGTGGATTGGCCATGCTAAATTGCCCCTTAGTGTCATGGGGACTAGCTAGGGTAAATGCATGGGGTTATGGGGATAGGGCCTGGGTGGGATTGTGGTCAGTGCAGACTCGATGGGCCAAATGACCTCCTTCTGCACTGTGATCCTATGATCCTACCAAGGGAATATTGCAACACTTCTTACTCATTTCTAGCATATTCACCTCTATGCTCTTTTCACACCACACAAGGACTCCATTCTCTTCTCCCAGCTCTGCTGAGAAGGATACAGATATCTTAGTCAGAACTCCAAAGGAATAGCCATAGAAAATATTGGAAGGCCTATGAAGGTGTTTCACCATTGTGGCTGAGAATATGGAGAGGTATACTTCCAGCCTGGATGGCACCATGTACTATTTCATTGGCAGTTGCAATCTAGCCTTAAGATCGCAGCCACTTCCAGCAATGCTGCAGTCAGGCCTTCACAACAGGTTTACACACTTTGCAGCTTTAACGGAAGTTCAGCCTGCAGTCTTGCAGCCTCTGGACTCCAGCTTCGTGAGCTACATGCCTGACCCAGACAGGTTAGAGAAAGACAGAGGCGTTGATGCAATCATTCAATGTCTGTAGTCTGCTATCTTGTCGATCAGAAGTGCCGAGCCCTATTTCTACAGGAGTGGCAATTTATATATGAGTTCAAGTTGGAAATGTCAACCTCTCCCAGGGTGCCAGCAAGTCTGCTCATTTTCCAGCAGCTCCCCCCAATCCAGACCTATCACTTTGTCAATAATCTGAGCTGGCAACGGTTGAGGAGCATCAGTATTCGGATGGGCCAACACAGGCTCAAAGACTCAGAAGTTACGTCAAACATCATGTGTCCGAGCGCCGAGCATGACCAATAGTGGGCTTCCTCCCACTTTGCTGAGGCTCTTAGGGCAGTGTCTTGTAAGAGTTGTAGCCCACTGAAATATTTTATTTTAAGAAAAACATTTGTGTTGATCCATCGGGTAAGAGATGAATTCAGGTTAATGAATACACTTGGTATTAAATGAATAAACTTCCTTAACATTTGGTGAAAGTTCAAAGTGCCGAACGCTGCCCAGGTTGACGAGAGAAGACAAAGTAAAGGAGCAAGTGGTGGCTAACTTGGACTTTAACAGTCTTGAGAAGCAAGTGGAGTTACAGAGAAAGACAAATCAGACAGCATATCTGAAAGACAGATGGCAGATGGAAAGAAAAAGTTCAAGTGCCGAATACCAGCAAACTAGAGAATGGGAGACACTGAATGATGTTGCCTTGAGGACATATGAACATACAGATTAGGAGCAGCAGTAGGCCAATCTGCCTCTTAATCCTGCTCTGCCATTCAAGAAGACCATGGCTGATCTGATTGCAGCAACAACTCCACACTCCTTCTACCCCAATAACCTTTGACTCCCTTGTTAGTCCAGAATCCAACTATCTCTGCCTTAAAAATATTAATGAGCCTGCCTCCACTGCTCTATGGGGAGGAGAGTCCTAAAGACTCATGGCTCCCTTCAGGAAAACAAAATATCTCATTTCCCTCTTAAATGGGAGACACCTTATTTTTAAACTACGTACTCCAGTTCTAATCTCTCCCGCAAGGAGAATATCCTACCAGCATCCACCTTGTCAAGTCCACTCATGTTTCAATCAGATCACCTCTCACTCTCCTAAACTCCAACCTTCCGACCTCTCCTCGTAAGACATGGAATGGGGACTCACATCAATGAGCAGAAACAGTGAGTTTTCAAGTGAAAGTTTATTGATGGAGAGCTGTTTACCTTGTTGCTTAACTGGTTCTTTCTTCTTGCACTTGCCTTTTTCATTTTGTCACTTTTAGTTAATCTAACACTTCATCGCACTTCTGAAAATAAATGCTAACAAAAAGGTGCTAGCCACTATTAAATGTGCTAGGTATTGTTTGAAATCAAATAAAACATTTTGTAATAAGGTTATTAAGCTATATGAGGCTAATTTCCTCTGAACTCACTAAACAGCACAATGAAATGATGCAGAAGCCAATAAACGTCTATGGATGGCTGTTGTCAATATTTCACACACTTCTATTACCCAAGACCATTACAAAAGACTCTGTACTGTGAACATTTAAATACACACTCGCATTTTTCAACAGATTCTAAATAATACATTGTGTGGTGAGAGGGATGGGGGAATAGGCATGGGGAAACAAAATTACAACTATTTTTGACCTTTCCGTGGTTTTATCAAAAATGAGTCAAATCAGGAACAAAATTTGACATTAGACAACAAAATTATTCAGGTCACAATGCTCTGCTTCAGATGTTGTGGGTCTGTTTCCAGTCTACCTCACTGTGGCTAATTCTAATATTTAAATTAGATGCTGAGGGGTTTAAACCTTAAAATAGTCATCTTGCTCTAAAGATATGGAGAAAAGGAGTCTGATGAACATACAAATTAGAAGCAGGAGTAGGCCAATCAGACCCTTGAGCCTGCTCTGCCAGACTTGTTTTATGAAGGACTGTCTTATGAAGAGAGATTGGGCAAACTGGGCTTGCAATCTACAAAATTTCGAAAAATGAGAGGTGATCTCAGTGTAACCTACAAAGTACTTAAAGGAATAGGCGGGTTAGATGCAGGTAAGATGTTTCCCTTGGTTGGGGATTCTAGAACCAGGGGCACAATTTCAAAATAAGGAGGATGCCACTAAGGTCCGAGATAGAGTCATACTCATAGAGTTTTCAGCATGGAAACAGCCCCTTCAGCCCAACTTGTCCATGACGCCGAGTTTTTACCATTAAGCTAGTCCCAATTACCCGCATTTGGCCCATATCCCTCTATTCCCATCTTACCCATGAAACTGTCCAAATGCTTTTTAAAAGATAAAATTGTACCCGCCTCTACTACTGCCTCTGGTAGCTTGTTCCAGACACTCACCACCCTCTGAGTGAAAAAATTGCCCCTCTGGACCCTTTTATATCTCTCCCCTCTCACCTTAAACCTATGCCCTCTAGTTTTAGACTCCTCGACCTTTGGAAATATAGGAGAAATTTCTTTACAGATGGTTGCGAATCTTTGGAATTCTCTACCCCAAAAGACTGTGGAAGCTCAGTCACTGAGTGTGTTTAAAGCATTAACAATCATGTGTTTATTGGGTGTAAAAGGCATTGAAGTGTCTAATCAGCCATCATTGTATAAATGGAGGAGAAGGTTCAATGAGCAGAATGGCCTACTCCTGTTCTTATGTTCCTACCTAGCAAGCCACTTAGTTTAGGGGCAATTAGGAATGGGAAAAAAAGTCTTGGCCTTGCCAGTGACAATCATGCTATGGCTGGAGAATCGTGTGAGATGAGCCAAATGGGATTTGCGCCAGGGGAACCCATTTTCGGATTGTCCCTACCCCCTGTGGTGACGTAATCTGGTTAATCCCAAGTGAGGGTATGAACTGGATCAGCGTATTTATATTTGCATTTAAATATGCAATACTGGGTTTTAGCCAGATTCACCAAGCTCCCGGTATTCATAGACTCACCGGCACGATGGAAAGCTTGTGGGAATCACAACTGATCACAACAAATGGAGACCAGGAATGATGGCCCTGCAGGGAGGCTAAGAGGCCATTGTGGCCCCTGGGTGATCAGGTATAGTGCCCTGACATTGTCCCCTAGCAATGCCAGGGTGGCAAGGGGGCACTGGCAAAGGACAGGGCCTGAAGAGGGTGCTTGAAGGGGATGGGGCCCAAAGGGGTTTCTGAAAGGGGCAGGGCCATAATGGAATATCACTCACTTATGGGGGGAGTGGGGGCTGATGTCAGCGATAGAGTGGGGGAGGTGAGGGATCACCCTCATGCCTGTGTGGTATGGGGCTGGATGGGAGCGGTTAGTTGGACATTCAGTGATTGGGGCAGGTGGCCCTTCCGGGCTCAAGGGTTGGGGTGTTTCCCATGTCTGTGGGGGGGGGGAGGTTTTGTGATGTCCATGGGATGGGGCAACACCACAATGTTGACTGAGTCAAAGCCCAATTGACAGTTTGTGGTTTAATTTCCTCTTTGAAGTGGTTTGAAACATTGCAGTCAGAATCAATGGGGTACTTGGGGTGCATTCAACGATGAAGGGAAATAAAAATAAACACAGGTGGCTGCCGGATGATAGAAATCCATTGAGCTGATAGTTGAGTCTTTTACGAGGCACTACACATTGAATTTGTTGCAGATCAAAGGCATCGTGCAAGTGCAATGGACAGGGTTTCAAAGATTTCAGCCTGCTAGTAAGTCACAGCAAATTCAAATCAAAGCTGTGTGCGTACACTGGGACTGATGCACAGCTATGCAGACTGGAACCACCCCCAACCCAGGTGAAATTTACATCTCCTCTCTGTCAGAGGACTTGAAAGGGGTCTGCTCACACCTGTAGCATCTGACAGGAAGATAGGGAAATCCCCACAACAGGATGGAGTGCTGCAATGATTTAAAATCTACCATTTGGCTGGGGTGAGAGCATGGAGATTAAAGTGACCAGACCACTTCGGAATTTGCACAGTTGACAAGCAAGAATGCAAAGATTGATCATAGGGTTTGCCTGAAATCGCCATGCCAAAGGTGATCTTCAGGTCTAGAAGGGGTAGTCCAGCAACAACACCCACATCCTGGTGGAGAATGGTGAGGTCAAACCGTTGGCCCCAGCTCGAGCCCACCCAACCCCCAGGACCTTTGAAGAACCCATTTTGCAGCCTGTCAGCAATAGAGGGTCAAAGGCCACTGGACCTATCTCCTCAAGCCTCCTTGGGGCCCAAGTGTCAGGCAAGGGTGTCAGTGACAGGGTGCCAGGAGACAGTGCACTGATGGCACTGCCAAGATGCATGGCCTGAAGGGAGGCTAAGTGGGGGGTCTGAGGCGGAAGGGAGCAGATTGGAAGATCTGGGGAGGAAGGGGGCCTGAGTGAAGGGTCTGAGGGGGAAGGGGGGCTGTGGGGGGGACTGAGTGGGAAGGGGGTCAGAGTGGAGGATCTGAGGAGAAAGTGGGGCTGTGTCGGGGGTCAGGTTGGATAAACCGCATGCCTGCATGTTGTGGGAGTGGAGGGGTGGGGGGGGGAGATGCATCTCAATACTGAGGGGTTGGTGCTGCTTCATCGACCCTCAGTATTCAACAACGCGTGATCTTCGCAATGATAACCTGCCTGCTGCAGTTCCAGCTGGGGAGGTGGGTGAATAGCTATATGAATCAGGCTTCAAGCCCGTGAATTATACTTAAAGTAGTTCATTTGAATCTTAATCGGTTTCCCACCTGCTATGGGCAGGAACCCAATTGGGGCCGGCAGGGAGGGCCAGGAGCATCGCAATGGGCGCCAAACCTGTTTTTGACTGATGCCTAATTCTCCAGGCCATTGTGATACTCGCCAAAGCCAGCAGGAACAGAGAATCCCCATCCCCAACAGTCATTTTTTTGGTAGACTTTGGCCCAAAGAGAAAAAGATATAAGAACTGATCTTACCCACATGGAGCAGGACAGATTCTGTATGGTATCTTGCATACAAATGGGGTGGCATTTCTAAGAATGTAAACACATCATTGGAAACATGATTGTCTCTTGCGGCACTGTACATATATTGTTCCAGCATCAGCTTACCCCTGCAGAGAGGGCTGGAGAGCTAACAACTGTATTTGCAACACAGCAAAGACAGCAGATTGTTTTCATCAATGAACAGACAGAAGTTTCAATACAAAACTTTCCTTTGTAATTGTTTCTGGATATACAGCCAAACATCAATAGATCTTTCTCAATATCTGGTGGGTGCGTGGAATCGGCTGCCGGTAGTGGTGGTGGAGGCGGATTCGATAGGGTCTTTTAAGAGACTTTTGGATAAGTTCATGGAAGTTAGTAAGATAGAGGGTTATAGGTAAGCCTAATAGGTAGGGACATGTTCGGCACAACTTGTGGGCTGAAGGGCCTGTTTGTGCTGTAGCTTTTCTATGTTCCATGTTCTATGTTCTGTCTGGAAAGTGAAACATAGAAACCCTACAGTGCAGAAGGAGGCCATTCGGCCCATCGAGTCTGCACCGACCACAACCCCACCCAGGCCCTACCCCCACATATGTACCCGCTAATCCCTCTAACTACACATCTCAGGGGCAATTTTTAACCTGGCCAATCAACCTAACCCGCACATCTTTGGACTTAGTGGGAAAAGAACCTTCAGAGACATCATTTTATCTCCCTTCATTGACATTTGGCAGTATTATAACTCAAAAGGTGTGTATAATATGTTCTTTAAAAAAACTCTGCATGTCCTTTTTAACAAATATATATTTTAAGTGTACTTATCAAGTTTAATTATTACTAACTTTCCAGAAATGTTAAAAGGAACTGCATTCAACTCTAATTTGCTCAAAAGCCTAAGTCTTGCCTTTAGGATATGCATCGACCACATTCACTATGCTACTTAAGATAACTCTTTGGTGAAACATGAATATTAGACCTAGTTTCTCTTGCAGAATAGACTGATTATCATACAGCTTTTCTTTTAAAATCAAACATTATTAATGGCCATGACACAGAATGCCACTGGCATTGCTGCAAACAAGTCAAATAAAAATAAAAGCTGCTGTGATTATTGTCTGAACTGGCTCATTAAATCCAGTGATTGTTTGTCCTGGATAGTGGAACCACTGACAAGAATCATACACTTTATGACTTTATATTAGATATGGATAATCTACAGAACAATTTGTTACCCCTAAATTTGGTGTCAAAACAAGCACAGAATAGCAATTACATGTTAGCTGGCTGGAATTGTGATTTACCCCACTTAAACTGCTCTATAAATTAAGTAACGTTATCAATTTAATCTCAGTAGGGCCATTGTGATGTCCTAATATCAGAGACTATTTGTGCAGAAATGTTTATTTTTTGCTTTGAATGGGGTTTTATGATACTGCAATCTAACCTCGGCCAGCAAACGATGCTTTTGGGTCCTGATTCAATAATTGGTTATTACTGGTTGATTTCCCAGAAAGAAAGATAAACGAGGTTTAACTACCTGGGTTAGAGTTTTCACTTTGAGTGCATATGATGATCTGGATGCAAATTGAGCCTAAAATTGCATTAGTTTTGAGAAGGGTCTTATTAACCACTCCACCCCCGAGTTCTCACTCATATTGATATCACTGAAAGTAAAGCTGTCCATGATCCAGCACAACCCATGTCTTAGAATCTATCTTTTAAAAAAAATATTGAAAAGCAATTCGATCACAGCTGAAAATGGATTTTATTGCAAAAAAGAATTTTTAATCAGTGTCCAGTCCATCCACTTGAGTAACACTCCCCAACTTGAAATACCTGAAACCATCTTTAAAACAAAATATAGAACTATTTACTAATTTCATTTGTGTACTGTTCTTTAATAAATTATGATCAAAAGCTTTTAAGAAGCTATTAGTGTCCTTGGGGCCCAAAGGAAACAACTTCAAATAAATCACATGGTTAAAAACAATGGGTGGCATTCTTCCATTTTGAGAATAAGTGCTGTGCTGAGGGAGGCAAGGTGGAGTATTGCCTGGCGAGGTGCGAAAACACACCTAACCTCCTGGCCCCTACCTCCCTATTTATGCATCATATTCAGTGGCAGGGCAGGCCATGGTCCACTATTGTGTTGGGGTGCCTTATTGAAAAGACTCCCAATGTCACTGAACCACCATTGAAGAAACAATCACAGAATCCTACAGTGCAGAAGAAGGCCATTCAGCCTATCGAGTCTGCACCAACCACAATCCCACCCAGGCCCTATCCCCAGAATCCCATGCATTTACACTAGCAAGTTCCCCTGACACGAAGGAGCAATTTAGCATGGGCAATCCACCTATCCCGCACATCTTCAAAGACTATTTCCTCGGGTGAATGGAGTGGTAACTAGGGGGCATAACTATAGGGTTCATGGTGGGAGATATAGGAAGAATGTCCGAGGTAGGTTCTTTACGCAGAGAGTGGTTGGGGTGTGGAATGGACTGCCCGCAGGGATAGTGGAGTCAGAAACTTTAGCAACATTTAAGAAGCTATTGGATAGGCACATGGAGTACTTCGGGATGATAGGGAGGAAATAGCTTGATCTGGGTTTCAGACAAAGCTCGGCACAACATCGTGGGCCGAAGGGCCTGTTCTGTGCTGTACTGTTCTATGTTCTATCTTTGGACTGAGAGAGGAAACTGGGGCACCCGGAGGAAACCCACGCAGACACGGGGAGAATGTGCAAACTCCACACAGACAGTGACCCAAGCCGGAAATTGCACCCGGGTCCCTGGTGCTGTGAGGCAGCAGTGCTAATCACTGTGCCACCGTGCCGGTGGACCTCCTGAAAATGAAGGTAGATCTCTGGCAGCAGTCTTAGTCTAGAAGATGGACTCCCTTTCAGGGCATTGAATCTGGAAGGTCCAGCTGCAGATGTACCTCCCACCCACTACTGTGGTGTTCCAGGAACCAGGGTTGAAGGCAGCTTCCATCCTGAACTCCAGAGGCAACTCAAGGCATTGTTCAACTGAGACCCGACAGACACACCCAACGCTGTTCCAAGCATGATTCATACTGGCATGTTTTCCAATTGGCATCACAGAGAATCTGGTGTGGGATTAGGCCTTCATTCCATTAACATGCAAATTCAGTTCACATCGGCCTCTGGCAGGTTTTCTGATGTGCCATGGCAGGCACCAGGGGAAGATCCCGCTGTAAATTCACGCTGCTGTGAAACTGATTTCTGCGCCTTCCACCACAGGCTCTCCCTATGCCTACCAACAAACCTGCTGACACGGGCTTGGGAGAATTACAAAGAGAAAATACTAAAGGGTAAATTTTCCGGTCCTGCCCACCACAGGAATTGTCACAGATGGGACAGACAATTTGACAGACCATCTAAAGGTCCCTTAACCTCGAGCGAGAATTTCTGCCCAGAGAGGTTGGGACCCTCATTTTAATACATTAATATCCTATTTGTGGGCTTTTCTGCCCAATTTGGAATTGCCCCTTGCCAATGTGACGTATGTCACGCCGGTGAGGTTTACAACAAGTTTTCATAAATGGGAACCAGGCAAAGGGAACCCACGGGGGGCACACAGGTATGTAGAGCCCCTGGGGCGGGGTAGGAGGAGAGGGACATATCCGGGCACTGTCCTGGCATTGCCCCCTGGTGATACCCTGGCATTGCCCCTGCGCCCTGGCAGTGCCACCTGGCACCCTGGCAGTGACCTGAGTGTGAGTTTTCTCACCTGAGCCAGCACTTGGTGCAAAATCAATAAGGCTTTAAAAACCTGGTGATCAGTTCATGAAGTTCTTAAAGACAGATTTATACGCCAGAGAGAGGAAGCATGCTTATTGGACAATTATTGAAGACTTTATTCAGCAAATGTCATGAAAAATGGAAATAGTTCAAAGACTTGAAATGTATCTGGTGAAGAGTCAAAGTAGAGTCATAGAGTCATACAATCAGCACCGATTGAACTACATTAATATATAGAATGATCCCACTTTCTGGCACATGGTCCATATCCTTGAATGTTATGATATTTCAAGTGCTCATCCACATACTTTTCAGAGGTTGTGAGGTTTCCTGCCCTGACTACCTCCCAGGCAGCGCATTACAGACTTCCGCCACCCTCTGAATACCCACTAAACTTCTGCCCCGTAAAAGTATGCCCCCTTCTTATTGACTTCAACTAAAGGGAATGGTTGCTTATCCACCCTGTCCACATCGCTCATGATCTTTTACACCTCAATACTGTCCCCGCTCAGCCTTCTCTGCTCTAAACAAAACAACCTGAACCTATCCAACCTCTCTTCATAGCTCAGATGCTCCATCCCAGGTACGATCCTGGTGAAGGCAAAATACTGCGGATGCTGGAATCTGAAAACAAAAACAGGAAATGCTGGAAAATCTCTGCAGGTCTGACAGCATCTGTGGGGAGAGAGAATAGAGCCAATGTTTTGAATCTGGACTTTGATTTGATTTGATTTATTATTGTCACATGTATTAACATACAGTGAAAGGTATGGTTTCTTGCGCGCTATACAAGGCACACCGTTCATAGAGAAGGAAATGAGAGAGTGCAGAATGTAGTGTTACAGTCATAGCTAGGATATAGACAAAGATCAACGTAATGCAAGGTAGGTCCATTCAAAAGTCTGATGGCAGTAGGGAAGAAGCTGTTCTTGAGTCAGTTGCTTCGTGACCTCAGACTTTTGTATCTTTTTCCCAATGGAAGAAGGTGGGAGAGAGAATGTCCGGAGTGCGTAGGGTCCTTAATTATTCTGGCTGCTTTGTCGAGGCAGCGGGAAGTGTAGACAGAGTCAATGGATGGGAGGTTGGTTTGCATGATGGGTTGGGCTACATTCACGACCTTTTGTAGTTTCTTGCAGTCTTGAGCAGAGCAAGAGCCATACCAAGCTGTGATACAACAGGAAAGAATGCTTTCTATGGTGCATCTGTAAAAGTTGGTGAGAATCGTAGGAGACATGCCAAATTTCCTTATTCTTCTGAGAAAGTAGAGGCGTTGGTGAGCTTTCTTAACTATAGTGTCAGTATGCGGGGACCAGGACAGGTTGTTGGTGATCTGGACACCTAAAAGCTTGAAGCTCTCGACCCTTTCTACTTAGTCCCCGTTGATGTAGACAGGAATATGTTCCACTACGCTTCCTGAAGTCGATGACAATCTCCTTCGTTTTGTTGACATTGAAGGACAGGTTATTGTTGCCACACCAGTTCACCAGATTTTCTCTCTCATTCCTATATTCTGTCTCATCATTGTTTCAGATCCAACCCACTACGGTGATGTCATCAGCAAACTTGAAAATTGAGTTGGAGGGGAATTTGGCCACACAGTCATAGGTGTATAAGAAGTACAGTAGGGGGCTGAGAACACAGTCTTGTGGGGCACTGGTGTTGAGGATGACCGGAGAAGGTGTTGTTGCCTATCCTTACTGATTGTGGTCTGTGGGTTAAGAAGTTCAGGATCCAGTCGCAGAGGGAGGAGCCAAGGCCCAGGCCACGGAGTTTGGAGATGAGTTTTGTGGGAATAATGGTGTTGAAGGCTGCGCTGTAGTCGATAAATCGGAGTCCAAATAGGTGTCTTGATGACCCTTTGTCAGAGCTTCAGCAATGTTTTGAGTCTGGATGACCCTTCGTCCAGACCTGAAACGTTGGCTCTATTCTCTTTCCACAGATGCTGTTAGATCTGCTAAGATTTTCCAGCATTTTCTGTTTTTGTAACATCCTGGTGAATCTTCTCTGTACCCCATCTAGTGCAATCACCTATAGTGAGGCAACTAGAACTGCACACACTACTCCTGCTGTGGCCTAAGAAAAGTTTTGTACAGCTCCACCATAACCTCCCTGCTTTTATGATCTATGCTATGGCTGATAAAGGCAGGTGCCCATATGCCTTTTTAATTCTCTATTAAACTATCCTTCCACCTTCATCAGTGGACAAGCACCCCAAGATCCTGCTTTTCCTCTGAGCTTTTTAGTGTCCTGCCATTCATTGAGTACTCCCTTGTCTTGTTACTGCTTCCAAAGTGCATCACTACACACTTTTCAAGGTAAAATTTCATCTGCCGCTGAGCTGACCATCCTGTCTATAGAACATAGAACATTCAGCCCTCGATGTTGTGCCAACCAGTGGAACCAATCTAAAGCCCCTCTAATCTACACTATTCCAATATCATCCATATGTTTATCCAATAACCATTTGAATGCTCTTAATGTTGACGAGTCCACTACTGCTGCAGGCAGGGCATTCCACGCCCTTACTACTCTCTGAGTAAAGAACCTACCTCTAACATCTGTCCTATATCTCTCACCCCTCAATTTAAAGCTATGTCCCCTCGTGCTAGCCATCACCATCTGAGGAAAAAGGCTCTCACTATCCACCCTATCTAATCCTCTGATCATCTTGTATGCCTCTCTTAAGTCACCTCTTAACCTTCTTCTCTCTAACAAAAACAACCTCATATATCTTCCTGCAATCTACAACCTTCTTCCTCACTGTTAACTGCCCTGCCAATCCACGTGTCATCAACAAATTTATTTATCATCATCCCCAAATTCTCATCTATATCATTGTTATATAAAATGTTGCCCTTTGTCTTGGTGGTAAGGGAAGTGGGGCAGGTGGGGGAAGGTGGGGAGGGGGTGGGTGGAGGAAAGAAGATTTCAAAATTTTGTTCGGTAAAAGGTAAGGGATAATGTGTGAGTAGCTGCAAAAGATCCTGACAATTAATTTTTACATATTATGTGACATGACAACAAAGAGAGTTCATGAAAATTAGATTTTAGTACAGATATTGGGCAGTTCATAGAATCGTAGAATCCTACAGTGCAGAAGGAGGCCATTCGGCCCATCGACTCTGCACCGACCACAATCTCACCCAGGTCCTGTCTGCATAACCCCATGCACTTACCCTAGTTAGTCCTCCTGACACTAAGGGGAAATTTAGCATGGCCAATCCACCTAGCCTGCACATCTTTGGAGCTCATGAAGTTCCGAAAGACAAAAACTAATTCTGTGTATTGCCATGGACTCTATTTGATTAATGCCCTGAGAAAGTTGAAATAATACACAGCCTTAAATTTGGGAAGGCTGTTACTAAAGAAAAAGCTCACTGCTCATCTATTTTCATTGTATATATGCTGTCTCTAACCTCAGGATAAGTAAGAGCACTTTACAGTTAAGTAATTTTTGATGTGTGATCACTATTATAATGTAGGAATCTACCAAAGACTCAATACTTATTAATAGCTTTTTTTTCAATAAATAAACAGCTGAAAAATTGTAGTTTATCTGGGTGAGGCATGGATTGGCATGCAGTTGGTATGGAGGTTGGGATAAGAGCTATAAATGGCCAAGGAGTGGATGGGGGCATAGGTTGGCATGGAAGGTATGGTGGCCATACGAATGGGTGGATGGGAAAAGGTTCATATGGAGGGTAAGGGGCCATGGAGTCGGTGGATGGCATGAGATGGCATGGATGAGACATGATTGTGTGTGTGTGTGTGTGTGTGAGGGGAAAACTCTAATCCTAATCCTAACTCTAATACAGGGTTTTCAGCTGGAACAAAGTGACGGATCACCAAGGAGAAGCATTTACACAGCCTGCCTCTGCATCTGGCAGCCCCTCAGCTGCTTCCAACCTATTTCTGAGGGCAACTGGCCCGACCACCATTGTCCCCTGTACCCAGAATGAAAATCGGAACTTCTGGCGGAGTATCTCATGCGTCAGGTTTGTGCGGGCATGAATTCCCCAATTTTGCGGTCTCAATTTGGAAGCAAAAACTTAGGCCTCTATCTTCCTTACAATTAAGTTATCTGCACAGCACCTTTATCCCATCCCAATTCCATGAAACAGCACACTTCTGCAGAAGCTTAGCACTCTCCACAACAGTTCTGATGGTATGGATTCTGCAAAATAACTGAAGCAGCAGCATCAACTATATTTCACTATCCCTTTGCTAAATGTAGCCTTCATGTTTCATTCTATTCAGCATTCCCAGCCATACAGCACTCCATAGCTTGCTTGGTCTGAAAACCTGCTGAAATCTAATTTGTGAGAGCAATGTGCTTCCCTTCTGAATTCAATTAGCCTCCGTGTACTTAGAAACCTGAGGCCAGTTTGTTTCCCAGAAATATGGGGGCGATTGATTCTCCCAAAAAATTCTAAGTGCCGAATTTGTGTAAAAACTGAAGTAAATCCTGCTGGTTTTTTCAGTGGGACTTTCTAGAGGGAAGAGAGAGGAGACTTCAAACTTGGGCCTGCTAATTACACAGAAATTATATTAAAATGAGCATTTAAGTAAATTATACAGCTCCGCGCCGATTTCTGGCGCAGGGCTGACGGTGCCTGAAATCCGGTGCCCAGAGACCATGGCGCCCAGTGGGAAGCCCGCTAAACAGCCTCTGCTTGAGACTCCCGGCAGTGCAGCGAGCTAGGAGAATTACCCCCATGGTATCACAGGCAGATATCCACAGTTACAACTCCTTTTCCCAGAAATCATGAAGGTTTTGTTTCTTTTTCAGTTACAGACTATCTCAAAAGACCCAGGCCTTAAAATCAAAGTGGACAACAGCTTCCCTTTTTGGTCTTGCAAACTGCAGATTTCATCACTCTCTGCTTCGTGAAACACCAGGAAAGGAATTGTACCTTCATATTGTAAGATTATTAATGTGGAGGAACAGAAAGTCTAGGAATCAAAGTAAACAAAAGTTTAAATGTATATAAATATATGTTCCTCTCAGCTATGTCAGGCAATGAAGCAGAAAAGGCACAAAGACGTTAAGGACAGAATTATTTATGAGAGGCTGGAAGGAGCAGGAGTGTTCCTAGTCTCGGCAAGATCCTTGTGGCCAAACAATCCAGCTCAGTCTCCTGGATGACCAATGTTAGACTAACCCACAGCTGCTGAGCTGTAGTGGGGACACCTTTTTGAGAAATGCAGATGTTCAGCAGCACTTTTCGAAAAATGTATTCCTGCCAAGTGAATGCCACTGGCAAGGCCAGCATTTGTTGCCCATCCTTTATTGCCCTCGAGGTGGTGCTAGTGAGCAATTTTCTTGAACTGCTCAAGTCAATGTGGCATAAGTATACCCACAGTGCCATATGGGAGCGAGTTCCAGGATCGTAACCTCACTCTCTAAACGGACAAGCCCTCAGAAGAATTGAAAACAAGATGGTTTGAAATTGTTACCCTGCTCATCCTAACTGTTATGATAATGAGTGATTAGAGCCACGATTTTCATCTTCAAGGCGGGAATCGTCAGTCCAGCGATTTCCTAATATTGTTGTAATTAGCCTTCCCCCAATTTAGCACCTTAACTTGAGGACTACACTTATCTTTATCCATCAGTACCTTAAAGCTTACTGAATTGTGGTCACTGTTCCCGAACTGCTCCCCTACTGAACTGGCCGGACTCGTTCCCCAATAGCAGGTCTAGTACAGCCCCTTCCCTGGTTGGACTAGCTACATACTGTTTCAAGAAGTCCTCCTGGATGCTCCTTACAAACTCTGTCCTTAGCACTAAGTGAGTCCCAGTCAATATCGGGGAAATTAAAATCTCCCACCGCAACAACCCTGTTACTTTTACATCTTGCCAAAATCTGCCTACATATCTGTTCCTCTATCTCCCACTGGCAGTTGGGTGGTCTATAGTAAATCCCCAACATTGTGACTCCACCCTTCCTGTTCCTGAGCTCTACCCATATTGTCTCGATGTATGAGCCCTCCGAGGTGTCCTCCGGCAGTACAGCTGTGATATTCTTCTTAACCAGTAGTGCAACTCCCCCACCCCTTTTACAGCCCCCTCTATCCTGTCTGAAACATCTGTATCCTGGAATGTTAAGCTACCAATCCTGTCCTTCCCTTAACCAAGTCTCTGTAATGGCAACAACATCATAGTTCCGAGTACTAATCCAAGCTCTAAGTTCATCTGCCTTATCTGTTATACTTCTCATTTGGAATTCCTTGAGATGCTCATAAAAATGTCAACAAAGTCATTCAAAAACATGTTCCAGAAAACAATTAGTGTCAAGTCATCATAAAACTGTCAAGATGAAAAGACAAAGAGCACGATTCACCCACTGTATTCCAAGTGTTCACGCCAGCGGGAAAACCACAGTGTGTCCTGCTGGCATTGGCACACCTGTCAGGTTGGATTCTCCCACCTTCTGCATTTAAAAAGATTCATAGAGTGAAACACACCAGCCAGCCCGACTTTACAGAGATCCTTTTAGACAGCCCTCCTCATGCCCCACCGACAACGGACATGGCAACCCCCACAAGGGGACAACCCCCAATCCCTCTGCACAAAGGGACATCCCCCATACCAGTAAAAGAATGGGTCAACCTTTTCACCATTCCACACAGGCATAAGGGTGACCGGACACCCTCAGGCCCTGCCCCTTCATAAAATCCCTACAGTGCAGAAGGAGGCCATTTGACCCATCAAGTCTGCACCGATCACAATCCCACCCAGGCCCTATTCCCGTAACCCCACATATTTACTCTGTTAATCCCCTGACACGAGGGTCAATTTAGTATGGCCAATCAACCAAACCTGCACATCTTTGGACTATGGGAGGAAACCAGAGCACCCGGAGGAAACCCATGTAGACAAGGGGGAGAATGTGCAAACTCCACACAGACAGTGACCCGAGGCCAGAATTGAACCCCGGTCCCTTGCGCTGTGAGGCAGCAGTGCTAACCACTGTGCCACCATGCCGTTCAGCTCCCCTCCATCAGGTCATGCCCTTTGGCAGTGCTAACCTTGCTGTGCCCCAGGCACCTTGGCAATGGAGTTTGAAACTTGGCCAAATATTCATAATTTGATTCCACAACACAGCTATATCAACAAAATCTCCAGAGCTAAATACATCTGAACTTTGAAAGAGCTCAAGGGGCTCAAAGGAACTTTGACTGGCAACTCAAACATGAGTTTACTGGAAGAGCTCAGCCATCTATTCAACCTTCGAAACAGGAGGATAGATTTCTGAGCTGTCAAAGAGCTTAGGCATCTATTGAATCATTAAAGGAAGCAGATGCCTGAGCAATCAAAAAAATCAAAAGTTGAAACTATTAGCATCGTCAAATCTGAATTGCAGTCTTGTTCAGTGTACTTTACCCATTGGATAATTAGCTCTAATGCATCTGAACACTTTTCCTTTTCCCAATGCTGCTCAATTTAATAACCACTTACCTTTTATGATTAGTCATCAATCAATGCATTAAAAGCATAATTATCATACTGCATTTTAGTGTGACATGTGAAGTTGGCAAGACCTTTTGAACTTATCTTTATGGGCGGCACGGTGGCACAGTGGTTAGCACAGGGACCTGAGTTCGATTCCCAGATTGGGCCTCTGTCTGTGTGGAGTTTGCACATTCTCCCCATGTCTGCATGGGTTTCCTCCGAGTGCTCCGGTTTCCTCCCACAGTCCAAAGATGTGCGGGTTAGGTGGATTGGTCATGTTAAATTGGCCCTTAGTGTCGAGGTCCAGCAAGGGTAAATTCCTGGGGATATGGGGATAGGGCGTGGCTGTGATTGTGGTCAGTGCAGACTCGATGGACTGAATGGCCTCCTTCTGCACTGTAGGATTCTATGATTCTACCTGTTCAAAGATTCCTAACTCCGGAATGAGTGATCACAATTCCTGAGCTCCCGTGAACCATGTCTCTTTTAGACTCTAACAAACTTCCAGAGGGTCTGAAATCTGAGTGTTGTGCGTGTATTCATTATGCACACCCTTATTTCTAGCCGCTAAAAATTCCCGGTGATGAGAATGGGGAGAGGTGTCCTGGAATCAGGTCCTATCTATCATTTCTGAAGTCCATCTGCCTTCATTCCAGCATGGACTGACACCTTAAAATCCAGCCCCAGAAATAAAATACTTAAAAATCCCAATTGCATTTTTAATTTTAATCCTAAATTAACAATTTTCAAAATTGTACAAGTTTTCTGAGTCGACCTCCCATAGTATCAGTACTTTGGGACCGATTATCAGGACTCGAGATTACACAAGGGCATTTACAATAACCATTTCTTTCATAACAGTTCCCATTTCTTATTGATTTCTGCCTGAAATTATTTTAGTCCCCATTTCCATGATATTTTGATTTGGCTTTCTGTATTCCCTTGATCATTGCACACAGTCCAGATGTTCCACAATATGAGCTTTAACTGCTTTAATTTTTAAATCATTCAGATAGATGTGTGAAATTGCTCTGAACCCTATTTTGAAATGCTCTTACACAAAATAATGTTAGAGCAGAACGGTGGACAACAAAATGAAAGGAAGATGGGGACTAGAACACCCACAGATACATACTTAGATCAATGGAAGGGGCACATCTGGGATGCATATTTGCTTAAAAAGCAGACAGCTGAAGACTTAGGAGCAACTCAAACAGGATTTTGAAAGTCTGACAGCCAGAAGCTATGTGACAGTCCAGTTAAATGCAGCTGTCACATCTTTGGTCCTGACAACATCTGAGATTCCAACTGCTAACGTTTGTGGAAGATGCCAGCCCTCTAAGCCTCAATGCCCCGCAGTCAGTTCACTGTTGCGCTGGTAATTTAAATCATACCTCAAGGATGTGGATCGCACAATGACTTGGCTCAGAGTCAGTCCCAGCGCTCACCTCCACAGTATCGTATGCAAACATATGCAGTATTTTCCCCAAGTAGCAACATGACACATCAACACCTCTCTGAAGTGTCAGCTATGACTGAAACCAAAGACAAACTAATACTGAACCCTGCCATCCTGCAGCAGCAGATGTCAGACTCTCCCATGATCACCTTTCACCAGTTTTGTTCCCATAAGGAAACTTTGACGTTGAAATGACCATTAATATTCATTCAACATTGCTAAATTTGGATGATTTAACCTTTCATTTTGCTTGGGTGTTTATTTCTAGTCACGTTACTGGACGGATAGCAATAGAATGGGAAACATATATCTTGTTGGACACTTAATGCTCAATTTTTATATATTAGCAGTTTAATTGTTTCCTTTCCATTTGTTGGCTGAGTTCAGTGTCACGTGCACACCTCAAGTTTAAGGACAATAGCCTGATTTGGGCAGTATTGATAATCTATGAAATGCTGGAAACATAATAGGTGTCCTGCTATCTCCGAAGCATTTACCACATGAAGTAAGATTAGAGTCATAGAGGTTTACAGCATGGAAACAGGCCCTTTGGCCCAACTTGTCCAGGCCACCCTTTTTTTAAAATCCCGAAGCTAGTCCCAATTGCCCGCATTTGGCCCATATCCCTCTATGCCCATCTTACCCATGTAACTGTCTAAATGCTTTTTAAAAGACAAAATTGTACCCGCCTCTACTACTACCTCTGGCAGCTTGTTCCAGACACTCACCACCCTCTGTGTAAAAAAAATTGCCCATCTGGATACGTTTGTATTTCTCCCCTCTCACCTTAAACTTATGCCCTCTAGTTTTAGACTCCCCTATCTTTGGGAAAATGTATTGACTATCTAGCTGATCTATGCCCCTCATTATTTTATAGACCTCTATAAGATCACCCCTCAGCCTTCTACACTCCAGAGAAAAAAGTCCCAATCTATCCAGCCTCTCCTTCCAACTCAAACCATCAAGTCCCAGTAGCATCCTCGTAAATCTCTTCTGCACTCTTTCTAGTTTAATAATATCCTTTCTATAATAGGGTGACCAGAACTGTGCACAATATTCCAAATGTGGCCTTACCAATATCTTGTACAACTTCAACAAGACGTCCCAACTCCTGTACTCAATGTCCTGACCAATGAAACCAAGCATGCTGAATGCCTTCTTCACCATTCTGTCCACCTGTGACTCCACTTTCAAGGAGCTATGAACTTGTACCCGTAGATCTCTTTGTTCTGTAACTCTCCCCAACACTCTACCATTAACCATTACTACAGACATATATGGTCAGTAGCCATTGTGATGTTGCAAGGGGTCAGGTTACGATACAGGCAGGGTTTAGAGACACAAGGTAGGCCATCAGAAGACTAAGTCAAATCAATAAACAAATTATTGATCAACACATGTGAAGGCACGTTCTTAATCATATAAACAGAAAAAGCATTCAAATCACCGAGACAGGTTCTCATACAGTCTGTAGTCAGGTTCCAAAGTGGGTTCGCTCTCCAGTCCAGGTTATAATCCACAAAGCACACATCAAATTGCACACACCAAGTAATCCACACTATTGCTCGGTGATCTACTTATTTAGTCTATCCAAATGTTTGCAGCTGACAGTCACCTCCCAGGTTGAGGTGGAAGCACTTTTGGGTTGAAGGTCACCAGTTCCTTCTGGAATTGTCAGTGGCCATGTTGTGTGAGCCACGTAGTCAGCAGCCATGTTGAGTGAAGGATGGATGCGATCCAGAAAATGGAGAAGTGAGTATGTGGAATACCGCCCCTCGAGCACCTGGCTCCTTGTGGCATCACACCATGCATTGTATCACATTAAACAGACATATATGCACTGTGTGTTGAAGTTAAATAATCAGTCAAAGACAAAACACAATCTTCAAATGATGAATACTATATGTGAACCCCTCTGGCTGTGATTCTAGTCGTCATGTTTATCGGAAAGTTTTGAAACTGAATGCTTAGAGAAGCAGCACCAGTCTGCAGAATGTCACATCATCTCTCTCTCCCTGATATTCTCAAGTTTGGACCCAAATTCTGTTACATTCTTCAAAACATCATCGAGATAGAAAAGTTTAATCAAAGAAAATTTCAAATGTCATAACATTCACTTTGGAAGAAGATGGACTGTTGTTGAAAAGAGACTGTCTCCAGAAAAATAACCGACTTATATAGGCCCCAAGATCACTAAAGGAATGCCGGTTTGTATATTTCTTTATTTTCTTACGGCCTTTAACTTATATTAATTCCCCCTCAGCCAACATGAAACTTGTTCAATTTTGCATGCTAGTGTGTGTGCATGCATGTCACAGGATTTGAGAAATGTTTTTACCTTTTAATCATGTTTTACACTTTTACCTGAGTGAATTTCTAACAAAACCAACTCCCTGATGCACTATCAATCAAGCAAAGACTAGTTTGTATGCAAGAACAAATAGGCTTTTATTAGCAAAAGACTTGGAGCACACCCATGCCGATGAACTGGTCCAGAGACTGAGGCAGGGGGTGGGGAGCAGTCACCTTTATACCTGGACCAGGGGGGGAGGAGTCCCAGGCAGGGACGGCAGGGTTATGTCCAGGCATGTCACACACACACAGGCAATAAGGTTTACCACACTCCCTATTTGTTAACTCAAAAGATCTAGTTGGCCTATTTCTTCGTATAGTCTAGTCAAGTCTTTGTTCGACTGGAGCAGGACTGAGAGGGAGAGATTCTTAGCAGGAGTGCTGAGGGTAAGCAAAGTACTGATTTATTTATTTGTTGTATTCCTTGTTTGTTTCACGGGCTTTTTTCAAGGTTTTAAATTAAGGGAAGTGACGTCAGCTGAAGGGGATTCTGGGAGGTTGAGTTCTTAGTATAAAAGTCAGTTACCTGGGGGGTTCGACCTCTTTGTTCGACTGGAACATAAAAAGCAGGCCGCACTATACAGCGGGCAGCATCGGGAGCAGGCAGTGGAGTGAGTGGGAAGCAGAGTGAGAGCTGTAAGGGTTTTGGCTCGCAGGGCTTAGGCGGAAACGGGCGACACAGGACAGGTTTAAATTCATTCTGTTACCCTTCAATTTTGAATCCTTGTTCTTTCCCAGTGCACTCTGAGGAAGGGGAAAAAGGGTTCAGTGTTCCATTGGAGCAATTCTTTTTCTTTGTAGCAGTAAGTTATATGGAGGGGATGGAAGTGAAGGCAGTGCAATGTACCTCCTGCAGAATGTTTGAGATGAGGGACACTGTCAGTGTCCCTGCTGATTACACCTGTGGGAGGTGCACCCAACTGCAGCTCCTCCAAGACCGCGTTAGGGAGCTGGAGCTGGAGTTGGATGAGCTCAGGGAGGCAGAGAGGGCCATAGACATAAGCTTCAGGGATATAGTTGCTCCAGGGAATGAAAATAGATGGGTGACAGTGAGAGGGGCTGGGAGGAAGCAGTCGGTGCGGGGATCTCCTGTGGTCGTTCCCCTTAGCAACAAGTATTCCACTTTGGATACAGGTGAGGGGGGCGACCTACCAGTGGTAAGCCGCAGTGACCAGATCGCCAGCGCTGAGTCCGTCCCTGTGGCTCAGAAGGGAAAGGGGGAGAGCGGTAGAGCTATAGTTATGGGGACTCGTTTGTGAGAGGGATAGATAGGAGGTTCTGTGGCAACAAGAGAGACTCACGGATGGTATGTTGCCTCCCGGATGCCAGGGTCCGTGACATCTCCGACCGTGTCTTCAGGATTCTAAAGGGGGAGGGGGAACAGTCGCAAGTCGTGGTGCACGACGGCACCAAAGACATAGGTAAGAGAGGGGATGGGGATTTAAAACAGGAATTCAGGGAGCTTGGGTGGAAGCTGAGAGCCAGGACAAAACAGGTTGTCATCTCTGGTATGTTGCCGGTGCCACGGGATAGCGAGTTGAGGAACAGGGAGAGAGCGCAGTTAAACACATGGATGCAGGGATGGTGTAGGAGGGAGGTTTCAGCTATGTGGATAATTGGAACACTTTCTGGGGAAGGTGGGACCTGTACCAACAGGACGGGGTGCACCTGAACCAGAAGGGCACCAATATCCTGGGAGGGAAATTTGCTACGGCTCTTCGGGGGGATTTAAACTAATTTGTCAGGGGGATGAGAAAAGGAGTTGTAGTCCAGAGGTCAGTGAGTGTAGTGAGGTACTGGGAAGGGTATCATGGTCAAAGGTGGGTACCAGCAGACAAGAAGGTGGGTTGAAGTGTGTCTACTTCAATGCAAGGAGCATCCGAAATAAGGTAGGTGAACTTGGGGCGTGGATTGGCACTTGGGACTACGATGTTGTGGCCATTACGGAGACATGGGTAGAACAAGGACAGGAATGGTTGTTGGAAGTTCCGGGGTATAGATGTTTCAGTAAGTGTAGGGTAGCTGGTAAAAGAGGTGGAGGAGTGGCACTGTTAATCAAGGAGAGTGTAACGGCTGCAGAAAGGCATTTCGAAGGGGATCTGCCTACAGAGGTAATATGGGCTGAGGTTAGGAATAGGAAAGGAGCGGTCACGTTGTTAGGAGTTTACTATAGGCCCCCAAATAGTAATAGAGATGTGGAGCAATAAATTGCTAAGCAGATTATGGATAGGTGTGGAGGTCACAGGGTAGTTGTCATGGGGGACTTTAGCCTTCCAAATGTTGATTGGAACCTTTATAGGTCGAATAGTTCGGATGGGGCAGTTTTTGTGCAGTGTGTGCAGGAGGGTTTCCTGACACAATATGTGGATAAGCCGACTAGGGGTGGGGCCACATTGGATTTGGTAATGGGAAATGAGCCGGGCCAAGTGTTGGATTTGGGTGTGGGAGAGCACTTTGGAGATAGTGACCACAATTCGGTGTCTTTTGTTATTGCAATGGAGAGGGAGAGGGCCATACGGCAGGGCATAGTTTACAATTGGGGGAGAGGTAATTATGATGCAATCAGGCGGGAATTAGGAAGCATTGGATGGGAACAAAAATTGTCAGGCAAAGGCACTAATGATAAGTGGAACTTTTTCAAGGAACAAATACTGCGTGTCCTTGATAGGTATGTCCCTGCCAGGCAGAGAGGAAATGGCCGAGTGAGGGAACCATGGTTCACAAAAGAGGTGGAATGTCTTGTCAAGAGGAAGAAGGAAGCGTATGTTAGGTTGAGAAAACAAGGTTCAGTTGGCTCCATGGAGGGTTACAAGTTAGCAAGAAATGAGCTGAAAAAGGGGCTTAGGAGAGCTAGGAGGGGGCATGAGAAGTCCTTGGTGGGTCGGATCAAGGAAAACCCCAAGACTTTTTACTCTTATGTGAGGAATAAAAGAATGACCAGGGTGAGGCTGGGGCCGGTCAAGGACGGCAGTGGGAATTTGTGCATGGAGTCAGAAGAGATAGGAGAGGTGATGAATGAATACTTTTCTTCGGTGTTCACCAAGGAGAGGGGCCATGTTTTTGAGGAAGAGAAGGTGTCACAGGCTGATAGGCTGGAGGAAGTAGATGTTTGGAGGGAAGATGTACTAGCAATTTTGAATAAACTGAAAGTTGATAAGTCCCCTGGGCCTGATGAAATATATCCTAGGATTCTTTGGGAGGCAAGGGATGAGATTGCAGAGCCTTTGGCATTGATCTTTGAGTCCTCACTGTCCACGGGGGTGGTGCCAGAGAACTGGAGAGTGGCGAATGTGGTTCCTCTGTTTAAGAAAGGGAATAGAAATGACCCTGGTAATTATAGGCCGGTTAGTCTTACTTCGGTGGTCGGTAAGTTGATGGAAAAGGTCCTTAGGGATAGGATTTACGACCATTTAGAAAGATGCAGCTTAATCCGGGATAGTCAGCACGGATTTGTGAAGGGCAAGTCTTGCCTCACAAATTTGATAGAATTTTTTGAGGAGGTAACTAAGTGTGTAGATGAAGGTAGTGCAGTTGATGTCATATACATGGATTTTAGTAAGGCATTTGATAAAGTCCCCCACGGTCGGCTTATGAAGAAAGTAAGGATGTGTGGGATAGAGGGAAGTTTGGCCGATTGGATAGGTAACTGGCTATCTAACAGAAGACAGAGGGTGGTGGTGGATGGAAATTTGTCGGACTGGAAACTGGTTACCAGCGGAGTGCCACAGGGACCAGTGCTTGGTCCTCTGCTATTTGTCATTTTTATAAATGACTTGGAGGAGGGGGCTGAAGGGTGGATCAGTAAATTTACTGATGACACCAAGGTTGGTGGAGTAGTGGATGAGGTGGAGGGCTGTTGTAGGCTGCAAAGAGATATAGATAGGATGCAGAGCTGGGCTGAAAAATGGCAAATGGAGTTTAACCCTGACAAATGCGAGGTGATTCATTTTGGTAGGACAATTTTAAATGTGGATTACAGGGTCAAAGGTAGGGTTCTGAAGAATGTGGAGGAACAGAGAGATCTTGGGGTTCATATCCTTAGATCTCTGAAGGTTGCCACTCAAGTGGATAGAGCGGTGAAGAAGGCCTATAGTGTGTTAGAACATAGAACATAGAACATAGAACATTACAGCGCAGAACAGGCCCTTCGGCCCACGATGTTGCACCGACCAGTTAAAAAAAAAACTGTGACCCTCCAACCTAAACCAATTTCTTTTCGTCCATGAACCTATCTACGGATCTCTTAAACGCCCCCAAACTAGGCGCATTTACTACTGATGCTGGCAGGGCATTCCAATCCCTCACCACCCTCTGGGTAAAGAACCTACCCCTGACATCGGTTCTATAACTACCCCCCCTCAATTTAAAGCCATGCCCCCTCGTGCTGGATTTCTCCATCAGAGGAAAAAGGCTATCACTATCCACCCTATCTAAACCTCTAATCATCTTATATGTTTCAATAAGATCCCCTCTTAGCCGCCGCCTTTCCAGCGAAAACAATCCCAAATCCCTCAGCCTCTCCTCATAGGATCTCCCCTCCATACCAGGCAACATCCTGGTAAACCTCCTCTGCACCCTCTCCAAAGCCTCCACATCCTTCCTGTAATGTGGGGACCAGAACTGCACACAGTACTCCAAGTGCGGCCGCACCAGAGTTGTGTACAGTTGCAACATAACGCTACGACTCCTAAATTCAATCCCCCTACCAATAAACGCCAAGACACCATATGCCTTCTTAACAACCTTATCTACTTGATTCCCAACTTTCAGGGATCTATGCACACATACACCTAGATCCCTCTGCTCCTCCACACTATTCAAAGTCCTCCCGTTAGCCCTATACTCAACACATCTGTTATTCCTACCAAAGTGAATTACCTCACACTTCTCCGCATTAAACTCCATCCGCCACCTCTCGGCCCAACTTTGCAACCTGTCTAAGTCTTCCTGCAAACTACGACACCCTTCCTCACTGTCTACCACACCACCGACTTTGGTGTCATCAGCAAATTTGCTAATCCACCCAACTATACCCTCATCCAGATCATTAATAAATATTACAAACAGCAGTGGCCCCAAAACAGATCCCTGAGGTACACCACTTGTAACCGCACTCCATGATGAATATTTACTATCAACCACCACCCTCTGTTTCCTATCCGCTAGCCAATTCCTGATCCAATTTCCTAGATCACCCCCAATCCCATACATCTGCATTTTCTGCAGAAGCCTACCATGGTGAACCTTATCAAACGCCTTACTAAAATCCATATATACCACGTCCACTGCCTTGCCCCCATCCACCTCCTTGGTCACTTTCTCAAAAAACTCAATAAGGTTAGTAAGGCACGACCTACCTGCCACAAAACCATGCTGACTATTACCTATCAATTCATTACTCTCCAAATAACTATAAATCCTATCCCTTATAATTTTTTCCAACATCTTGCCGACAACAGAAGTGAGACTCACCGGTCTATAATTCCCGGGGAAGTCTCTGTTCCCCTTCTTAAACAATGGGACAACATTCGCTAACCTCCAATCTTCTGGTACTATACCAGAGGCCAACGACGACCTGAAGATCAGAGCCAGAGGCTCTGCAATCACTTCTCTTGCCTCCCAGAGAATCCTTGGATAAATCCCATCCGGACCAGGGGATTTATCTATTTTCAGACCCTCCAGAATATCCTGCACATCCTCCTTATCAACTGTAATACTGTCTATTCTACTCCCTTGCAACCCAGTGTCCTCCTCAGCTATATTCATGCCCCCTTGCGTGAACACCGAAGAGAAATATTGGTTCAATGCTTCACCAATCTCCTCCGGTTCCACACATAACTTCCCTCTGCCATCTATAACTGGCCCTAAACTTGCCCTAACCAACCTTCTGTTCTTGACATACCTATAGAACGCCTTAGGATTCTCTTTAACCCTATCCGCCAAAGTCTTCTCATGTCCCCTTTTAGCCCTTCTAAGCTCGCTCTTCAACTCCCTCTTAGCCAATCTAAAGCTTTCTAGTGCACTACCCGAGTGCTCACGTCTCATCCGAACATAAGCCTCCTTTTTCTTTTTAACCAACAAAGAAACTTTTTTGGTGCACCACGGTTCCCTCGCCCTACCAATTCCTCCTTGCCTGACAGGGACATACCTATCACAGACTCGCAGTAGCTGCTCCTTGAAAAAACTCCACATGTCGGACGTTCCCAGTCCCTGTAATCTCCTAGTCCAACATATGTTTCCTAATTCTCTCCTAATAGCCTCATAATTACCCTTCCCCCAGCTAAAACCACTGGCCCGAGGTTCATGCCTATCCCTTTCCATCACTAAGGTGAACGTAACCGAATTGTGGTCACTATCACCAAAATGCACACCAACTTCCAAGTCTAGCACCTGGTCTGGCTCATTTCCCAGCACCAGATCCAATATAGCCTCACCTCTAGTTGGCCTGTCTACATACTGAGTCAAAAAACCTTCCTGCACGCTTTGAACAAAAACTGACCCCTCTAACGAGCTAGAGCTATAACAATTCCAGTCAATATTAGTCAAGTTAAAATCCCCCATAACAATTGCCCTATTACTTTCACTCCTAAGCAGGATTGACTCCGCAATCCTTTCCTCAACCTCTCTAGAACTTTTAGGAGGTCTATAAAAGACTCCCAACAGGGTGACCTCTCCTCTCCTATTTCTAATCTCCGCCCATACTACCTCAACAGATAAGTCCTCATCAAACCTCCTCTCTGACACTGTGATACAATCTCTGACCAATAATGCTACCCCTCCCCCTCTTCTACCTCCTTCCCTACTTCGACTAAAACATTTGAACCCCGGGACCTGCAGCATCCATTCCTGCCCCTGCTCTATCCATGTCTCTGAAATAGCCACAACATCGAAGTCCCAGGTACTGATCCACGCTGCAAGTTCACCCACTTTATTGCGAATACTCCTGGCATTGAAGTATACACATTTCAAACCCTGCTCCACCCCACCTCTGCAATGCCGTGCATTGCAGTCCCCATCCATGCATCCCTCACTTTCAGCCCCACTACTCAGGATCCCTCCCCCCCCCCGAATCAGTTTAAACCTCCCTGCATGGCCTTAGCAAATTTACCCCCCAGGATATTGGTCCCCTTCTGATTAAGGTGTAGACCATCCTTCTCATAGAGGTCACACCTTCCCCAGTACGAGCCCCAATTGCTTAAGTACCTGAACCCCTCCCTCCTGCACCATCCCCTCAGCCATGAATTCAAACCTTCCCTCTCCCTATTCCTCTCTAAACTATCCCGTGGTACAGGCAAGAGTCCAGAGATAACCACTCTGTCAGTCTTGGCCTTTAGTTTCCACCCCAACTCCATAAATCCCTGCCTAATATCCCCTTCCCCTATCCTCCCTATGTCGTGTGTCCCCACATGTACAATAACTTGTGGTTTATCTCCCTCCCCCCTAAGAGTCCTGAATACCCTGTCAGACACATCCCGGACCCCAGCCCCTGGTAGGCAACACACCAACCCTGAGTCCCTACCTTTAGTTCCGACCCTCCTATCTGTCCCCTTAATTGTGGAGTCCCCAATCACAAGGCCCAGTCTTTTACAGCCCCTAACCACCTGAGCTTTCTCACTCGGCTCACCCCCAGAGATCTGCTCTCTATGCTCAGTTGATTCCTCCTCAACTGTAGCCTCCAGCACCGAAAACCTATTATGGAGGGGAACCGCCCCAGGGGATTGTCTTCCCGATTGCTTCTTACCCCTCCTCCTGGCATTGACCCAAGCCTCATTTCTAGGAGTTACTATTTCTCTATAACTCCTATCAACTTCCACCTCCGCCTCCCGAATTATGTGGAGTTCCTCTACCTCCCCCTCCAGCTCCTTTACACGCTCCTCCAGAAGCTGCAATCTAATGCACTTCTTACAACTAAAATCTCCTGAAACACTACTGGATTTCCTCACCACATACATCCCACAGGAGATGCAGCATACTGCCTGAACTGCCATCCCTGAAGCCATTACCAGCAAGAAAAAAAGAAAACAAAAAACTTCCCCACACTTATAATTAGGTTAGAGGAGGATGGAAGGGTGGGATCCTCTACCAGTGTAGAGGATCGGGTATCTCCTCTGCACCAATTTATAGGGCTAGGGGCCCGAGAGAAAAAAAAAACTACTACTGAGGGGGAACCACCCAGGTAACTGACTTTTAAAGTTAAAATAAAAACCCTTCCCAGACTCCTTTGCTGCCCACTTCTAGTTTTCACTTTAAACTTGAAAAACTGCTGTTAAAGTAAAGGCCAAAAAAATACACACACTAGCTGACTAATTAAATAAATAAACAATTCAATTAATCCAATTAATCTCTTACCAGCACTGCTGCTTTTCAATCACCCCTCTCAGCTTGCTCCAGTGGATCAATGTTGGCGTTCATTAACAGGGGGTTTGAGTTTAAGAGCCATGGGGTTATGCTGCAACTGTACAGGACCTTGGTGAGACCACATTTGGAATATTGTGTGCAGTTCTGGTCACCTCACTACAAGAAGGATGTGGAGAGATTCTTTCCACTTCGTAAGGAAGTTAAAACTAGAGGACACAGCCTCAAAATAAAGGGGGGTCGGTTTAAGCCAGAGTTGAGGAGGAACTTCTTCTCCCAGAGGGTGGTGAATCTCTGGAATTCTCTGCCCACTGAGGTGGTGGAGGCTACCTCACTGAATATGTTTAAGGCGCGGATGGATGGATTCCTGATCGGTAAGGGAATTAAGGGTTATGGGGATCAGGCGGGTAAGTGGTACTGATCCACGTCAGATCAGCCATGATCTTATTGAATGGCGGGGCAGGCTCGAGGGGCTAGATGGCCTACTCCTGCTCCTATTTCTTATGTTCTTATGAGACACTGGAAAGAGTGCAAAGGAGATTTAACAGGATGCTGCCTGGTTTGGAGGGTAGGTCTTATGAGGAAAGGTTGAGGGAACTTGGGCTTTTCTCTTTGGAGTGGAGGAGGTTGAGAGGAGACTTGATAGAGGTTTATAAGATGATGAGGGGGATAGATAGAGTGACCGTTCAAAGACTATTTCCTCGGGTGAATGGAGCGGTAACTAGGGGGCATAACTATAGGGTTCATGGTGGGAGATATAGGAAGGATGTCCGAGGTAGGTTTTTTACTCAGAGAGTGGTTGGGGTGTGGAATGGACTGCCTGAAGGGATAGTGGAGTCAGAAACTTTAAGAACATTTAAGAAGCTATTGGATAGGCACATGGAGTACTTCGGGATGATAGGGAGTAAATAGCTTGATCTGGGTTTCAGACAAAGCTCGGCACAACATCGTGGGCCGAAGGGCCTGTTCTGTGCTGTACTGTTCTATGTTCTAAGTACATGCTGAATTGAAAAAAATCACAACTTGAAAAAAAAATCAAAATTTGTTATAACCAATCTCAGGAGTGGAAAAGACTGGACTTTATTCACCCCTCTGGACATGGTCATAACACTCTGCAGACTTCCTTTCAGACCCTAGCATGTAGGCCATCAGGTCCAGATGACTTGTCAGCCTTTAGTCTCATTAGTTTGCCTAGCACTTTTTCCTTAGTAATCATGATTGTGTTAAGTTCCTTTCTCCCTTTTGCCTCCACCCTTTTCTGTTATTCTTACAATGCCTTTTGGATCACCTACTGTGAAAAAAGATGGAAAATATCTGAAATTACCTGTTTCCCATTATTAGCTTCCCACTCTCGCCTTCTAAGGAACCTAAGCACATTGTTCCAACTATTTTCCTTTTTAAATACTTGACATTTTTACTGTCCATTTTTATAGTTTTTATTAGGTCTCTTTCATCGTCCAATTTCTACTTCTTTATTCTTTTAGCCTCCCTTTGCTGGTTTCAAAAAATTTCCCAAATATCTCGCCTATGACTAATTTTTGCGTCTCTTCTTTTCTTTCAATTTGATGCCATTGTTAACTGCCTTAGTTAGCCATGGATAGGGCATTACTCTGATAGTGTCTTTCTTTTTCAATATAATTATTTTTGCTGAGATTCTTTTTATGAAAAATAACCTTTAATGTCTGCCATGGCTTGAATACCATCCTATCTGTTAACCCTATTTTCCCATTCCACTTTAGCCAACTCTGTCTTAGTGCACAAGTATTTGCCTTTATTTAAGATGAAGACACTAGTTTCAGATCAATTTTTCTCACCCTCAAACTGAATGTGAAATATCTATCGTTATGATCATTCTTGCTTACCTCAAGGATCCTTTATCATTTGGTCATTTAATAATTCTGTCTCATTACACGTGAAATGTCTAGTCTATTCCTTAATGGGTTCCAGAACACATTTTTCTTAGAAACTGTCCCAAATACACTCCATGAACTCATCCTCCAATCTATCTTTGCCAGTTTGATTTGTCCAATCAATATTAAAATTAAAATCCTCCATGATTATTGCAGTACATTTCTTACTAACCCCCATCATTTCTTGGTTTAGGCCGGAATTCTCCTACCTCGTTTGCCGTTGGGATTCTCCGGTCCCACTACAGGGAATGGAGATTTGGCTGAGCGCCAAATTCTCCGTCCTTGCTGGCAGGGGTAGTGGGCCATGTGAGATTAGAGAATTCCGGCCTTATATTCTGTCCTACAGTGTAGCTCCTGTCAGCTGGCTGATAAATCACTCCCACCAGTGACTTCTTTCCTGCGCTATTTCTTTTCTCCGCCCAAACTGATTCTACATTTTGATCCTTCAAATCAAGATCATTTCTCACTGCTGTATTGATCTGATTCTGTATTAACAGAGCTCCCCAATCTGTTTGTCCTGCCTATCTTCCACAAATACCCTTGGATATTCAGGTACCAGCCATGGCCACTTTGTAGCCATGTCTCTATAATGGTTATCGTATCACACTCATTTATCTATTTATGCCACTAATTCAACCGTCCTGTTATAATTGCTGTGTGCATTTAGATATAAAGTTTTTAATTCTATTTTTTTAAACCATTTTCCCTACTGTGACTTTATTGCCTGCTGGACTCTTATGTTTGTATGCGCTGTCCCTTCTTGTCACACTCTGGTTAACTCCCACCAACTTCACTATTGCGTTGTCCTTTCTCTTTAACTTTCTAAATCTCCCCTCACGTAACGCTGCACTCTTGGCTATTTAGTTTTAAACTCTCTCTATAGCCCTAGTACACAATTCACCAGTATACTGCTCCCAGTGCAAGTCATATGAAGGCTGTCCCATATGGTACAGCTCGCTCTCACCCCAGAACTGATGCCAGTGTCCCAAGCATCAAATATAGGAGGCTGTCCAGGATTGTGTTGGAATACTCAAGCTATGGGAAAAGAGCAGAGGAGTGGGACTAATTAGATAGTTATTTTCAGCACTGGCGCAGGCACAAAGCACTGAATATACTCCTCTAAGCAGCATGATTCTATGAATTACTAATGTTATGAAAATAGCACCACGTTTGCCAAAAATACTAAACTTTATGAAACTTAAAAAAAACCTCTGTTACCCCGAACATCTATGTTATTGTCTCAGTATTCCAAAGGCCTGGATCAATAACCTTGATAATTGGACAAAAGCAGATAATCCCACTGTGGCATTCTGAGAATTTGAATTCAATTTTTAAAAACCTGTAACAAAAAGATAATAAGGTTGACCATGACGCTGTCAGATTGTCATTGATTTCTTTCTGTTCTTTATAAAACTGATCATTTATATTGTGTTTCTCATAACCTCAGGATGTCTAAAACCACTTTACAACCAATAAAGTATGGTTTTAAAATGCAGGCAGTTGCAAAGTACGAAACATGGCAGCCGATTTACGAACAGTCAAATTTCCCAATTATAATGATCAAGACATCTATTTTTAGGTGCTGATCGATGAATAAAAATTTGTCACAAAGTATGCTGCTCCTGTTCTTTGGCACATTTCATCTGACATTTACATCCATTTGAGAGAGGGAAGTGCCGTGTTTTTTCAATTCCACACCAACATATTAGCCTAGAGTTAATGCACAAGTTCCTGGAAGAGACTTGAACCTTCTGAATCAGAGACAAGCATGCTACTACTATTCCATGTTGGACACTATCGAAACTTTACACACTGGTCAAGGTTTCGTTAGGTCGATGGGGTCTCACCCATCTGTAACTGACCGGAATCCCCGGCAGTTCCGTCAGGTGGCCTGATGGCATCAATTGCTCTTCAGGCAATTAACTCTCCACCATCAGGCCTTCCCCACGAGCAAGGCCCCCCCAGCAGTAGAATTCCTTTCTGCTCAGAGCTGCCAGTCAACAAGAGGCTGGCAATTCCTCATGCATCATGCCATGAGGTGTTGGCCTAAACCAACAGGTTTTTTTTCCTGGGTAGCTTTCTGAGGCTGTGGAGACCGCTGCGGCATCCATTGACTCACTGAACCATTACAAAATTGCGCTGGCCTCAGAGATAATGGGTGTCAATTGGCTCTTTAATGAACCCAATTGACGTACCACCGCCGCTGACCTGGGATCCCACATCAATCCCTTCTGATTCAATTGGGGGAGATTTTCTGAGGCATGGGGCCTTTCCCATGATTAAATGGGCCAGGCTGCCATGGGTGATTGCTGTGTCGGGCTACTTAAAATCCATTTCTTAAGAGCTGTTACCTTTAAAGATTTAACTACATTCAAACTTCGCACACTTCAGTGTTGTGTTCTCCTTGTCTCAGGGTATTGACATCCTCCTTTCTGCACAGGCAAGGCACCTGGTTTGTGGATGAGACTGCAAAACAAAGTGAGCAGTCTATGCAGCGAGAGTAGTGGGGTTAAATGACAGAGGGCATCAACATGTGTTACCCTTGGCTTGTGTTAACATCGCATTAATGTACCATATGAGTTTGGAAGTTCAATTTCCTGGATGCAGAAACAATCTTAAACCATTAGTTGTAATAATACTTCAAAAATATTGGAGTAATCTCACCACAGGCATTACATGTGGAACTTATTTTATTTTTGTTGACACCAGGTTCAAGTTTGTTAGTGTGTCAAAGTAAAGTTCATTTATTAGTCACTAGTAGGTTTACATTAACACTGCAATGAAATTACTGTAAAAATCCCCCAGTAGCCACACTCCAGCGCCTGTTTGGGTACACTGAGGGAGAATTTAGCATGGTCAATGCACCTGACCAGCACGTCTTTTGGACTGTGGGAGGAAACCGGAGCACCCGGAAAAAACCCATGCAGATATGGGGAGAATGTGCACAGTGACCCAAGTCGGGAATCAAACCCAGGTCCCTGGCGCTGTGAGCTAGCAGTGCTAACCACTGTGCCACCATGCTGCCCTAGTCACTTTGGTTGCAGAAATTATGCATTGTTCAAACCACTAATCAATTTCCATACGAGAGGTATTTTGAAAAGAGGTCTTGTGGTACAGTGGGTAGCCTCCATGTCTCTGAACCAGAAGCTCTAGGTTTGAGTCCCACTCCAGGATTTGATCTCCATGGAACTTGAACACAAAACACGGCAAAACAGGTTGATCATCGACCTGCAAATCCTTCAAAGAGGCCACTGGCAGGCAGTAAGAGTGGGTGAGACCCCGGTCAGCCTTGCTTGATGCGGAGTGATGCCCCTCAAGCTTTAACTTCAGGCTAGCAACTGTTGCAGGAAACGCGGCAGGTGCTTTGGCTGTCATGTGTGTCTCTAGAGGTAATAAGTCTTCCAGGTTTATACATTGTGTATATGTTTTAATCTCGAATATGACTGGCCCATTTCTCTCAATTCACCAAGATGAACGTTATTGAATGACAGTTGCATTAGTTTAATTTTCACCCTAACCATCTGAATCCTTAGCAGAATTGGCATTAGTTGCCCAGACTGCAAGCAAGGTGACTGGGTATAATTGCTAAACAACTACACAGAAAATTTGTTGTGATATTAAAATTTATTCCACAAATCAGCTGTCATATTCCACTTTAAAACACATAGATCACACATGGAAACTTATTACTAGTGGTTTAAACAATGGATCATTTCTGTATCCAGGACACACTAAATTTCCAAAATCATATGACACAGTAATGGGATGTCAACACAAACCAATGGGTAACATTTTTGATGCTCTCTGTCATTTAGTCCCGAACTCTTGCTGCAGATAATAAAGTCTGTTTTTTTCTGTTTTTCAGTTCCATCCTGCTTAACATATAGAACATAAGAACATAAGAAATAGGAGCAGGAGTAGGCCATCTAGCCCCTCGAGCCTGCCCCGCCATTCAATAAGATCATGGCTGATCTGACGTGGATCAGTACCACTTACCCGCCTGATCCCCATAACCCTTAATTCCCTTACCGATCAGGAATCCATCCATCCGCGCTTTAAACATATTCAGCGAGGTAGCCTCCACCACCTCAGTGGGCAGAGAATTCCAGAGATTCACCACCCTCTGGGAGAAGAAGTTCCTCCTCAACTCTGTCTTAAACCGACCCCCCTTTATTTTGAGGCTGTGTCCTCTAGTTTTAACTTCCTTACTAAGTGGAAAGAATCTCTCCGCCTCCACCCTATCCAGCCCCCGCATTATCTTATAAGTCTCCATAAGATCTCCCCTCATCCTTCTAAACTCCAACGAGTACAAACCCAATCTCCTCAGCCTCTCCTCATAATCCAAACCCCTCATCTCCGGTATCAACCTGGTGAACCTTCTCTGCACTCCCTCCAATGCCAATATATCCTTCCTCATATAAGGGGACCAATACTGCACACAGTATTCCAGCTGCGGCCTCACCAATGCCCTGTACAGGTGCATCAAGACATCCCTGCTTTTATATTCTATCCCCTTCGCAATATAGGCCAACATCCTATTTGCCTTCTTGATCACCTGTTGTACCTGCAGACTGGGCTTTTGCGTCTCATGCACAAGGACCCCCAGGTCCCTTTGCACGGTAGCATGTTTTAATTTGTTTCCATTGAGATAGTAATCCCATTTGTTATTATTTCCTCCAAAGTGTATAACCTCGCATTTCTCAACGTTATACTCCATTTGCCATATCCTCGCCCACTCACTCAGCCTGTCCAAATCTCTCTGCAGATCTTCTCCGTCCTCCACACGATTCACTTTTCCACTTATCTTTGTGTCGTCTGCAAACTTCGTTACCCCACACTCCGTCCCCTCCTCCAGATCATCTATATAAATGGTAAATAGTTGCGGCCCGAGTACCGATCCCTGCGGCACGCCACTAGTTACCTTCCTCCAACCGGAAAAACACCCATTTATTCCGACTCTTTGCTTCCTGTCGGATAGCCAGTCCCCAATCCACTTTAACACACTACCCCCAACTCCGTGTGCCCTAATCTTCTTCAGTAGCCTTTTATGGGGCACCTTATCAAACGCCTTTTGGAAATCCAAAAACACCGCATCCACCGGTTCTCCTCCATCAACCGCCCTAGTCACATCTTCATAAAAATCCAACATGTTCGTCAAGCACGACTTTCCCCTCATGAATCCATGCTGCGTCTGATTGATCGAACCATTTCTATCCAGATGCCCTGCTATCTCCTTTTTAATAATGGATTCCAGCATTTTCCCTACTACAGACGTTAAGCTGACCGGCCTATAGTTACCCGCCTTTTGTCTCCTTCCTTTTTTAAACAGCGGCGTAACATTAGCCGTTTTCCAATCAACCGGCACTACCCCAGAATGCAACGAGTTTTGATAAATAATCACTAACGCATCCACTATTACCTCTGACATTTCTTTCAATACCCTGGGATGCATTCCATCCGGACCCGGGGACTTATCCACCTTCAGTCCCATTAGTCTACCCAGCACTGCCTCTCTGGTAACATTAATTGTATTAAGTATTTCTCCTGCTGCCAACCCTCTATCGTTAATATTTGGCAAACTATTTGTGTCCTCCACCGTGAAGACCGACACAAAAAACTTATTTAAAGACTCAGCCATATCCTCATTTCCCACTATTAACTCCCCCCTCTCGTCCTCCAAGGGTCCAACATTCACTCTAGCCACTCTATTCCTTTTTATATATTTATAAAAACTTTTACTATCATTTTTTATATTAATTGCTAGCCTAGCTTCATAGTCTATCCTTCCTTTCTTTATCGCTTTCTTAGTCTCTCTTTGTTGTTTCTTAAACTTTTCCCAATCACTTGTTTCTCCACTATTTTTGGCCACTCTGTACGCAGCTGTTTTTATTTTAATACTCTCCTTTATTTCCTTCGTTATCCACGGCTGGTTCTCCCTTTTCTTACAATCCTTGTTTTTTGCTGGAATATATTTTTGCTGAGAACTGAAAAGGATCTCCTTAAAAATCCTCCACTGTTCCTCAGCTATCCTACCTGCCAGCCTGCTCTCCCAGTCTACCTTAGCCAATTCATCCCTCATCCTATCATATTTCCCTCTGTTCAAACAGAGGACACTGGTTTGGGACCAAACTTTCTCCTCTTCCATCTGAATCAGAAATTCGACCATATTGTGGTCACTAGACCCAAGAGGGTCCTTCACAATAAGATCCTTAATTCTACCTACCTCGTTACACAATACCAGATCCAAAATAGCTCGTTCCCTCGTCGGTTCCGTAACATGCTGTTCAAGGAAACTATCCCGACAGCATTCTAAGAACTCTTCCTCTATTCCACCCTTACCGACTTGAGTCTGCCAGTCAATGTGCATGTTGAAGTCCCCCATGATTATTGCCGTTCCGTTTTTACACGCATCCCTTATCTGCTTGTTTATAGCCCTCCCTACCTCAACATTATTATTTGGGGGCCTATATACCACACCTACTAGTGTCTTTCTCCCTCTACTATTCCTCATCTCTACCCATAATGATTCCACGTTTTGTTCCTCAGAGCCTATGTCATCCCTCAGTACTACCCTGATATTATCTCTTATTAATAGCGCGACCCCACCACCTTTTCCTTCCTGTCTATTCTTCCTAAACGCCTGATACCCCTGGATATTCATCTCCCAGTCCTGGTCACCTTTCAGCCACGTTTCTGTAATGGCCACTAGATCGTACCCACTCGTGCTGATTTGCACCATCAACTCATTTACCTTGTTCCGAATGCTTCGTGCATTCAGGCAAAGTGTCCTTATTCCAGCTTTTATCTGGACCCGCTTTGATGAGTCGCGAACACCCTCTCCCTCTACTCCCTTATCTAAATTACCGCCTTCATTCACTTGCACCCTCTCCTCTACCATTAATTTTGTAATTCCCCTTACCCCTGCATCCTCCACCCCATCAATTAGTTCCTTGATCCTAGTCAACTCTTCTAGCTCCCCTCCCCCCAACCTATCTAGTTTAAATTCTCCCCAGTAACCTTAGCCAATCTACCGGCCAGGATATTGGTCCCCGTGTGATTCAAGTTCCACCCGTTTTTTGTATACAGATCACCCCTGCCCCTAAAGAGGTCCCAATGGTCCAGGAACCTGAATCCCTGCCCCCTGCACCAGTCCCTCAGCCACACATTCATCTTCCACCTCACTCCATTCCTGCCCTCACCTTCCCGTGGCACAGGCAGTAATCCTGAGATTACTACCTTTGCTTTCCTCTTTCTCAGCTGTCTCCCTAATTCCCTGTACTCCCTTTTCATGACCCCTTCTCCCTTCCTACCCACATCAGCGGTACCAATATGTACCGCTACCTCAGGCTCCTCTCCCTCCCACCTCAGGATTTCCGGGACGCGACTAGCGACATCCTGGATCCCGGCCCCAGGGAGGCAGACCACCATGCGAGAATCCCGCCTACCTCCGCAGAAACGCCTGTCTGTCCCCTTCACCATCGAGTCCCCGATTAATACCGCCTTCCTCCTCTTTTCCTTAGCCCTCTGAGTTACAGGGCTGGACTCCACTGCGGAGACACGGCCACTGCTGCTTCCCCCAGGCGGGCTGTCCCCCCCAGCAGTACTCAAGCAGGAGTACTTGTTGTGCAGGGGCAAATCCACTGGGGTGCTCTCAACCACCCTAGCCTTACCCTTCCTGGCCATCACCCACTTGGCCTCCTCCCGTTGCCCTGGTGTGACCACCTGATGATAGCTCTTGTCTATCACCTCCTCATTCTCCCTCATCAGCCTAAGATCCTCGAGCTGCAGTTCCAGCTCCCTAACACGGTCCCTCAGGAACCGCAGCTCGACACACCCCTCACAGATGTGGATGTCCGGGAGGCCAGATGCCTCCAGGACCTCCCACATCCTACACTGGGAACAACACACTGGTTTCACACTCATACTGGACACTTTATGTCAAGTAAGACAGTGAAAAGTTAATAAGAGTGTAAGGAAACAAAAACTCACCCCTGCTCGTCCAAGCCCTGTGAGCCAAAGCCCTGACAGCTCACTCAACTTCCCACTCACTCTGCTGCCCGCTACGATGCTGCCCGCTGTATACTTTGGTGCGCTTTTAAACCCTCCAAAAACTTCCCCAGGCCTCTCCTGGCCCGACTTCCGGTTTTGAAAAAAACCTCCGATTTTAAACCCAAAATTAACTGAAAAAATAAATAATTAATTAAAGTCAGAAAACCCACTCTCTTACCCTCAGCCTGCTCCTGGGAACAAATCCCTGATATTAACAACTGATATTAAACCCAAACAACTGAGATTAAACCCAAACAACTGAGATTAAACCCAAACAACTGATATTAAACCCAGAACAACTGAGATTAAACCCAGAACAACTGATATTAAACCCAAACAACTGAGATTAAACCCAAAACAACTGAGATTAAACCTAAACAACTGATATTAAACCCAAACAACTGAGATTAAACCCAGAACAACTGATATTAAACCCAAACAACTGATATTAAACCCAAACAACTGATATTAAACCAAAACAACTGAGATTAAATCCAAACAACTGAGATTAAACCCAAACAACTGAGATTAAACCCAAAACAACTGAGATTAAACCTAAACAACTGATATTAAACCCAAACAACTGATATTAAACCAAAACAACTGAGATTAAATCCAAACAACTGAGATTAAATCCAAACAACTGATATTAAACCTTATAAATATCTTAGAGCAAAGGCAGTATCTCGCACTTCGCACCTTTACATGAAGCACACACTAGTTGCCCTTTCCCAATATAAAACTCAGCAATTGTTATGGAGCCTTGTAAAAATGTAGACAAGTGCAAGACTTGCTAATATTTCTTGGATTCATGTCACACAATCTGTAACCCCCACGACTTGCCTGGGCTTGCAAAATCTCATGAACTGTCCTGGCTGGAGACGGTACACACCTCTTTAACCTGTGCTTAACCCTCTCTCCACTCACATTATGTGAGGAATAAAAGAATGACCAGGGTGAGGTTAGGGCCGTCAAGGACAGTAGTGGGAACTTGTGTATGGAGTCAGTAGAGATAGGCGAGGTGATGAATGAATACTTTTCTTCAGTGTTCACCAAGGAGAGGGGCCATGTTTTTGAGGAAGAGAAGGTGTTACAGGCTAATAGGCTGGAGGAAATAGATGTTCGGAGGGAGGATGTCCTGGCAGTTTTGAATAAACTGAAGGTCGATAAGTCCCCTGGGCCTGATGAAATGTATCCTAGGATTCTTTGGGAGGCAAGGGATGAGATAGCAGAGCCTTTGGCTTTGATCTTTGGGTCCTCGCTGTCCACGGGGATGGTGCCAGAGGACTGGAGAATGGCGAATGTTGTTCCTCTGTTTAAGAAAGGGAATAGAAATGACCCTGGTAATTATAGACCGGTTAGTCTTACTTCGGTGGTTGGTAAATTGATGGAAAAGGTCCTTAGGGATGGGATTTACGACCATTTAGAAAGATGCGGATTAATCTGGGATAGTCAGCATGGATTCATGAAGGGCAAGTCGTGCCTCACAAATTTGATTGAATTTTTTGAGGAGGTAACTAAGTGTGTTGATGAAGGTAGGGCAGTTGATGTCATATACATGGATTTTAGTAAGGCGTTTGATAAGGTCCCCCATGGTCGGCTTATGATGAAAGTGAGGTGGTGTGGGATAGAGGGAAAGTTGGCCGATTGGATAGGTAACTGGCTGTCTGATCGAAGACAGAGGGTGGTGGTGGATGGAAACTTTTCGGATTGGAGGCAGGTTGCTAGCGGAGTGCCACAGGGATCAGTGCTTGGTCCTCTGCTCTTTGTGATTTTTATTAATGACTTAGAGGAGGGGGCTGAAGGGTGGATCAGTAAATTTGCTGATGACACCAAGATTGGTGGAGTAGTGGATGAGGTGGAGGGCTGTTGTAGGCTGCAAAGAGACATAGATAGGATGCAAAGCTGGGCTGAAAAATGGCAAATGGAGTTTAACCCTGATAAATGTGAGGTGATTCATTTTGGTAGGACTCATTTAAATGTGAATTACAGGGTCAAAGGTAGGGTTCTGAAGACTGTGGAGAACCAGAAAGATCTTGGGGTCCATATCCACAGATCTCTAAATGTTGCCACTCAAGTGGATAGAGCTGTGAAGAATGCCTATAGTGTGTTAGCTTTTATTAACAGGGGGTTGGAGTTTAAGAGCCGTGGGGTTATGCTGCAACTGTACAGGACCTTGGTGAGACCACATTTGGAATATTGTGTGCAGTTCTGGTCACCTCACTATAAGAAGGATGTGGAAGCGCTGGAAAGAGTGCAGAGGAGATTTACCAGGATGCTGCCTGGTTTGGAGGGTAGGTCTTATGAGGAAAGGTTGAGGGAGCTAGGGCTGTTCTCTCTGGAGCGGAGGAGGCTGAGGGGAGACTTAATAGAGGTTTATAAAATGATGAAAGGGATAGATAGAGTGAATGTTCAAAGAATATTTCCTCGGGTGGATGGAGCTATTACAAGGGGGCATAACTATAGTGTTCGTGGTGGGAGATACAGGAAGGATATCAGAGGTAGGTTCTTTACGCAGAGAGTGGTTGGGGTGTGGAATGGACTGCCTGCAGTGATAGTGGAGTCAGACACTTTAGGAACATTTAAGCGGTTATTGGATAGGCACATGGAGCACACCAGGATGATAGGGAGTGGGATAGCTTGATCTTGGTTTCAGATAAAGCTCGGCACAACATCGTGGGCCGAAGGGCCTGTTCTGTGCTGTACTGTTCTATGTTCTATGTACATTGTCTGTACCTTTAAGCCTTGATTACCTATAAAGACTTGCATTCCAACCATTATCTTGTAAATTGAGTTGGTGTCTGTATATACCCTGTTTGTGAACATAACTCCTCACTCACCTGAAGAAAGAGCGACATTCCGAAAGCTTGTGCTACCAAATAAACCTGTTGGACATTAACCTGGGGTTGTAAGACTTCTTACAGAGAGAATAAAAACAGACAACGAGCCAGAGCATGTGTCCCTTCTGAGGTAAAGACTAAATACTGCGGATTCTGGAATCTGAAACAAAAGAGAAAATGCTGGAATATCTCAGCATCTGTGGAGAGAGAACAAACTCAACCATCCTGACTTGAAACGTTGACTCTATTCGTTCTCCACAGATGCTGTCAGACCTGCTGAGATCTTCCAGCATTTTCTGTTTTTGTCCCTTCTGCAGTATTTTGTCTGAAGAATAACACACACAAGCAGAATGATCTGCAACAGAGAGCTGGCATAACGTGCTATAGAGTATATGACTGGGATCGCATATGTCAATTTGGAAGTTTCCAATTTTATTTGGGCCACCCAATAAGGGCGGCACGGTGGCACAGTGGTTAGCACTGCTGCCTGACAACCCCAGGGACAGGTTCAATTCCAGCATCGGGTCACTGTCTGTGTGGAGTTTGCATATTCTCCTCGTGTCTGCGTGGGTTTCCTCCGGATGCTCCAGTTTCCTCCCACAGTCCAAAGATGTGTGGATTATGTTGATTGGCCATGATAAATTAACCCTAGTGTCAGGGGGACTAGCAGGGTAAATACGTGGGGTTATGGGAATATGGCCTGGGTGGGATTGTGGTCAGTGCAGACTTGATGGGCCGAGTGGCCTCCTTCTGCACTGTAGGGATTCTATGATTCTATGACCTAGGAAAAGCATGCTTGCCAGGGGAGAATTAATGGCAATGTTACCTTTATCCACTAATTTTTTTGGGTATAAGTATCTTTCACAGGAATAGTAATTTGTTATTGCTCATCCATCCTTACCTTGAGACGGTGGTGGATGGAGCTAAATAGCTGTCTTCCTTGACCACTTTGGAAGGCATTTAAGAGTCAACTAGATTGACTGGAGGAGGAAATCGGAAAATCCCTCGCCACACTCCGGTGCCTGTTTGGGTACACTGAGGGAGAATTTAGCATGACCAATGCACCTAACCAGCAATGAAGTCACTGTGAAAATCCCCGAGTCGCCACACTCCAGTGCCTGTTCAGGTACACTGAGGGAGAATTTAGCATGACCAATGCAGTATATGGAGGTGGGCCTTCTAACCTGACTGCTTCGGCATCCGTCACTTCCATTTCCACCTCAGGACTGCACCAACTGCTTCTCGCCATGTTCTCATACTGGCAGGATTATAAATCTGTTAACATAACCAGGGCTGGAATTCTTTGGCCCCTTTGGCCAGTGGGATCTTCCAGAACTGCCCAAGTAAATGGAGTTTTGAATGGCCCACTGCATCCACCATGTCAGGAGCCATTGCACCGGCGCTGGTACATCTCGGCTAATTACACCACCATGCTCTAATCTTAGCCATGGAATGGCTTGAAATGGTTGCTCCTCTTGGTCCAGCACCATTACTTGTGGCATCCCCAAGAATCTGTCCTTGGTCCTTTAATATGTCTCATTTACATGTTGCTCAACAGCAATATTATCTAAAAGCAGAGCATTCAATTTTTACAAGTAGTGTGACGAATCCCAGCTCTATCTCACCACCACCTCACTCAACTCCTCCATTGTTGCTGAATAACAAATAACCAAAACCTATCCAAAATCCAGTACTGGATGAGCAGAAATTTCTTCCAATTCAATATTGGGAAGGCTGAAGGCATTGCTTTTGGTCCCCATTCCAAACTCCATTTCCTAGATACTGACTTCATCCCTCTCTCTGGCAACAATCTGAGATTAAGCCAGTCTGTTCACAACCTTGGTGTCATATTTGATCCCAAGATTAACATATAACCTTATATTCGTACCATCACTAAGATAGTCTATTTGCCCCTCTGTTACATCACCCAACATTACCCTGTTTCAGTTCACTTACTCTTGCCTTTGTTATCTATTTCAATGCACTCCTGAATCGTCTCCCACATCCAAATATCCTATGTCCATTGATTTTCCTTTATCAATTCTGTTAGTAACATTCTCAAACACTCCAGCAGGTTTGTCAAACATGATTTCCCTTTCATACATCCATGTTGCCTGTGTCCAATCAGATTATTATCCAATTAATTCTGGGTTTTAAAGTATCACCAGCAGAAAATGTAAACGCTTGAAACTTCTTAATCAACTGTAACTAAACATTGTGAAATTGGCAACATAGATCAGACGGCCAGAGCTACCAATGAGGCAATGTTTTCCCTGGGGCTTTAGTGTTTCAACAGACTATTGGATTTCTGACTATCAGCCAAGAATACACACTGATTATGCCAATTCTGTTAAAACCCAACCCAATATCTCCTTATATGGTTCAGTGTCATACTTTGTTCTGTAATGCTCCTGTGAAGTGCCTAGGAATGTTTCATTACAGTAATGGTACTTATATAAATACAAGTTGTTGTTAGTCATACATTTTATAGGTTGCTTTGATTGACTGAACAATGGAATTGTTTAACAAAATTCCAAAGGTGCTGAATGGAGGGGTAAAATCTATTGAAACATTTTTAAAGATATTAACGACTTATTGCAGAGAAAGGCACATGGATATTTCTGAGAGGTTTAATCTTTCAAGAGAATCTCAGGGAAAGATTTTTTCTGCGAACAGAAAAGATTGGATTGCTTTAGAAAAGGAAAGTGCTCATAATTTCCTTACAAATAAAGGACATTTCAGTGTCTCGCAGTGTCTGATGCACATACGAGACACGCTAAATCTGTGCAAAATCTTTTGAAGCATTTCTATCACCCAATTTACTTACTCAACTGTCCCACTTTAGTCTTGAATATTCTGCACAGCCCTCCCAAGCTGGAAAAGCAAGTCCACTGGGCTTTGTTTCAACAGGGTATTGTCTGAAATATCCAGATGACATATCACTACTTGTCAACTTTCAACTGTGACAAATTGGGTGAAGTGTTTTTGGTGCTTTTCACACAGATTTTTAAAAAATAGCCTAATTTTTCCTCTCCCCTCCCCTTCCCTCTCATTATTCCCCAGCTGATAGAATGGCGAGATTCCTGTTCTCAGGGGACTTCAAAATTCCTCTGCCGGTCACCTTTCCAGTCATTTCCTTTCCTCCTTCCCTGCGGTCTGTATATGTTCATTGACTCTTCGTTGCCTTGATTAAGACGAGCAGAGCACATTTGTTTCATAAGAAGATTATGCTGGTTATCTTCCAGTTTGCGGATGGAAAATGTCTACCAGGTTTTTTTTGGCCCAGTTGTCTCTGAGCGCTGAATACTAATTTGGTTTTGTTTTTGCATCAAGATTGTAACTGCTGCTGCTGCATGTTGATGCTGCTGTTGGTGAAGGCATCTCAGACTTCTTTGTGTACGATGTAGCCTCAGGATATATAGCTGTATTGTTTGAGTTTTCCAAGCTTTACAGCTAGTTATCTACAATTACCTTAGGATTCCTGTCACATGCATAGCTTATAAATTAATTTTCACATGAATTAAGGTTTTAGCCTGGAGGGCAGGAAAGCAATAACGGAATGGCTAGGAGGATAATTGATTTTCATTTGGGTATGTAAATTATGTTTACTTCTCTTGTTACAATCTAATATAACAATGTCACAGGGTAATTGTTTCTATTCATAAAAATTGCATTATATATTTAATCATGCAATAACAGTATTGTTTCATCTTGAAGAAAGAAACAAGAAAAATTGATAACATACATCGTAGCCTGCATTGAAGCAATGAAAATTAAATGGGCAGATCCAGGTCATACAAACACGCACTATTTTTTCCTCGCCATCTCTGCTGACACTCTTGTCTTTTTTAACATCTCTGGGTGCGATCTTTCCAAACAAATGGGGGCAATCTTACCGGCTCGCCCCACCAGTTGATCGGCATGGTGACGGGGAAGATTGGCGAGAGGAAAAAAATCAGGATTGCACCCAGGATTTTGACTCTCGTAATCTTACTGGCTCTGTTTTGCAGGCGAAACCAGATCAACACCCAGAAAGAACACAATTCCAATACTCATGACATTATTAGCATGAACCAACGAGGACCAGATGTGACCAATGGAGACCAGATGTTATGGCCTCGTCGATGGGAACAGAGGCCAGTGAAGCACCCCGGGTGGTCGGAGGCAGGGCCAAGCAATGTCCCTTGAGCAGTGTCAGCCTAAGGGACTAGGGCGTAAGTGAGGTGGTGCTATGAATGTATGTTCAACGGGAGGTGGTGGGAGGCGGGGGGGGGGGGGGGGGTGGAGGGAAGGGAGGAATTCTGCAGGGCGGAATTGAATGGCCAGTGCAGAGCAGTGATCGACGGGGGGGAGAAACGATTGGCAATTGGCCAGAGTGGTGGGGGAAGTGATGTCCAGGCTGATAATCGGGGGGGTGGGGGGGGTGGGTGGGGGGGGGGGTGGGGGTGTGTGTGGGGGGATGGGGGTTGGGGTGGGGGGGTGGGGGGGGGGGGTTGGGGGGGGGGGAGTGGGGGGGGGGGGAGTGGGGGGGGGGAGGGGGGGCAATGAGCCAGTAAGATCATCCCCAACGTGCTGAACATGCGAGAAAATGGGAGAGAATGGAGCCGATTCCTTCAGTGGACCATGAGTTGCAATCTTACAGCACTTATATCCTTTCTTATCCTGTTGAATCAGGAGGCAGAGGTGCAATAGTATTGTCATCAGACTAGTAATCCATAGACCCAGGGCAACGTTCTCAGGACCTGGGTTCGAAACCTGCCATCACAGATGGTGAAATTTCAATTTGATAAAAAATTGGAATTAAAATTCTAATGATGAACCATGGGACCATTGTCGTAAAAACTAATGTCGTTTAGGGAAGGAAATCTGTCGTCTTTACTTGGTCTGACCTATATGAGCCTCCAGCTCCACAGAAATGTAACTGCCTCCTAAAGGTCCTCAATGCTTCAAGTGAATATTTTCCCCACTTTGCTGCAGTCGAATTAATTGTGTTTTTTTAAAATGGTGATATTGGGAGCGAATCTCCGGGGCCGCGATCTGCAATTGTCAGTTGAGTAAGGCAGGAGGACAAAATCAGGGTTCTTGCATGGCATCAAACCCTGTCAAGCCCAAACGGGTTCTCACCCAGAGCTGATTACCACTGATTTGAATCCATTTAAATGTAATCGTCGGGTTTGAGGCCAGGTGTTCCGGCCTCCCGGTATGCACCCACCACCCCCAGCAGGAAGCAATCTCTCATGGTCCTGTCAAATGGGGGCCAGGTACCGTGGACTCTGGGGGCGGGGCAAAGATATAAGTATTGCCTCCAACTGTGCCCATAGGCTCCTGTGCCAGCTGCAGAGGGTGTGTGGGGGCCCTCAAGGGACTGGGAGTTGGAGGGGCTCAGGCTAGGGGAAGGAGGTGACCCTGAGGCTCTCCCTGGGGATATGGCTTTCATGGCTGGACTTCTCCTTATTGCCCTGGAAAACGTGGAACTCACTCTTAGGATGGTGATTTCAGACACCTTTCTGCTAAAAATCTTTATTATCATCTGTGTTCTGTAAAATCTTTGAAGTGGCCATGTCTCCTTAAAATCCATGCCCTTGAACACCTGGAAACCTTCAAAGTCACAGGAACACTTTATTCTACAGTAGATATTGCCCTTGGTTGATCCCAGACTTCTTTGAAGTGCGTTGGGTAGCGTGAGCTGTCAGTTTCACCAGGAAGATCCCCTTGCTTTCTCTCATAAGCCCCAGCTTCTCTAAATATCTTTGAAGTGCTTTGATTGACAGGAGCATTCAATTTCACGAGGGAGATCCCCCTCTCTCACTTGAATGAGCCCTAGTTGCTTTAAATCCTCTTTGAAGTGCTTTAATAATAGAAGCCTTCTATTTCACTGGGGTGATCCCCTTTCTAGCATAAATGAGCCCTAGCTGCTCTGAACGTTCTTAGAACTGTTTTGATTGACAGCTCCAGCGCAGATAAAAGATGGGATTAGCCAGCTTTCTTTTACACAAGGAACTAATTTGCTGCTGAAAGCTTTTCTGACTGACAGCGCCAGGGTAGATCAAACAGATAATTGTTGATACAATCAGTTTATGCTCCATTAAGCCTGAAGTGCTTCCCCTTTTCACCACACCTATTCTTTCTGCCAATATTTTTTAAACACTGTCGTTTTTTTCAAGTATAGGCCCCTTCTTAGAAAGTGGATATGCTTTTTTTTCCATTGACTTTTTCTTCTTGTCTGAAAAGCTTCTCACTGAACCCATAAGCTTCCTATTACTGTTTTATCTCTTACTGTGTTTTTTCAAGTCTGCCAAACATCTAGATTGGATAGGCTAGGGTTTTTATCTTTGAGATAGAAGATGCTGAAGGAGGATTTAATTGAAGTACATAAAATAATGAGGTGACAGAGTGAATGTGGAAGGACCTACTTCTAAAAGCAGAGGAGTTACCTGAGAGCATAGATTACAAGTGATAGGCTGAAGAATTAAAGGGGAGTTTGAGGGAAAATTATTTTAACCAGAGAGTTGGCGGGACGGGGGGTGGTGTAGAGGCAGAAAATCTCTAAAACATGTAGTTATCCATTAGAAACATCATGATCCATGGGGCTACTGCCAAGTGCTGAAAAAATGAATCTCTTTCTGCCTGCAGATATTCGATGCGCTGAATGGCCATCGTCTCTGCTATTATTTTCTATAAATCTATAACCAATCTCTTCACTTCATCCAATGAGACTCTCAGAAGGACCACTCATACTAGTTAGATAATACAACAAAATAATTTTGCCATTGACAAATGGGATGAGGATGCAGAATCTTGTCCATTTGAACACTGACTCATTTGATATTTCATTGGCTCTGAAGTTTCACAAGTCTGACTTTTGTTGAGGCTACCTTGGATTCGAAATTGACCTTAGAGTTATGACAATATCACACTTAACATGCATGATCCTACAAATAAAAACTGTTAATTCAAGCACCTGAATCTTTCTACCTGATTTTGCTTTTTCCTTATCAATGTTCACATTCTTAAAAACTGTTCATAATATTTCAATATAATTCACTGACGCTCTGGGACATCATGGGAGACAACGGGATACATGGGAAGTTAAACCACTTCTTCCCTTTGAAGAAACCACAGCTGTCAATCAGGATTAAAGTATATGTAAACATTGTGGTCAGGAACAAAGGAGGTACTTGGCATGAATTCAAGAGTGAAAAGCAATGTAAATAAAAACAACTGATTGGAGGCTGAGTAGAAATCCATCAAGCTGTCAATGAAAGCCTCTTTCAAAGCATTGCATGTTGAAATTGACAGATGAAAGGGTTTCAATGCAAAGAGAGGGTTTAAAAGGTTTCAGCTTGCTAGGAAGGTTCAGAGTTGTCAAATCAAAGCTGTGTGAATCCATTGGGGTTGAGCGCACAGTTGTGGCGAATAGATCCCTTCCTCCCTGGTGAAACTGACATCTCTTTGTTTGATGACTTCAAAAGGGTCTGCTCATACCTACAGCTTTTGACAGAGAGAAGGGAAATCTCTGCTGAAGAATGGAGTGCTGCTGTGATTCAAAAGCCTGTCAACTTTCCAGGGTACATGAAGATTGAAGTGACCTGGCCACTTCAACATTTTCACAGCTGACAAGCAGGAAGGAAGATGTTGATCACAGGGCTTCCGCCAAGGCGCCAGACCATGGTGACAAAATTCGGGTGCTGGGGACAGTGCACCATTGGCACTGCCAAGGCCTGAAGGTGGGCTTGTGTAGGGGGCTGAAGAGGTAGGGGGGGCTGAGGGGGGAGGGGGTCTGACTAGTGGAGTGAAAAGGGGTTCAGTGGCGGCCTGAGTGGGGATGAGGGCTCAATGAGGGAGGTCTGAGTGAGGAAGAGGAGATGAGTGGGGATTGAGTGTGGGTTGGGTCGCCCTCATGCCTGCGCAATGTGTGTGGGGTGACCCATTATTTGTGGGTGGGGGGGGGAAGGATGTCCTTCTTTGGTGAGGGATTGGTGGTACTCCCCTGATCAGTGGGGGAGGGGGGGGGAAGGGGGGGGGGGGTACTATTTCCAATTTGGAGAAAGAGATGCCTGTCTCCAAGCACAGAGGTCAAAATGTGCCCCAATCTCTGAACAGCCGGGCTGGCTGGCAGGTTTCCGGGGATGCATATATTTGCATCTATCATGTGGATGAATCCCACCTGACAGACACTGCCAGCGCCAATGGGAAACACTCTGGTTTTCCTGCCGGTGTGGGTACCTAGTCCTGATTCAGGAGAAACGTGGATCAATGAGGACATAATAAGGTGCTGCACAAGAATGTAAGCCTTTTTATGATGGTTTGCTCATCATTTTCACTATGAGATGGTGGGCAGCTGGTCACTATGAGGTCTGCAAGGGCTGGTATTGTGGTAATTCTCTCTCCTTGTGTGGGGAATGTTTGCCTTCTAATGATTAGATGAGATTGGAAATTCATGAGACTTTATATGTGCTGATCGATATCTCTCTGTTTTCCTCGTTACAAGCTCAAAACCCAAGTGTGCTGTGCCATCCTGATGCCCCTGCACTCGGTGCAATTTCAGAACTACACCCCATTCCATTATTATGGGTATGTGTGAAAGATAGAACCCTCAAGATGCAGTTGTCATGGGGAAAACTGCAGGTTTGAATCAGTTACATCACATATAAATGGACATTGTGTGGAATATCTAACTAGTCTTGCAATTAACTAAATTTTGGGGGATCAATTGGGTTTCAGGTTTCAATGATTTATTCTGGGTTCTTGCTGCAGTAGAGACTGTCAGAGGTAAATCTACAGTGATAACCCAAAAAGATTGCTCTCATAAAAGATCTTAAGATGGAATGCATCCTGCATTAATGTGATTGTCCAAAGATCCAAAGATGTGCGGGTTAGGTTGATTGGCCAGGTTAAAAATTGCCCCTTAGAGTCCTGGGATGTGTAGGTTAGAGGAATTAGCGGGTAAAATGTGTGGGGGTAGGGCCTGGGTGGGATTGTGGTCGGTGCAGACTCGATGGGCCAAATGGCCTCCTTCTGCACTGTAGGGTTTCTATGATTCTATGATTCTATGAGGCTGGATGATTCTTCCTTCAGTTATCCTGAAAGAAGGAAAAGCAGAAAATGTTCTTGAATATTAGCCGAACAGCTGATTGCCACTTCAGGAACTTCACACACCTGGCGTGTTTGGCCTGGCGTGATTCACTTTGGGACAATTTTCTTCCTTTTGATGTGGTTGAATTCCACCTCAGCAGCGTTGCCAGTGCCAGTGGGCTCCAGTTTTCCCGCTGGCGGCAGCACTTAAGTTTCTATTGAGAGAATCAAGAGCATTGTATAACAGGCAATATTGATTGTTATACACGTCTTCATTTTCCAATCCATTGGACTACATTTTCTTGAATGTGGACAACATTGGCAATGTTGGAATTGTTGCTTTTCTCTGGTTGCCTGCATTGGTGAAGTTCATCGGCTTTGCAATGTCTTGCTTGGTCATTTTAGGAGACATTTAAGGCAGAAATGAAGAGGAATTTCTTCTCTCAGAGGGTCGTGAATCTGTGGAACTCTTTAGCATAAAGGGCTGATGAGGCTGCATCTTTAAGTATGTTCAAGGCTGAGATAGACAGATTGTCAATCAGTAAGGGAATCAAGGGTTCTGGGGATAAGGCAGGAAAGTGGAGTTGAGGATTATCACATCAGGTCAGCCATGAACTCATTAAATGGCGGTGTCAATAAATTTATTATTGACACAAGTAGGCTTACATTAACACTGCAATTAAGTTACTGTGAAAACCCCCGACACTCTGGCGCCCGTTCGGGTACACTGAGGGAGAATTTAGCATGGCCAATGCATCTAACCAGCACGTCTTTCAGACTGGGAGGAAACCAGAGCACCCAGAGGAAACCCATGGGGGTTTCCACGGGGAGAACATACAAACGTACAAACTCCGCACAGACAGTGACCAAAGCCAGGAATCGAACCCAGGTCCTTGGTGATGTGAGGCAGCAGCGATAACCACTGTACCACCGTGTCGCCCCATTTCAAGTTCCCAATGCGGCACAATTACTGCGATATCGCTGGAACCCAAAATTTAAGACAATCAGAAGGAACTAAAGTGGAGGTTAATTTAAAGCATGTGTAAGCGGGTAGTCTGAAAATGGAACTTTCTGCAGATACTAATGCAGAAGAAATAATTTCTTTAAAAAATGAAAGTTGCTTTAAAAGAATTCTAAAAGCTATAAGAAGCAAGCAGAGATTGGAATTAAGTTGGGCAATTCATAGAGAATAACGCCCATACATATCTGATAGGCCCTGTGACCTATTTCTGCTCTATAACATCCTATGATCCTCATTACTTACTCATTCCATCATTTCACAAAACTCCTGTCATTCTGATCCCCCACAAGACTAAATTTAGATCTGAGCTTCTCTTCATGGTTCGATGATCAAATTATTTTTATTGACCCTACTAGATCATCTCTAAGCACTGCAGTACAGTACATAATATGTGGTCTTATTAGGAGTATATTTAGCAATAACAGCAGTTCTTTATTTTTTTTTCTTCAATGTATCTTTTAACTTGACATTTTACTTGACTTTGTAAGTGCTATTGTATTGGGGTGAGCCTCCGATTCAGACTACCCGTTTACACGTTTTAAATTAACTTGCACTTTAATTCCTTTTGTCTTAAATTTTGCGTTCCAGTAATGTCACAGTAATTGTGCTGCACTGAAAAATTGAAAGGTTGTAAATGGGGCGACATGGTGGCACAGTGGTTAGAACTGCTGCCTCACAGCGCCAGTGACGTAGGTTTGATCTGCCACCTGCAGATCGTGCTAGAGCTGCGCAAGGCTGGAGAAGCGCAGGGGAGGGGCCATAGAGCATTCAACCCCAGGAAGAACCTCCTTTGGAATTCTCCCTGCCTCTATACCCTGACGTAATCTGGTCATACCCAGCAAGGAGTAGCGTAGCATATTTAAATCCTCTTTTAAATAGGCTGGGCAGCATTCTCCAATCTTGCCCACACCTATCCCACTGCCGGCAAGCACAGAGAATTTCGCACAACCAAAACTCCATTCACTGCAGCGGCACTGGACAATCCCAGTCGCGGACGAGGTTGGAGGTTTTCGGCGACTACGTCAGTGTGAAGCTGGATTCTTCCTGCTCTCCGGGATTCTCCAAGTCTCAGGGCAGCAGGAACCCGACACCAATCAGTACTGGTTTCTATAAATGGAAATCAGTCATGGTGGTCACGTTGGGGGGCTCAAACTATTGGAGGGGAGGGTGTGAAAGGGCGGAGAGGGGGTCGGGGGGTCATGGAGGGCCCTCCCACAAATTCAGACATATCAAATAGATAAAAGGAAGAGAATAACAATTTCCCAGCACAAAATCTGTGCTTTAAAAAAATCCTTGACGGTTGAACTCGAACTCAGGTGTCATGACATTTAGCCCATTATGTAGAATATTAAACAATCAAGACCTCATCACCTATGATTTTGAATCTCTGGTCAATCATGAATCTGACTAAGCAGCTTTGAGAGTTTGATGTACCTTTTGCAATCACAGGAGAAAGGGCAGCAAATACACTCACTATAATATCAGCCGCATCCATTTTTCATCATCAGAAAATTAACTCAATCTGTGAACCACCGTTATTTTTAGAAGAGGCAAGGAATGCTGTTGCTGTGAAACACACCTTTCAAAGAACACAGAACAGTACAGCACAGGAACAGGCCCTTTGGCCTTCCATGCCTGCGCCGATCGTGTTGTTCCATGTGCATAGATCCCTGAAAGTTGGCACCCAGGTTGATAGGGTTGTTAAGAAGGCGTACGGTGTGTTATCTTTTATTGGTAGAGGGATTGAGTTTCGGAGCCAGGAGGTCATGTTGAAGCTGTACAAAACTCTGGTGCGGCCGCACTTGGAGTATTGCGTACAGTTCTGGTCACCGCATTATAGGAACGATGTGGAACCATTGGAAAGGATGCAGAGGAGATTTACGAGGATGTTGCCTGGTATGGTGGGAAGGTCTTATGAGGAAAGGCTGAGGGACTTGAGGTTGTTTTCATTAGAGAGAAGAAGGTTAAGAGATGACTTAATAGAGGCATACAAGATGATCAGAGGATTAGATAGGGTGGATAGTGAGAGCCTTTTTCCTCGGATGGTGATAGCTAGTACAAGGGGACATAGCTTTAAATTGAGGGGTGATAGATATAGGACAGATGTCAGAGGTAGGTTCTTTACTCAGAGAGTAGTAAGGGCGTGGAATGCCCTGCCTGCAGCAGTAGTGGACTCGCCAACATTAAGGGCATTTAAATGGTCATTGGATAAACATATGGATGATATTGGAATAGTGTAGGTTAGATGGGCTTTAGATTGGTTTCACTGGTCGGCGCAACATCAGGGCCGAAGGGCCTGTACTGCACTGTAATGTTCTATGTTCTATGTTCCTATCTAGACCAACCGCCTGTATCCTTCTGTTCCCCAAATGTTCATGAGTCTATCCAGATAAGTCTTAAATGTCGCTAACGTGGCTGCCTCAACCACCTCACTTGGCAGTGCATTCCAGGCCCCCAACTCTCTCTGTGTAAAGAAAAACTTCACCTGCACATCTCTGCTGAAGCTTGAACTTGTGCTCCTTTGTCATTGATAATTCTGGCCTGGGAAAAAGCTTCCAACTGTTCACCCTATCTGTGCCACTCATAATTTGATAAACTTCTATCAGGTCGCCCCTCAGCCTCCGTTTTTCCAGGGAGAACAATCCCAGTTTATTCAATCTCTTTTCATAACTAATAACCTACATACCAGGCAAAACCCTGGTAACCCTTTTCTGCGCTCTCTCCAGAGCCTCCATGTCCTTCTGGTAGTGCGGTGACTAGAATGGGACACAGTATTCCAACTGTGGCCGAACCAACATTTTATATAACTGCAACATAATTTGCTAACCTTTATACTCGATGCCCCAGCCGATGAAGTCAAGCATGCCATCTGCTTTCTTCACCACCTTTTTCACCTGTGCTGTCACTTTTAAGGATCTGTGGACCTGCACGCCCAGATCTCTGCGTGCTATGCTATGTTGCTTTATGATTAATTTCAAATCTATGTCAGCAATACTAAACAGAAATCAAGAATGACCCCCACAGCACTTCCCAAAAGAGAACGACTAATCCACAAAAATGTGCTGCCAGAATAGTCCTGCAGGTTCAGCTATTATAGGAACATAAGAATATAGGAGCAGGAATGGACCATTCGGCCTGTTGAGCCTGCTCCGCTATTCAAGCAGATCCTGGCTGATCATCTATCTCACAGCCATTTTCCCCCACCATCCCCACAGTCTTTGATGTCATTACGATCCAGAAATCTTGATTTCTATTCAGACATGCTCAATGATTCGGCCCTCACACAGCATTCTGTGGTACAGGATTCCAAAGACTCACCATCCTTTGAAAGAAGAAATTCTAATCAACTCGATATGGGTGGCACGAGCGCCAGGAACCCGGGTTCAATTCCTGGCTTGGGCCACTGTCTGTATGGAGTCTGCACGTTCTCCCCATGTCTGCGTGAGTTTCTTCCTGGCCCTCCGGTTTCCTCCCACAGTCCAAAAGATGTGCTGGTTAGGTGCGTGGCCATGCTAAAATTCTCCCTCAGTGCACCCGAACAGGCGCCAAAGTGCGGCGACTAAGGGATTTTCACAGTAACTTTAGAGCACCAATATCCTGGGCAAGAAGTTTGCCAGTGCAGTTCGGGAGGGTTTAAACTAGTGTAGCAGGGGTGTGGGAACTGGAACAGCAGGCCAGTAAGTGTCAGGACTGGGGAAGGAAGTGAGACTGAGATAAACATGGCGCAGAGCAAGAGCAGGCCGAGGGAAGCCGCGAGGGCTCAGTGGGACTAGAGGTCTGGAGGGCGTTTGCTTCAATGCAAGAAGTATATCAGGTCAGACAGATGAACTGAGAGCCTGGATTACTTCATGGAATTATGATGTAATTGCAATTGTGGAGACATGGTTAAAGGAGGGACAGGACTGGCAGGTTAACATTCCAGGATATTCTTGTTTTAGATGGGACAGAAGGGGAAACAGAAGGGATGGGGGAGTTGCATTGCTGATTAGGGAGCAGATCACAGCTGTGTCGAGGGAGGACACATTGGAGGGAACTTGTAGTGAGGCATTATGGATGGAGCTCAGGAAAGGGAAGGGTGAAATCACAATGTGATTTCACCCTTCCAACAACCCACAGGAGACAGAGGAGCAGTTGTGTGGTCAGATACTGAAAAGGTGCAAAAAGGCAGGGTAGTCATGATGGATGACTTTAACTTCCTCCATATTGACTGGGAATCCCTTACAACCAGGAGCTCGGACAGAGAGCAATTTGTTAGATGTATCCAGGAGGGCTTTTTGATCCAGTTTGTTGACAATCCAACCAGGGAGGGGGCCATACAAGACTGATATTGGGGTATGAGCCAGGCCAGGTGATTAACCTTTCAGTGGGGGAGCCGCGCCCGAATTGGGTGCCAGTAAAGCTGCGATCTGCTCGGAATCAGGTGCAGATCGCGGTATAGGCCTAACGCCCAACTTTACCACGATTCCGTGCCCATTATCGGGCGTGAAGTTTTGGTAAAATCGGGCCCTATGACTAAGAGCTGCATGGCTGATTCCACAACCTACCATTATCACAGAGACAGGGGTGCTTATACATTCCGTTTGATTGACAGCTCCCAGTCTTTGATGTAGTTCTATGTATACAACTATGTGTTTTCATAGAGAATTAAGTACTTGAATAATTTTAAATGCACTGAATGGGTTTTTGTCAATAAGAGTGTTATTTTTTAATCATGAAGCTATCAACAGACACTTAGAACTTTATTGTATTTAATCTCAGACTTGCTCCTTAGGCCTGCTCATGGCGGATACTGGGGGAGTTGGCATATAGTGTGCATGGGCGATGGGGGGGAGGGGAGAGGGAATGGATTGACTTGAGTTGACTTTCAATTGGCATATGTGCTACAATGGAACATTGGGGGTAGGTAGAGCTGTATAGGCTGGCATGAAGGGTGTGAAGCTCCAAGGGGTTTGTGGAGAGGTGCAGATTGATATAGAGGGCATGAGGGACCATGGGTGTGAGTGGAGGGGCATAGGCTAGCATGGACAGCATAACAGAACATGGGAGGGTGGATGGGAAGGGGGCATAGGTTGACATGGAAAACATGAGGGGTCCTGAGTAGTGGGTGGAGAGGGTATAAGCTGGCCAGGAGGGTATGAGGGGCCATAAGGGATAGAAAGGCAGGCATGAGGTGGCATGAGTTGATGTGGAGAGTAAAGAGGTGTGAGTTTTTATTGGTGGGATAAAATTCCAGCCCACCAAGGCGGGCCTTTATCATGGCTGGCCTCCACACTGTTTCCAGAAGTAATGAGCCCAACACCCGGTAAACATCCATCACGAAACCTCCAAACAAAAATCCTACTGTCCAGAGCATTTTCTGTCAAGTCAGGTTTGTGGAGTCAGAAATTGTCCCATTCTGCCAACTTTTTCCCCCAACTTGGGAGAAAAATCTGGCCATTAGTTAGTACTGAGTTAAACAGGGAGAAAGCATTCTTGATCCTTCTGTGAAAAGACCAGATATTGTCAGCAATTGATTGAGGTTAGGGGTACATGCTCCAGTAAGAACTCATGTGCCTGGAGACAGAATTATTATTCTGTGCTGGAAATCCATTTAAAAATAAACTCCATGAGACTTAAAAGGGTTAAGGACTTCAAACAGACAAAATTCAGCTGCTGAGAACCATAGAACCCCTATGGTGCAGAAGGAGGCCATTCAGCCCATCGAGTGTATACCGACTCCCCGAAAGAGCATCTTACCCAGGCCTACTGTTTTTTCTGATCTATATTAAAGGTCCAGACTTGGATGTAGAGAACAAAGAACAAAGAACAAAGAACAATACAGCACAGGAACAGGCCCTTCGGCCCTCCAAGCCCGCGCCGCTCCCCGGTCCAGGATTGAATCCTGAATCCAGCATTTCAAAAGTGAACTGTGAGGCGGATAGTGATAGACTACAGGACGTGGACAAGCTGGTGGAATGAGCTGATGAAGTTTAAATACAGAGAAGGATGGGTGATTCATTTTGGTTTTAAGAATGAGGAGAGGCAATATAAACAAAATGGTGCAATTTAAAAGGGCATGGAAAAACAGAGAGACCTGAGACGGGTGTGTGTACAAATCACTGAAAGTAGCAGAAAGGTTGAGAAAGACAGAATTGATCCGAGGCTTTGGAAGGAGAGCTATAAAGGGCGATTTTGAGCCCACAGTCGCCATCCGTGGGAATGGCTCAAGATCTAGCGAAACTTGGAAATCACGATTCTCGCCAGCAAGATTTTGAACTGCTGCAGTCCATGTGGTGTAGGTACATTCACAGTGCTGTTTGGGAGAGAGTTCCAGGACTTTGGCCCAGCAATAGTGAAGGAACGGCAATATATTTCCAAGTCAGGATAGTGTTTGGCTTGGATTGGAACTAACAGACGGTGACGTTCCCCTGCATCTGTTGCCTTGTCTTTCTAGGTGGTAGAAGTTGTGGTTTTGGAAGGTGTTGGAAAGGTGCCTTGGTGGATTTCTATGAACCTAAACACCTCAGTGATGGGTGATGTGATGCAATGTGGAATATGATTTGGCAGCAGAGCTTTAGAATGCAGCTCAGCTTCTCGATGCCAAAGATGGATGTGTAAAAAATGCAGATCTTGACAGCGACACCATGATGATCCAAATCATTGATATAAATTGTAACAAGTTGAGTCAACAGCATTGATCTGTGTGGCATGCCACTTGTTACATCCCATGAACCAGTAAAAGACTGATTTATGGCTACCATTGGTTAGCTAACCAATCTTCTATCTGTGCCAATATGTTACCCCCTATAACATGAGCTTTCATTTTCTGCATTAACCTTCGATGCGGCACCTTGTCAAATGCCTTCTGGAAATTTAAGTACATCTCTTTATTCACAGCACAAAGAACTCCAATAAATTCGCAAAATCATGTTGACTCTGCCTGATTGCCTTGAAACTTTCAAGTGTCCTGCCATAACATCTTTAATAACAGCTTCCAACATTTTCCCTGTGACAGATATTAAGCTTGTAGTTTCCTGCTTTTTGGATTTCCTCACTCCCTTCCAATTCCTGATTTACAGCTATTTCTGGGATGTTACTTGTACTCTCTATAGTGAACACCGATGCAGAATATATGTTCAATTCATCTGCCATTTCTTTATTTTCCATTATTAATTCCCAGATTCATATTCTGTGGGACCAACACTCACATAATTAACTCTTATTTAAGTATCTATAGAAACTCTTATTATCCATCTTTACATTTCTGGCTAGGTTTCTGAGAATCGATAACAACATTTTAATGTTAAAATGCTCACAGATAATAAAATGTCTCAGACCTCAATTAGAGTTTGTCGTATGGTCTCATTACCACAATAAAAAAAAGTCAAATTGTTTTAATTAACAGAACCAGCACTAGTGCAGAATTACACTGCTTGTGAAGAACATTCTCATTAATGTTTGGTGGGATATAACCTTATTATCTTTGGCTTGTCTTCAGGGTAGTTTTTAGGTACTTTTAAAACATTACAGCTCACTTAGTCTACTTTTTCAGTAAAGTCATCATGTCCACTGCCTTAACATAGATGGTGAATTGCATAAGATAAACAACAAGTACTGGACAGAGGATACTATGAGAACACTTACAAGAATATCCCACTCATTAATCTTTTTGTATGCATGTCAAGGACATAGGTGCTCATTGATAGATAGTGTTTGTATTCGCAGTTGTCTCTGATACATAAAATTGACCAAGTTCAGAATAAATGCTGACATATAATCACAATTGTCTGTCTATATGACGGCAAATCATTATAAATACTCAGAAGTAAATTGAATATTGTTAATCTAATCTCAGGATAATGATGAGGGCAATAAACCATTTTAATTTTATTAATTTATGAGGTCCATTGTAATAATTTCAAGGATTAACTTCCCCAGTTAACTTATAAAACACAACGATTTACTGCAACTATAAGCAACTAATTACAGAGTGCTTTAAACAGTCTTTCCACGCTCAGCTGGAGGCCAGAATTCTCTGACCTTGCTTGCAGTGGGATTCTCCGGTACCAGTGCTGTGAACGCAGCATTGGCTGAGCATCAAATTCTCCATTCTCGCAGGCGGTGACAGCAGGGCGTGCCAGACCAGAAAATTCCAGCCCTGGGGCCCAACTGCTGGGACAAGCCTCAACACCTCCTCGTGAATCTACAACTATATCCCTGATTAGAGTAGCAGGTCACATGGCTTCTTCCTCAGTGAACATCCCTTGAAGGGGTTAGCTACTACCTCCATTTTGACCAATGAAACCAATGAGTCAGGATGGTGTGTGGCGAGGAACGTGCAGCTGGTGGCGTTCCTGTGCATCTGCTGCCTGTGTCCTTCTAGGTGGTAGGGTTTTGGGTTTGGAAAATATTGTGGAAGGAGCCTTGGTGAATTTCTATGATTCTAAACAACAAGGTGATGGCTAAGAGTGATCATTGTATCAGAGATTAGTAAAGGAGGGAATGTGGAGGATGTTGGGGAAGATTCACCGGTCCCGTTCATTGCTGGCAGGAATCCCGTTGTCCCACAATCAGGGACATCACTGAAGAATTTCCTCAGGGTAGTTCCTTGGCCGAATCTTCTTCAGCTGCTTCATCACTCACCTTTCTTCTATCATAAGTATGGATGCTTGCTGATGTTTGCATAACATTCAACATTATTCGTGACTCCTCAGGTATTGTACCATACTGTGTCCACAAATTGGAGTCACATCCTACCAACCTCCAGCCCAACACCCAACCTCCACCCTCGATGGAAATAGGATCTGTCAGAAATGGGGCAGGACGTGCAGGTGTGAGATCTGCCCATCAGTTTGGAAGGTCACTGGAGTCTCCAAGACTGTAGAAATCCAGGCTAAGGTTTCATTGAGCGCACCTTTTGATTTGATTTGATTTATTATTGTCACATGTATTAGTATACAGTGAAAAGTATTGTTTCTTGTGCACTATTCAGACAAAGCATACCGTTCATAGAGAAGGAGAGAGTGCAGAATGTAGTGTTACAGTCATAGCTAGGGTGTAGAGAAAGATCAGCTTAATGCAAGATAGCATCCATTTTAATCCTTCTAAACTCCAGAGAATATCGATCCAGTGTGCTCAGCTGCTCATCATAAGCCAGCCCTCTCATCCCAGGAACCATTCTAGCCCCATATTCTCTTGTACTGTCTTCAAGGCAAGTATATACTTCGTTATAGAGAAGAAAATTGCACACAGTATCCCAGAAGTGTCTCACCAAAGCCCAATACAATTGTAGCCATGATGTGGAGATGCCGGCATTTACTGAGATGGGCACAGTAAGAAACCTCACAACACCCGGTTGAAGTCCAACAGGTTTATTTGGTATCACAAACTTTCAGAGCGCTGCTCGTTCATCAGGTGAGTGGATCTGATGAAGGGGCAGCGCTCCGAAAGCTTGTGATACCAAATAAAGCTGTTGGACTTTAACCTGGTGTTGAGAGACTTCTTAGAATACAATTGTAGCAAGACCTCTTAAGTCTCGTACCCATAAAGCCAACATGTCATTTGCTTCTCCACCTGCATGCTACTTTTTGTGTTCCTTGCATGAAGCCCCAACTCCCCTCTGAACATCAACATTTACAAGTTTCACACCTTTAAAAAAAAACTGTTTTCCATTTGTATCTCCAACATGAATAATCTGACACTTCCTCACATTATATCGCGTCTGCTATCTTGCTGTCCATTCAGATCACCTACCTATATCTCTTTTCAGCCCGTGCCCTTCTTACAGTTTGCATTTCCACCTCGCTTAGTATTTTGTCTGCAAATCTATATACATTACTCTCTCTCTCTCAATGTCTAAGTCATTAATATATTGCAAGGGGAGGCGGTGGCACAATGTCATTGTCACTAGACGAGTAACCCAGAAACCCAGGGTAATGCTCTGGGGACCTGCATTTGAATCCCACCAAGGTGTACTTTGAATTCAAAGTTTATTTTATTTTTTATTAGTGTCACAAGTAGGCTTACATTAACACAGCAATGAAGTTACTGATAAAATCCCCTAGTCGCCACACTCCAGCATCTGTTCGGGTACACTGAGGGAGAAGTTAGCTTGGCCATTGCACCTAACCAGCATTCGGACTGTGGAAGGAAATTGGAGCAGCCGGAGGAAACCCACGTGGACACGGGAAGAACGTGCAGACTCCGCACAGACAGTGACCCAAACAGGGAATCGAACCCGAGTCCCTGGCACTGTGAGGCAGCAGTGCTAACCACTGTGCCACCGTGCCGCCTGTAATTCAATAAAAATCTGGAATTAAAAGTCTAATGATGACCACGAAACCACTGTTGTAAAAACCTAGCTGGTTGACTAATACCCTTTCGGGAAGGAAAATGCCGTCATGTGACTCCAGACCAACAGCTATATGGTTGACTCTTAAATGCCCTTTGAAATGGCCTCGCAAGTCACTCAGTTCAAGGATAATTTGTGGTGGGTAACAAATAGTGGTGCAGCCAGTGACGCCCACATCCCGTGAATCAAATAGCTGAGGCCCCAGCACTGATCCATGCAGCACTTTATAAGCCACAGTCTGTCCGACTTGAAAATGCCCTATTTTATTCCTCCTCCTTCCTCTTTCCGTGCTAATCATACCCAACTTCATGAGCCCTTATCTTGTGTGTTAAGTATTTAGGTGGCACCTTGTCTTATGCCTTTTCAAATTACAACAACTGGTTCCCTTATCTGCCCCACTAGTTACGTACTAAAAAAAACTAATACATTTCTCAAACTTTCAGATATCCATGTTGGCTTATTCTAGTCGTGTGATACTTTTCTAAATGCACCAATAACACTCCCTTCATGACATTTTGCCTTTTCCCAACAAATGATTTTAGGCTAAATTACCAGTGATTTCCTGTTTTCTGATACCCTCCTTTTTGAACAAGTGTTATATTTGCTAATTTCCAATCTGCTGTGACCATTCCAGAAACAATGGGTTTTGGAAAACAATAGAGGATTATGCTGGCTGCTTTTCCGAGGCAGCGGGAAGTGTAGACTGTGTCCATGGATGGGAAGTTGGTTTGCAGGGTAGTTGTCATGGGGGACTTTAACTTTCCAAATATTGATTGGAACCTTTGTAGGTCGAATAGTTTGGATGGGGCACTTTTTGTGCAGTGTGTGCAGGAGGGTTTCCTGACACAATATGTGGATAGGCCGACAAGGGGTGAGGCCACATTGGATTTGGTACTGGGAAATGAACCGGGCCAAGTGTTAGATTTGGTTGTGGGAGAGAACTTTGGAGATAGTGACCACAATTCGGTGTCTTTTGTTATTGCAATGGAGAGGGATAGGGCCGGACGGCAGGGCAAGGCTTACAATTGGGGGAGAGGTAATTATGATGCGATTAGGCAAGAATTAGGGGGCATAAGATGGGAACAGAAACTGTCAGGGAAAGGCACTGATGAAAAGTGGAACTTTTTCAAGGAACAAATACTGGGTGTCCTTGATAGGTATGTCCCTGTCAGGCAGGGAGGAAATGGCCGAGTGAGGGAACCGTGGTTCACAAAAGAGGTGGAATGTCTTGTGAAAAGGAAGAGGGAAGCTTATGTAGGGATGAGGAAACAAGGTTCAGATGGCTCGATTGAGGGTTACAAGTTAGCAAGGAACGAGCTGAAAAAGGGGCTGAGGAGAGCTAGGAGGGGACATGAGAAGTCCTTGGCGGGTCGGATCAAGGAAAACCCCAAGGCTTTTTACTCTTATGTGAGGAATAAAAGAATGACCAGGGTGAGGTTAGGGCCGGTCAAGGACAGTGGTGGGAACTTGTGTATGGAATCAGTAGAGATAGGCGAGGTGATGAATGAATACTTTTCTTCAGTGTTCACCAAGGAGAGGGGCCATGTTTTTCAGGAAGAGAAGGTGTTACAGGCTAATAGGCTGGAGGAAATAGATGTTCGGAGGGAGGATGTATTGGCAGTTTTGAATAAACTGAAGGTCGATAAGTCCCCTGGGCCTGATGAAATGTATCCTAGGATTCTTTGGGAGGCGAGGGATGAGATTGCAGAGCCTTTGGCTTTGATCTTCGGGTCCTCGTTGTCCACGGGGATGGTGCCAGAGGACAGGAGAGTGGCAAATGTTGTTCCTCTGTTTAAGAAAGGGAATAGAAATGACCCTGGTAATTATAGATCGGTTAGTCTGACTTCGGTGGTTGGTAAATTGATGGAAAAGGTCCTTAGGGATGGGATTTACGACCATTTAGAAAGATGCGGATTAATCCGGGATAGTCAGCACGGATTTGTGAAGGGCAAATCGTGCCTCACAAATTTGATAGAATTTTTTGAGGAGGTAACTAGGTGTGTTGATGAAGGTAGGGCGGTTGATGTCATATACATGGATTTTAGTAAGACGTTTGATAAGGTCCCCCATGGTCGGCTTATGATGAAAGTAAGGAGGTGTGGGATAGAGGGAAAGTTGGCCGATTGGATAGATAACTGGCTGTCTGATCGAAGACAGAGGGTGGTGGTGGATGGAAAATTTTCGGACTGGAGGCAGGTTGCTAGCGGAGTGCCGCAGGGATCGGTGCTTGGTCCTCTGCTCTTTGTGATTTTTATTAATGACTTAGAGGAGGGGGCTGAAGGGTGGATCAGTAAATTTGCTGATGACACCAAGATTGGTGGAGTAGTGGATGAGGTGGAGGGGTGTTGTAGGCTGCAAAGAGACATAGATAGGATGCAAAGCTGGGCTGAAAAATGGCAAATGGAGTTTAACCCTGATAAATGTGAGGTGATTCATTTTGGTAGGACTAATTTAAATGTGGATTACAGGGTCAAAGGTAGGGTTCTGAAGACTGTGGAGGAACAGAGAGATCTTGGGGTCCATATCCACAGATCTCTAAAGGTTGCCACTCAAGTGGATAGAGCTATGAAGAAGGCATATAGTGTGTTAGCTTTTATTAACAGGGGGTTGGAGTTTAAGAGCCGTGGGGTTATGCTGCAACTGTACAGGACCTTGGTGAGACCGCATTTGGAATATTGCGTGCAGTTCTGGTCACCTCACTATAAGAAGGATGTGGAAGCGCTGGAAAGAGTGCAGAGGAGATTTACCAGGATGCTGCCTGGTTTGGAGTGTCGGTCTTATGAGGAAAGGTTGAGGGAGCTGGGGCTGTTCTCTCTGGAGCAGAGGAGATTGAGGGGAGACTTAATAGAGGTTTATAAAATGATGAAGGGGATAGATCGAGTGAACGTTCAAAGACTATTTCCTCGGGTGGATGGAGCTATTACAAGGGGGCATAACTATAGGGTTCATGGTGGGAGATATAGGAAGGATATCAGAGGTAGGTTCTTCACGCAGAGAGTGGTTGGGGTGTGGAATGGACTGCCTGCAGTGATAGTGGAGTCAGACACTTTAGGAACATTTAAGCGGTTATTGGATAGGCACATGGAGCACACCAGGATGGTAGGGAGTGGGATAGCTTGATCTTGGTTTCAGATGAAGGTCGGCACAACATCGTGGGCCGAAGGGCCTGTTCTGTGCTGTACTGTTCTATGTTCTATGTTCTATGTTCTATATGCATGATGGATTGGGCTTCGTTCATGACCCTTTGTAGTTTATTGCAGTTTTGGACAGAGCAGGAGCCATACCAAGCTGTGATACAACTGGAAAGGAGGCTTTCTATGGTGCATCTGTAAAAGTTGGTGAGAGTTGGAACGGGCATGCCAAGAGTTGGTGGGCTTTCTTGACAATAGTGTCTGCATGGAGTGACCAGGACAGGCTGGCATCTTTGTCAACCAGGCAGTGCCAGTCTGGCAGCACCAAAGTGGCAGCCCCAGTGGGAAGCCCCATTTTTGGTGGTGGGGAGAGGGCTTCCCCTATATATGGGGGATGGAGGGAAGTGACACAATGTCTGTGGGTGGGATGCCCTGCTACCTGTTTTAAGGCCAGGGGGAGTGCCCTGACTTTCCTTTGGTGGGGGGAGGGGGGGTGGGTGTTGTCCTCCATGTCTGTGGTGGTGTGGTGGGAATTTCATTCCAACACAGGTCTAGCGCCCTTTAAATATGCCTCCCCAATCTCTGCGGAGCCAGCATTGCCAACTCTATCAGGCCCCACCCTGCCAGAGTGATCGCGCAAACCACGCCCCCAGATTCTCTATGCACCGAGTGCACACTCAACTGTGCAGCAGAAGAGATACAGGCTGGTTTTCGCACTAAGCTGACACTGATAAATTATGGGAAGATTCTGCCCACTATTTCTGCAAGTTTCTCTTTTAGAATCCCAGGGTGGGGATTTGTTGCATTTTAGTCCATTGAGCTTCTCCACAATTTTTCTCTGAGTCCTAGAGGTTTACATGGAAACAGGCACTTCGGCTCAACTTGTCCATGTTTGTTTTTACTATTCCCAACTGCCCGCATTTGGCCCATATCTCTCTATACCCATCTTACCCATTACTCTGTTGATATTAATTGCCTTAATTTCCTCACTCTTATTAGCCCCTAGGTCATCTTCTATCTCTGGTGTGTACCTTGTGTCTTCTGCTGTGAAGGTGAGCACAAAATATTTGTTCAATATCACTGCCATTTCCTCATTGCTCATGATAATTTCCCCTGATTCTGCTTCAAAATTTTCTTTAGCTATATATGTATCTGCAACCTATGATTTTTCACGTCAATTCCCGATGTGGAGCAGGAAGGGATCTTGTCTGGTTGAGATGAATATAATTAAAAACATTTTAAAAATTTATGAAACACATATGGTGTAATACATTCAGTACAGTTCTATTGTCTTTCTTTAATAGTCATAGCTCTGATCATGACCGTTTGATCATTTATTATTGCTGTCCAGTTTTTCAGCCTGTACATATGTAAATATTACTAATCAAAGAGAAAGAGTTTTGCTTCAAGCCAAATGAGCTAACAGCATATTATGAGCTTTAATATTCAATTGCTGTCCTCCCAGTGTTCTAGTGAAATGCCAACACTTCAGGAGCAATATGTAGCTGAATTGAAATGGCCTGTACCCTTGAGTGCTTCAGTCCTAGTTACCACAGCAATCACAGACAATAAACATAAGGAAGGGATGACCATAATTACAATGGACTGAGTATTAGAAGGAAAATTGCAGAAAACTGTTCATACCAGAATCTTCTGCATTGCTGTACAAATACCATAAAATCAAAGTACCATTCTTGTCTTTTGTTGTACAACTTGGCTGATTTCCAAAGGCAGACAATTTCAATTGTGCTGAACTGCTGTCCAGATGAATCCACTTAGTGCTTTGCGAGATAATTTCTTTTTAGGTTTGTGTTTTAGGGCCGAGGAAAATAACTCCTGATATGCTTTGGTTTTTGGTGTGCTGATTTTCTGCAAGAGCATTGTGGGGATCTGTGCCTGTTGCTCAGCTGATGTGTTTCAGGAGAAATGAGAGTCCATCCAGGTGAGATTTGTTCCAGGTGAGATTTGTTCCAGGTGGGATTTGTTCCAGGTGGGATTTGTTCCAGGTGGGATTTGTTCCAGGTGGGATTTGTTCCAGGTGAGATTTGTTCCAGGTGAGATTTGTTCCAGGTGGGATTTCATCCAGGTGGGATTTCATCCAGGTGGGATTTCATCCAGGTGGGATTTCATCCAGGTGGGATTTGTTCCAGGTGAGATTTGTTCCAGGTGAGATTTGTTCCAGGTGAAATTTGTTCCAGATGAGATTTTATCCAGGTGAGATTTCACTCACAGAGTGAAAACCAATGGCCGAAATGTAGCCCGTTGTCAGTGTTTCCATGGTGCATTGCCATAGAGATGAGGGCTGACATTGACACAATCACAGAGAGATTCAGAGGGACAGAATGTGTATATGCAAAAGATTTCCTATTGCACATTTTTTTTTTAACTGAAAATCTGACCACAGGATCTGGGGAGTGTGAAAATGTAACCACGGGACAATTTGCAGTGCAAAATTAGTCCTTGTGACAAAGTTGGTCTGAAACCGAGGAGACAGCAGAAGGTTGTTAGCTCCATAATGCTGTCATTAGCTTTCTGCAGCTGGGGTTCAAAGATGGCCCAGAGCTCGGAGGAGTGTGGGAAACTGGATCTCAGAGAAGCCCAAGCACAGTTGTCAGCCCAGTGAAGCTGAACTGAAGTTGCCTGCTCCATGAAGTTGGCAGCTGGGGGCAAAAGCAAGTCCAGCAGCAGTGGTGTCGTGCCTAGAGTAGCTCGAGAGATAGAATCATGCCTGTAATTAATGGCTGGTGTGGAGTCTTGTGAATCCAGTGGGATGAAGTCTCAGGAGAAGGGCTTGAGTAGCAAGCAGTCACTGGGGAAGTCTGAATTGGTGCTGCTGTCGAGGGAAATTAAAGACTAGATCCTTGAAAGAAAGGAACTGAAATCCCTTGCGAGGAAGGCAGAATGTTAATGATTTTGATGACTTACAATGTCTGGGTGGTTTGCTGACGTCTGTGTTATCTGCCATGTGGTGTGTGGTTTGTGGCTTGTGTTCAACCACTGCTTGCCTGTTAATTCATGTTTACCTCATGTCAGAGTACAAGATGGATGGTGTCAAGTGTTTGTTTTGCTGACTTTCATATAGTAAAATTTCTTTTGTATGTTTAAACCATGGAAGCTTGTGGACTTATCCTCATACCTGGGAATTCAAATTTTGTCTGTTTTACAACAGAGGTTAATGGTCCCTACTTGGATCATAACAGCTCTTGAATATATATTATGATGCTCTTGTATTCAAGACAGAGGTGACCATGGAAGAAAATAGAAGGGTAGACTATATAAGAAATGTTCCAGTATGTTAACAAGCTGTTAACACTGATCAGGTCTTTAAGAAGGACCTCATATTTTGACCGTGAATAGTGTTTTTGTTGGATTTATTGCTGCCACTTTTGCAAAATGTTTAATATAACCAAGTCATACCAAGTGCACTCAAATCATTGAAACTAGTGACTTCAATAAATGTGATAGTGTACTCAATCTTTGCAATATATCCATGTGTGTTACACATGAGAACAAAGCTTTTTGCATGGTGCACGTTGGCACAGAGTCATAGAGTCATAGAGGTTTACAGCATGGAAACAGGCCCTTCGACCCAACTTGTCCATACCGCCCTTTTTTTTAAACCCCTAAGCTAATCCCAATTGCCCGCATTTGGCCCATTTCCCTCTGTACCCATCTTACCCATGTAACTATCTAAATGCTTTTTAAAAGACAAAATTGTACCCGCCTCTACTACTACCTCTTGGCAGCTTGTTCCAGACATTCACCACCCTCTGTGTGAAAAAATTGCCCCTCTGGACACTTTTGTATCTCTCCCCTCTCACCTTAAACCTATGCCCTCTAGTTTTAGATTCCCCTACCTTTGGGAAAAGATAGAACATAGAACATAGAAAAGCTACAGCACAAACAGGCCCTTCGGCCCACAAGTTGTGCCGAACATGTCCCTACCTACTAGGCTTACCTATAACCCTCTATCTTACTAACTTCCATGAACTTATCCAAAAGTCTCTTAAAAATCCCTATCGAATCCGCCTCCACCACCACTACCGGCAGCCGATTCCACGCACCCACCACCCTCTGAGTGAAAAACTTACCCCTAACATCTCCTCTGTACCTACTCCCAGCACCCTAAACCTGTGACCTCTTGTGGCAACCATTACAGCCCTGGGTAAAAGCCTCTGAGAATCCACTCTATCAATACCCCTCAACATCTTATACACCTCTATCAGATCACCCCTCATCCTTCGCCTCTCCAAGGAGAAAAGACCTAGTTCTCTCAACCTATCCTCATAACGCATGCCACCGAATCCAGGCAACATCCTTGTAAACCTCCTCTGCACCCTTTCTGTGGCTTCCACATCCTTTCTGTAATGAGGTGACCAGAACTGGGCACAGTACTCCAGGTGGGGTCTGACCAGGGTCCTATACAGCTGCAGCATTATCTCCCGATTTCTAAACTCAATTCCTCTATTGATGAAGGCCAGTATTCCAGATATTCTAGATATTGACTATCTAGCTGATCTATGCCTCTCACTATTTTATAGACCTCTATAAGATCACCCCTAAGCCTCCCACGCTTCAGAGAAAAAAGTCCCAATCTATCCAGCCTCTCCTTGTAACTCAAACCATCAAGTCCCGGTAGCATCCTAGTAAATCTTTTCTGCAGCCTTTCTAGTTTAATAATATCCTTTCTATAATAGGGTGACCAGAACTGTACACAGTTGGCACATTGGTTAGCATTGCTGCCTTACAGTGCCAGGGAACCAGGTTCAATTCCCGGCTTGGGTCACTGTCTGTGCGGAGTCTGCACGTTCTCCCCGTGTCTGCATGGATTTCCTCCGAATGCTCCGGTTTCTTCCCAAAGTCCGAAAGATGTGCTGGTTAGGTGCATTGGTTATGTTAAATTTTCTCTGTGTACCTGAATAGGCGCCGAAGTGTGGCGGTTAGGGGATTTTCACAGTAACTTCATTGCAGTGTTAGTGTAAGCCTTGTGACAATAATGAATAAACTTTAAACTTCAGAACCCTGTTTCTTTCTCCACAGTTGTTGCCAGACCTGCTGAGTTTTTCCAACATGTTCTGTTTTTCCTAAAGTTAATGTCAGACACTCAAGTATGGAAATAACTTGGGTTGCTGCTAATATTTTCAAGAAGTCATTAAATACTAGAGACTAGCATTTATTACTCCAGGTTTTGAAAGAAGGAATGAAAACATGGAACTGAGCATAATTTAATCTTTATTGCAGCATTCATAGGGGAAATGCTTGCAAAGGTGTAGGAGAGGGGTGAACGAGTGGAATTCCAGTGTGCATTTTAAATCTCTCATTGGTCACAATATTAAGATGTTAAATTATGTCAATAAAGTAACAAGGTAACTTCACTTCTTCAAGAAAAACAGTATAAAAATAAAGTCCAGAACAGATAAAAGCCATTTGACCCATCAAGTCCATTCCTGCCAGAGTTTGTTCCTTCACCTACACTCTTACTTCAACCTCCAAAATCACACATTGTCTCCATACATTAAACAACACCAATGTCTAAATCTTTCTATGTCCATTTTGGTGTTTTTCATGAATGGGCAAGAGATGGGATTGCACAAGGAAGCCTGTTCACTCCACACACCCTGACTATGACATCTAAAATTACTCACTAGTCGTTATGGAAAATTCTAAAACTGCTGAAGGTGGCGTATTCTCAGCTGTACCACTTCTTTTGAATATGTTTTCCCAACTATCACAGAATGGCTACAGTACAGGAGGTCATTCACTTGTCTGTGCTGGCTATCTAAAGGAACAATCAACAAGTGCCATTTCCCAGTGCAATCCCATCTCTTGCCCATTCATGAAAAACACCAAAATGGACATAGAAAGATTTAGACATTGGTGTTGTGTAATGTATGGAGGCAATGTGTGATTTTGGAGGTTGAAGTAAGAGTGTAGTTGAAGGAACAAACTCTGGCAGGAATGGACTTGATGGGTCAAATGGCTTTTATCTGTTCTGGACTTTATTTTTATACTGTTTTTCTTGAAGAAGTGAAGTTACCTTGTTACTTTATTGACATAATTTAACATCTTAATATTGTGACCAATGAGAGATTTAAAATGCACACTGGAATTCCACTCGTTCACCCCTCTCCTACACCTTTGCAAGCATTTCCCCTATGAATGCTGCAATAAAGATTAAATTATGCTCAGTTCCATGTTTTCATTCCTTCTTTCAAAACCTGGAGTCACAAATGCTAGTCTCTAGTATTTAATGACTTCTTGAAAATATTAGTAGCAACCCAAGTTATTTCCATACTTGAGTGTCTGACATTAACTTTAGGAAAAACAGAACATGTTGGAAAAACTCAGCAGGTCTGGCAACAACTGTGGAGAAAGAAACAGGGTTCTGAAGTTTAAAGTTTATTCAATATTGTCACAAGGCTTACACTAACACTGCAATGAAGTTACTGTGAAAAGTAATCCTGCACATTCTTCCTTTTCAGATAACAATCTAATTCCCTGTTGAGCGGCTTGATTGAACCTCCCTCCGGCAGAGTCCCAGGCAGCACATTCCAGATCCTAATTGCTGCATTAACACATTTTTCCTCATGTTAGAACATAGAACATAACAGCGCAGTACAGGCCCTTCGGCCCTCGATGTTGCGCCGACCAGTGGACCCAATCTAAAGCCCCTCTAATCTACACTATTCCAATATCATCCATATGTTTATCCAATAACCATTTGAACGCTCTTAATGTTGGCGAGTCCACTACTGCTGCAGGCAGGGCATTCCACGCCCTTACTACTCTCTAAATAAAGAACCTACCTCTAACATCTGTCCTATATAACAAACAAAGAACAAAGAACAATACAGCACAGGAACAGGCCCTTCGGCCCTCCAAGCCCGCGCCGCTCCCTGGTCCAAACTAGACCATTCTTTTGTATCCCTCCATTCCCACTCCGTTCATATGGCTATCGAGATAAGTCTTAAACGTTCCCAGTGTGTCCGCCTCCACCACCTTGCCTGGCAGCGCATTCCAGGCCCCCACCACCCTCTGTGTAAAATATGTCCTGCTGATATCTGTGTTAAACCTCCCCACCTTCACGTTGAACCTATGACCCCTTGTGAACGTCACCACCGACCTGGGAAAAAGCTTCCCACCGTTCACCCTATCCATGCCTTTCATAATTTTATACACCTCTATTAAGTCTCCCCTCATCCTCCGTCTTTCCAGGGAGAACAACCCCAGTTTACCCAATCTCTCCTCATAACTAAGCCCCTCCATACCAGGCAACATCCTGGTAAACCTCCTCTGTACTCTCTCCAAAGCCTCCACGTCCTTCTGGTAGTGTGGCGACCAGAACTGGACGCAGTATTCCAAATGCGGCCGAACCAACGTTCTATACATCTGCAACATCAGACCCCAACTTTTATACTCTATGCCCCGTCCTATAAAGGCAAGCATGCCATATGCCTTCTTCACCACTTCTCTCACCCCTCAATTTAAAGCTATGTCCCCTCGTGCTAGCCATCACCATCCGAGGAAAAAGGCTCTCACTATCCACCCTATCTAATCCTCTGATCATCTTGTATGCCTCTATTAAGTCACCTCTTAACCTTCTTCTCTCTAACAGAAACAACCTCAAGCCCCTCAGCCTTTCCTCATACGATTTTCCCACCATACCAGGCAACATCCTGGTAAATCTCCGCTGCACCCTTTCCAACACTTCCACATCTTTCCTATAATACGGTGACCAGAACTGTACGCAGTACTCCAAATGCGGCCGCACCAGAGCTTTGTACAGTTGCAGCATGACCTCCTGGCTCCGAAACTCAATCCCTCTACCAGTAAAAGCTAACACTCCATATGCCTTCTTAACAACCCTATCAAGCTGGATGCCAACTTTCAGGGATCTATGCACATGGACACCCAGATCCCTCTGTTCATCCACACTACCAAGTATCTTACCATTAGCCCAGTACTCTGTATTCCTGTTACTCCTTCCAAAGTGAATCACCTCACACTTTTCCGCATTAAATTCCATTTGCCACCTCTCAGCCCAGCTCTGCAGCTTATCTATGTCCCTCTGTAACCTGCCACTTCCCTCCGCATTGGCTACAACTCCACCGACTTTAGTGTCATCCACAAATTTACTAATCCATCCTTCCACGCCCTCATCCAGGTCATTAATAAAAATGACAAACAGCAGTGGCCCCAAAACAGATCCTTGCGGTGCACCACTAGTAACTGAACTCCAGGATGAATATTTCCCATCAGCCACCACCCTCTGTTTTCTTACAGCTAGTCAATTCCTGATTCAAACCACTAAATCACCCTCAATCCCATGTGTCCGTATTTTCTGCAAAAGCTTACCATGGGGAACCTTATCAAATGCTTTGCTGAAATCCATATACACCACATCAACCGCTTTACCCTCATCCACCTCTTTGGTCACCTTCTCAAAGAACTCAATAAGGTTTGTGAGACACGACCTACCCTTCACAAAACCGTGCTGACTATCCCTAATCAAATTATTCCTTGTTGTCATTGCTTCTTGTCACTGGCTTGAATCTGTGCCCTCTGGTTCTCTATCTTTCTAACAATCAGAAGTTTGTCCCGGTCTACTCTGTTCAGATCCCTGATGATTTTGAATACCTCTATTAGATTTCCTTTCAACCTTCCCTTTTCCAAGAAAAAGAGTCCCAACTTCTCCTGCTGTTTTATGTAACTGAAGTTCCTCACCCCGGAACCATTCTCGTGAATTTTTTCTCCACCTTTCTGAAGTCTGGTGCCAAGAATGCAATACTCCAGCCGGGGCTGAACCAGTTTTCTATGAAAATGTAATAAAACTTCCTTACCTTTGCACTCACTATCTTTATTGGTGAATTGATAAAGCCCAGGATGCTGAACGCTTTATTAACTGCTCTCTCAACCTGTGATGCCAACTTCAATGCTTCATGCACATTAACATTCAGGTCCCTCGGTTCCTGCACCCTTTTAGGAATTGTACCCTGAATTTATATTGTTTCTCTGCATTCTTCCTACCAAAATGAATCACTTCACACTTCTCTGCATTAAATTACACCATTCACTTGTCCACCCATTCTACCAAATTGCCTCTGTCCTTTTGCAGTTCCGTACAATCATTCTCATGACTCACAACTCACAATCTTGAAACTGTCTCCTGTCCACCAAGGTCTAGGTCATTGATGCGAAAACCAGGAGTCCTCACACTGATCTTTGGACAAATCCATTATAAACTCTTGGCTCCCATCCCACAAGAATGCCCCCTCCACCCCGGGACTTTCCCTGGGCTGCTTTGTGATCCTGGGACTCCAGGAGGTGTTGTTTTTCTGGTAGCCACGGCTTCCTCTATGGTGCCACCCAAGTGCAAGAATTTCCAGTCTCAGTTGGGGAAGGTTCACCATTATCCACTTAGCTGCCTGATGGGCAGAAGATGCAGTTAGGCCTTCCTCCTAGGAGTCAGTGTGGGTGTCTCACTCCTTTATCACTTAACACGCAACATAAATACTGAGATTGGAAGATTCCACCCATTGTTTCTAAAAGCTTCCCAGCACCAAGCTTAAACTGACTGGCCTGCAGTTGATGGGCTTATTCTTGTCCCCTTGTTCAAGGGTGTAACATTTATCCAGTTCTCTAGTACCACCCAAACCTAAGGAAGAGGCAATATCTCTACCACTTGTCAACCAATCAGCACTCTCTTTTCATACAACATAATTGTTGTTCCCTTTTCTATTGGTATTCTTGAAAATTGTCCTGATGAGTGCAAGGTGAACAGCTTTCACAGCAAGTCCCTTTTCAGCAATATCCATTCTTACTTCCCTCAGTACTCTTGGATATATCTCATTCGGTGCTGATGTTTTATCCACTTTAACTTCAGAAAACTGATCCAATACCTTCTCCTTATGAATTTCACATCCTTCAAGTGTCTGATCAGGATGTCTTCACCATCATCAGGACAGCCTCCTCTTCCTTGGTAAAGACAGATGCAAAATAGTCATTTAGTACTTCAGCCTTGCCCCCCTGTCACCATGCGTAAATTGTCCTAATCCTTCTCTTACCACCTTTTACTATATATATGCCGATGGAAGACTTTTTGAATTCCCTCTAAAGGTAGCCACAAGTCTCTACTCATACTCTCTGCTTTTTTATTTACGTTTTCAATTCTCCTGTGAACCTTTTACATTCTGCATGGTTCTCAATTGTATTATCCACATGATAACTGTCATAGGCACTTTTTTCTGCTTCATCTTAATCTCTATTGCATTCACCATCCAGGGGCCACTGGATTTGTTTGCCCCACCTTTCTCCTTTTGTGGTAATATACCTTGACTGTACTCAAACTATTGTTCCATAAAGTTTTGCCTGATAATCTTTCATTCCAATTTATTTAGGCCTGATCCATTTTTAACCCATTGAAGTTGACTTTCCCCCACTTAATTATTCTTATTCTTGTCCTTTCCAAAGCCAACCGATAAAACCTTATGACACAATGGTCACTGTCTCTTACATGTTCTCCTGCTGACGCTTGTTCCACTTGCCTCATCTCATTCCCAACAACCAGGCCTAGCAGTGCCTCCTTTCCCATTGGACTGGAAACATACTGCTGTAGAAAATTCCCCTAAACACATTCTGGAAACTCTTGCCCCTCCCAGCCCTTTACATTATTACTATCCCAGTCTATATTCAGATAATTAAAGTCCCTCATTATAACTGCTCTCTATTTCTTGAACTTCTCTGTAATTTCCTAGAAAATTTGTTTTTGCTCATCTTTCTCACTAGTTGGTGGCCTATAGGCTACACTGAGCAATGTCACAGTTTTAGATCTAGTCAAATAGATTGTGTCCTTGACCCCAGTGGAATATCCTCTCTCCAGCACTGCAGTGTCCTCCTTGATCAATAATACCACCCTTTGTCCTTTCTTTCCTATCTTATCTGAGCACTTTGTATCCAGGAATATTAAATACCTATTGCTGCTCTTTGAGCCAAGTCTCTACTACTGCCACAACATCATCGGTGGGATTCTCTGGCCTACCTGCGACGTTTTTCTCGGTGGCAGGAGGGGACATGCCATTGGCCGGCAGTGGGATCTTCTGATCCCGCTGGTGTCAATGGGATTTTCCATTGATTCCATTCCCCACCGCCAGGAAACATGCAGCAGTTGTGTGCCGTCGGCGGGGTGAGAAGATCCCGCTGAAATGAAGAGCCGGAAGATCATGCCACATATTCCACATGGCTCTCTATCTATAACTTACCAATCTTACTTATCGCATTCCACCACCTCCTATAATTTTATACATTCCAATTAGATCTCCCCTCAGCCCTCTCTGTTGCAAAGGAAAGAATACCAGCTTACCCAGTTCTTCCTCATTAATAAAGCTTGTAAGTCCAGGTAATATGCTCATAAATCTCCTCTGTATCCTCTCGTATGCAGTCAATACTTTCTGATCGTAGAATGACCAGAACCTGTAAGTTTTTCGGGCAACACCAACGCATATAAGGACTGTAAAATGCACATTGGTCATTTAGATGGTAGAAGTGGCCACGTTTGGCTGCAGAAACTGGCTGTTTTCTCCCAGCAGGCTCAGCCCTGCCTGCCTCCAGTCGAATTCACAAACAGTCAGGCTCCAGACGGGCTGCTGATTAGATTAACTGGATCACAAAGGGAGCAGATGACGTCACCAGACCAGACCTGCATCGAGATTGGAAGATCAATACCAGCCACAATGTACCTGGGTAAGATACAATAGATATGATAATGGGGCTATCCAGCAGTAAGGAGAAACCCATCTCCATGATGGGAAAGCAATCTGTAAGCCCCAGTAGAGTGATTAGGAACATCGATGGGCCATTCATACTGGACAAGGCAGTCTCAGCCATTTGTGATTTCAATAGACTGTGCTATCACTGAAGCTGATAGCGATCTCGGATTATCGTTCTTGCAATTGCCGGTGGGGACAGAGCTCACGGGACTTTTGAAATCTGAACTTTAAAAAGTGTGGCTACACAGCCATTCTCTCTCCTTTTCTCTTCGGACCCGCATGGCAACTCTCTCACCCTCCTGAACTGTGTTGCAGATAGCTGTTTTCCAGCACACAGCCAGCCCAGACGGTCAAGGTCAGCTCAACTGAGTATTTCCTAGTAATTCGTGAAGTTCCTGAGGGTAACATAGCAGTGGCGGCTTTTGTGGGAATGGTGGGTGCATGAACCTTTTCATAGTATAAGATATTGCTAACACTGTTTAAAGTTAGAATTGAGGTTGTGCCCGTTTAGTTTTGTTTCCCATAGTCATAGTTATAGAGTATAAGATACCTATATGTTGTTTTCTGGTGTTGGTGAGGTTTAATTTTGGTGTTTAATAAAAGATATATGATTTGAACTCAATTGGAGCCCATCTTGCTCTTTCATTTTCTCATCAGCTATCTCTGGTCAGGTCACATTTTAATATCCCTTACCATAATTCCGGAGTCGAGAACCGAGGGTACTCTGGGCGATTCGAACCCGCCCACTCAGGAAAGGCTGCCAGGTAGTGGATAGGCAGCAGTTTCCTTTTCTCTCTCTCGGGAGCGCTACTCTCGTGAAGTAGACGCAAGGTGGCCGTTGTTCCATCGGCGAGAGAGAGAATCACTCGGGCATTGATGGGGTTTGGGTAACGGAGAACCAAACCTAAAATAAGCCCACGAGTGGAGTTAAAACGAGGGAGCCCGCTACAAACCGCACACTGTACTCCAGAAGATAGGGGGAGCAAGCAGGTGAGCAATTAGAGACTTTTCTGTTTTTGTACTGAATAATCCATGATCATTCCATTGAAAAGTGCAGGTACAATATCAGCTAACTTCTTCTACTACCCTTCCCCACTGTAATCTATCTTCCACCAAACTTCCAGCTTTCCGTTCTCTTAACTCATTGTCAGCAAATCAGTTTGTTCAAGCACGTCATCACTATGGTCCAGTGAAATGTACTTATGGCAAAAAGGGTTCCTTCCTGAAATTAACCACTCTGAATGTCATGCAAGGTGAATATGCTTCATGATAGTTTCTGACTTTAGCAATTGCCTTCATATATGGGCTGCATTTAGGCAAAAGTAGATGATGCTGACTAAATCAAATATACAGCACTCGATTTGGATAAATAAAACATAGTAGGTTGACATGATGAAGCTATGCTATTTATGTCCTGCCACCATAGTGAAGGATATCAATGAGAAGACATGCTCATAAAGTCAAAGATTTTTTTTATTCATTCATGGGATGCGGCTGAGCCAGCATTTATTGCCCATCCCTAATTGTCCTTCTCAGGAGGTCATTTAAGAGTCAACCATTGCTGTGATCTGGAATCACGTGTTGGTCAACCAGGTAAAAATGGCAGATTTCCTTCTATAAAGGGCATGAGTGATGGGTTTATACGACAATCACAATGGTTTCATGGTCATCATTAGATTTTTAATTCCTGATTTTTATTGAATTCAAATTTCACCATCTGTAGTAGCACGATTTGAATCTGGACCACCAGAGCATTGCGCTGTGTTGCTGGATTACTAGTCCAGTGATGATATCACCCAGCCACTGCCTCCTCCTTAGTCACAGTAAGAAGTCTCACAACACCAGGTTAAAGTCCAACAGGTTTATTTGGTCTCCCGAGTTTTTGGAGCGCTGTTCCTTCATCAGGTGAGTGGAAGTAGGTTCACAAGCACCCTTTATTTTGCTCATCTTTCCCTTGCTTTCTCATTGATCTACTTAGCTAATTTCATCACCCTTTTTTGTTCTTTCAATGTCTGAGGTGATCTCAATATATAATTTGGCAACTGCACTTCTTTACAGTTTTTTTTAAAGCTTATTGGGAGATTACCTGTTCTTTGCAGCTCGCCTCATGTTGCTCAGCAGTAGAAAAGGGGCTTTTATTTATTTTCCAGTATACAATTCTGACAAAGATAATTACCGAAAATGTTAGGCCGAAATGTTATCATTGTTCACGCGGTGGGATTTTCCCATCCTGCTGCAGTGAACTGAGATTTGGCTGGCCTCCTAATTCTCCGACCTCACAGCAGCAGGAGCATGGCAGGAATGGCCGCGAAGATCGCGACCACAGTCGTCGAGTCATAGAGGTTTACAGCATGGAAACAGGCCCTTCGACCCAACTTGTCCATGCCGCCTTTTTTTTTACCACTAAGCTAATCCCAATTGCCCGCATTTGGCCCATATCCCTCTATACCCAACTTACCCCATGTAACTGTCTAAATGCTTTTTAAAAGACAAAATTGTACCCGCCTCTACTACTACCTCTGGCAGCTTGTTCCAGACACTCACCACTGTCTATGCAAAACAATTGCCCCTTTGGACCTTGTTGTATCTCTCCCCTCTTTCCTTAAACCTATGCCCTCTAGTTTTAGACTCCCCTATCTTTGGGAAAAGATGTTGACTATCTCGCTGATCTATGCCCCTCATTATTTTATAGACCTCTATGAGATCATCCCTAAGCCCCAGATAAAAGAGTCCCAATCTATCCAGCCTCTCCTTATAATTCAAATCATCAAATCCCAGTAGCATCCTAGTGAATCTTTTTAGAATCATAGTATTCTCCAGCGCAGAAGGAGGCCATTGGGCCCATCAAGTCTACACTGACCACAATCCTACCTCGGCCCTATCCCCATAACCCCTGGCATTTACCCTAGCTAGTGCCCTGACACTAAGGGGCAATTTAGCATGGCCAATCCACCTAACCCGCACATCTTTGAACTGTGGGAGGAAATTGGAGCACCCGGAGGAAACCCACACAGACACAGGGAGAACGTGCAAACTCCACACAGACAGTGACCCAAGCCGAGAATTGAACCCGGGTCCCTGGCGCTGTGAGGCAGTAGATGTTGATGAACCTGTATTTTTGTGGCTTATTTTTTTCAATGTTTACAGGATTCTTTAGCCTTTTCTTTGACATTCTGAGAAAAGCGGCCAACTGGTCTGATTTTTTTCTTTCCTACAAATTGTTCAACAAAATGCTCCAAATAACAATAAGTAATAATACTCATAAAATCTGAGTAATGCTTCTGTTTGTATTCTTGTGGGTTTAAAGGCTGAAACCACTTTAGTTGGCAGTGAACAACTTCACTGAGAGCTGGAATATACAATCAGCTGGATTTGTGATGGCTCTGATAATTTATTATTTCAATCTAAGTCAGTGAATCACATAATCAGGTTTTATCTTGAACAAGCACAAAAACTTTAAAACAACTGTCACGAATTGAAAGAACAGATAGTGTTACAATGTGCACATTGAGTGTTTTCCTTTGATGCTATAGGACATGCAGCCAGCTACACAAAGTCGAAACAACATACAGAGTGGACTTCTCAGTGGATAGCAAACGATCATACAGAACCGGCATTCAACCATAATTCAGATGAAAAGTGACATTTATTTCAACAGTTTCAATACAATGAAAGAAAAAGGGCACACGTCTGTGTGTGTGTGTGTGGGGGGGGGGGGGGGGGGGGGTGAGGAGGGGGGTGAGGAGGTGGCAGAAATATCCACTTGTATCAGGCTGGCTTTGAGACATATTCCTGGTTCCATGTGCATTTCCCAGAAGCGGGATCCCAGGAACTACCTATTGTTACCCAGCAGTGGTAGCTACCCACTGTAGCGGGCTGGCACTTTCCTTCTACCTGCCCTTGCTCACTATATTATGGCAGCATAAGCGGTAAGAAGCCCTTCAAGTGGCTTTTGATTGGCAACTTAAGTGCCTCAATTGGCCTCGTGGCAGGTGGGCTAAGCTGACACCTTACCACCCACCCTCAGATGAGGCATAGCTTGGGGGGTAGATGGGAAAGTAATGGGCTGGCCACGTGTTTTATTTTATGTGTCCCCCCCACAACTCCTTCATATATGCTGGTGTGGGGGTGAGGGATGTAAAATACCCTCAATCAATTTTCAATTAAAACAAAACACATCACTTTCCAAAATCAGAAACTTCATGCAACACAAGTGAGATTTTCCATCTTACAAATTTCAAAGTTGTCAACATGTTGAAGATAGCGTTCCAGTCCCTAGTAGGAGAAAATTAGTTTACACAGCTTTATATTGATTTCTTTATTTAGTCTATATGAGGATAAGGTTTTCCAATAATAGAATGCAATTCTTCCCACCTGCCAGGCCTCTCCAGCTCAATTAAAAAAAATGCCACAAATTAATTTCAAACAGAGCTGCTAAATTTTTTTTTAAATGGATCGATACCTCTTATTCTTAATGGAGATGCACAGAGAATATCTGCTACTTTTACAAGTCATAATCTAAGTCAATCTCTGAATTATCCTAAGAACAAAAGGTAAACTTTATGTCAAGGAAATTGCCCATCCTGTATCCATTGCTTATTAGAATTCAATAAGGCTGCTCTTGCATTTGCTATGTGTAATATGGAAATAATTGAGAATATTTATTCAAAATTTTCAAATGTCAAAGAAAATGTCATGATTACCACATAACTCACAGCTATTGGCTGTAGTAATATAGAATTAAATCTCAATATAAATGGAGTATAATTGCAAGTAGCACTTAAGCATTACATTTATGCCTGTAAAAACAACATATTTACTTAAAGGTACAGTTTTTTTATTTAAAAATATTATGCAAAGTGCATAACTACAACGTTTCACGATGTCGTTCCTGATGGGATAAATTAATGAGTAACCTCACCTTTTCATACTTAGTATTTTTTTTTCCAGAAGCAATGTCACAGGATGAGCAGCCCAATCTTGCAAATATATTTAGAAACCCTTCTTTATTAAAATGTAAAGTAATACTATATGCCTGCTAGTAAAGGTAAAAACAAGGAAATAAGTTGGAGGTGCATATCTGTAAATTTGTAGATTAGTGCACATTGAGAAGATAGAGATAGCCTACAATCATTGAATGATAGTCGAAAAGAAGGAGGCTTTTCATCCTCTGTCAGGTCTCTGCAGGAATAGCTAGTCCTATTCATCTGCCCCTTATGGGGCACCCTGCAAATTTTCGAGCTTCAGGTGCTTCCTTCATGAAAACCACATTTGAATCTGCCTCACTGCCCTCTCAGGCATGCTGGATCCAACCACACATTGAATTAGGTTTGAAGTTTATTTGTGTGGTGAACCATCGTTGGTTCCCACTGGATAGTACTGAGCCAGGGTCTGGCTAGTACTACAAGGATGTACATATGTTACTGTTGGGTTGTGCTACTTGTTGCTGTTGGGGTTAGGGTGGGGTTGTTACACCTTTGTACTGTAGTGTTGTGGTACATCCCAGTCAGGCTCCGCCTCCTGGGAGAGGTATAAAAGTCCCTACTTTGGCTGGGACCCCTTCAGTCTGGGATAGTGTATATAATTATTGGCTGTTTCATTACAGTAAATATGTACAGATGATGACAGACTCCGGGTCCTCCATGCGAGGGGAAGCGACACTGTCTACCTCGCGATCCGTGTGGCCACCAATTATACTAAGGCCCTCGAGCTTCTGAAGAAGCGTTATATCAAACCGCCCAATGAAATACACGCTCGTTACCTCCTAGCCACTCGACGACGGCAGTCTGGCGAAACGATGGAGGAATATGCGAATGAGCTCCTACAGCTAGCCAGGGGCTGTAACTGCAAAGCTGTGTCGGCTGAGCAGAGCATGAACGACCTCTCCCGAGATGCGTTTGTGGCGGGAGTCGGATCGTCGTACATTCGACTTAAACTATTGGAGAAAGGTAACCTTAACCTTACCTAGGCAATCGAGTTAGCGGAGATGCTCGAGACGGCCTCCAAAAGCTTAGTATTGTATCCGGAGGACCACGTGGAGACAATGTGGCAGGAGCAGTCTCCAATCCCTCCTCGTCCCTCGGGTTCGAAATGCTGCGTAATGGCGTGCTCACACTCGGGCCAGACGACGGCAGCAGCTCTGGGCGGCCCACGGTGTTACTTCTGTGGGGGAGCGAAGCATACTCGGCAACGGTGTCCCGCTAAGGCTGTGTTGTGCTCCGCCTGCGGTAAGAAAGGGCACTATTCGAAAGTGTGCCGATCTAAACCTAGGAACGGCAGTGCGGCCTGCGATTCTTCAGAGCTCGGGTCTTCGTCGTCGAAATCATTGAGGGGTTCGTCCACGTGCGAGGCCAGGACGACGCCATTACGGTCGACGGAGTCAGAGGTGTGTGACCACCAGGGGTCGCTGAGTTGGCGCCATCACCCACGTGCGACTTATGGGAGCGGCCATGTTGGTCGGCACCAACCGCGAACGACCAGCAGGGGTCCTCCTCGTCGATTTCAGCTGCCTGCAGTGGCGCTCATGAACCAACGGTGGCGTCGATCATCCTGGACCAGGCCAAGCCTCATAGACTTGACAAATCTATGATGAACATCCAGGTAAATGACCACGTGATTTATTGTCTGTTTGACAGCGGGAGCACTGAGAGCTTTATCCACCCAGACACTGTGAAGCGGTGTGGACTCCAGATTCAATCTGCCAAACAGACAATCTCTATGGCATCGAGGTCCCGATCTGTCACCGTGCTAGGGAGTTGCGTGGTAACTTTGAAGGTGCAAGGCACAGTTTACGAGCGTTTCAAGCTCCTAGTGTTGCCGTACCTTTGCGCGCCAATACTTCTCGGACTAAACTTCATGGTCCGCTTGAGGAGTGTAACCCTACAGTACGGTGGGCCACTCCCTTCACTGGCAGTGGGAAAACAGCAGCAGCCTCCAAATTGCCCAACACGCCCCGCATGTAGCCTCTCGACGCTGAAGATCACCACACCCTCCCTGTTCCAGAATCTTGTACCAGGCTGCAAGCCCATCGCGACTAAAAGTAGGCGTTACAGCGCTGAGGATCGGATCTTCATTAGATCTGAGGTTCAGCGGCTCCTCAAAGAAAGGATCATACAACCTAGCGCTAGTCGGTGGAGAGCACAGGTCGTAGTGGTCAAGAGCGGGAACAAACCCCGGATGGTCATTGACTATAGTCAGACCATTCATCGATATACGCAGCTGGATGCGTATCCTCTCCCGCGCATATCTGATATGGTCAATCAGATTGCGCAGTACCGGGTGTTCTCCACCATAGACCTCATGTCTGCATACCACCAACTCCCCATTCGCCCAGAGGACCGACAATACACGGCTTTTGAGGCGGATGGTCGCTTGTATCACTTTCTCAGGGTTCCCTTTGGTGTCACCAATGGGGTCTTGGTCTTTCAGCGTGCTATGGACCGAATGGTGGACCAGAACGGGCTGCGGGCTACCTTCCCGTACCTGGATAATGTCACCATCTGCGGCCATGACCAGCAGGACCACGACACGAATCTCCTGAACTTCCTACGCACTGCATCTCACCTGAACCTGACCTACAACAGGGAGAAGTGTGTGTTTCGTACGCGCCGTTTAGCCATCCTAGGATACGTGGTGGAAAACGGGGTCATTGGCCCTGATCCAGACCGTATGCGCCCCCTTTCTGAACTTCCCTTGCTTGCTAGTGCAAAAGCACTGAGAAGATGCTTAGGCTTCTTCTCTTATTATGCGCAGTGGGTTCCCAATTACGCGGACAAAGCCCGTCCGCTCATTAAGTCCACGACTTTTCCCCTAACGCCAGAGGCCCGATTGGCCTTCGATAAATTAAAAGCCGACATCGCGAAAGCTACGATGCACGCTGTTGACGAGTCCATCCCCTTTCAGGTGGAGAGCGATGCATCTGATTTCGCCCTGGCCGCCACACTTAACCAGGCGGGCAGGCCCGTCGCATTTTTTTCCCGCACCCTCCAAGGCCCCAAAATCGGGCATTCAGCGGTGGAAAAGGAGGCCCGGGCCATTGTGGAGGCCGTCAGGCACTGGCGCCATTACTTGGCGGGAAAACGGTTCACCCTGATCACGGACCAGCGGTCCGTGGCGTTCATGTTTAACAACACGCAGAGGGGCAAGATCAAGAATGACAAGATCTTGCGGTGGAGAATTGAACTCTCCGCCTATAACTACGACATCATGTACCGTCCGGGGAAACTCAATGAGCCCTCGGATGCCCTCTCGCGTGGAACATGCGCCAGTATACAGGAGGACCATTTGCAGGCTCTCCATAATGACCTATGCCATCCTGGGGTCACTCGGCTCTACCACTTTATAAAAGCCCGCAACCTGCCCTACTCGGTGGAGGACGTCAGGTCCGTAACAAGAAGCTGTCGGGTTTGCGCGGACCTGACCGGGCACATTTAGTCAAGGCCACTCGTCCCTTCGAGAGACTGAGTGTCGATTTTAAGGGCCCCCTTCCCTCAACAGATCGGAATGTGTACTTCCTCAATATCATTGACGAGTACTCTAGGTTCCCTTTTGTTATTCCCTGCTCTGATGCATCCGCTGCCACGGTTATCAAGGCATTCCGTGATCTCTTTACCCTGTTCGGGTACCCCGGCTACATCCATAGCGACAGGGGCTCGTCGTTCATGAGCGATGACTTGAGGCAATTCCTGCTCTCATACGGGATTGCCTCTAGTAGGACCACGAGCTACAACCCGAGGGGTAACGGACAGGTGGAACGTGAGAATGCTACAGTCTGGAAGGCTGTCTTACTGGCGTTGAAGTCAAAAAGTCTTCCAGTCTCCCGTTGGCAAGAGGTGCTCCCTGATGCGCTCCATTCTATTTGCTCTCTCCTGTGTACGGCAACCAATGCTACTCCCCACGAGAGGATGTTCTCATTCCCTCGGAAGTCGTCCTCGGGGATATCTTTACCAGCCTGGTTGACGTACTCAGGACCCGTCCTCCTGCGGCGACATGTAAGGGCCCGCAAGTCCGACCCGTTGGTCGAACAGGTCCATCTCCTCCACGCCAACCCTCAGTATGCCTATGTGGCATACCCTGACGGGCGAGAGGACACGGTCTCGATCCGAGACCTGGCGCCAGCAGGGGACGTAGCAACCCCTGTCGCTCCCACACCCCCTGTTACAAACCCCTTAACTCTTGTTTCTCCCCCGGACATGGCGCAGGCAGCATCGGGACCATTGCTTAGCCCTTTTACTCCCGTGTACAGCTTGCCTGAGCCCAGAAGATGGTCGCCACTGCAGGGTGTGTCAGGACCCCATGGACTACCGTCACCTCAGGGTCAACCGGCCTGTGAGTCCGTGGAAGAACAGCTGGACGCCGCCTTGGGGAGAACGCCACCGCAAGTGCCTACTCCGGTGTCACCGCCGGTATTGAGGAGGTCACAACGACGGTGCGGTCCCCCTGACTGTCTGAACTTATAGACTGATGACACTTTTTTCTGTTTTTGTACCTCGCCGGCCTTTGTTCTCAAAGGAGGGGTGAATGTGGTGAACCATTGTTGGTTCCCACTGGATAGTACTGAGCCAGGGTCTGGCCAGTACTACAAGGATGTTGGGTTGTGCTACTTGTTGCTGTTGGGGTTTGGTTGGGGTTGTTACACCTTTGTACTGTAGTGTTGTGGTACATCCCAGTCGGGCTCCGCCTCCTGGGAGAGGTATAAAAGTCCCTGCTCTGGCTGGAACCCCTTCAGTCTGGGATAGTGTATATAATTATTGGCTGCTTCATTACAGCAAATAAAAGCCTTTTATTTCCCGAGCATCTAGCCTCGTGTTTGATAAGGCGCATCAATTTGTTACTTTATTTATTAGTGTCACTAATAGGCTTACATTAACAGTGCAATTAAGTTACTGTGAAAATCCCCCTGTCGCCACACTCTGGCGCCTGTTCGGGTACACTGAGGGAGAACTTAGCATGGCCAATACATCTAACCAGCATCTCTTTCGGACTCTGGGAGGAAACCAGAGCACCCGGAGGAAACCCACGCAGACACAGGGAGAACGTGCAAACACAGACAGTGATTCAGTCTTGAATACACTCAAAGATGGAGCATCTTTAAGCCTCTCCTTTTCATGGATCTGCCACATTGACATGGTAGATGGGGTTGTGCATGCCAGCAATCCCTTGAGTGATGCTGTCAAAGCTCCTTCTTCTTGGATCCATATATATTTGATTGGTATCTGGCCTTGCAATTGTATCTACTTTCAATTTCCACAAGGTAAATGCATAAAATATCAGCAGACTTGGTGTCAACTTGCGTTAAGTTCAAGTATTTATTTTGCTTTACCAACTATTCACACATTGGCACTCTATTTACAAAAAAATCTGGTGCTGATTGCTGGATAGTGATATAATGCACAAGATGCATTAACTATGAGTAGATGTTAAATATATATATATATATATATAACTATATATTTCACCATGGTAAAAAGGTCAAGGGAGAAAAAGTACGGCCACAAAACCCTTAATGGTCGGACAGGCGAATGAGGATAATGGTTGGGATTTTCTGTTGAAAATGGCAACACCAGTGGAAAATCTCACTTGACTGCTGAAACATGAATCTTGGCAGTGAGATCTTCTTCTCTGATTTCCCCACCACTCGTAGATGACGTAACAAGGTTCCCGCCTTTGTGAAGCCACATCGGTGAGATTTACAACTGCAATTCAAAAATGAGGGCTGGGCAAAGGGAACGTGCCATTGGTGCTATGTATGTATAGCCCCTGGGGGGGAAAGGGACATGCCTGGGCAGTACCCTGGCATTGCCCCCAAAACGTCCCCCGGCACACTGACACTGCCTAGTGACACTGCTCCTTAGCACCCTAGCATTGCACCAGGAGTAGTTTCAGTGGGCATTGCCAGGGTGCCAGAGGGTAATGCCAGGGTACCAGGGGCAAGGCCATGGCAAGGGGGCAGTGCAAGGATATCATGGGACAATGTCAGGGGCAGAGGCAGGTCCAGAGCCAGAGGGTTCCTCCTGGGAGCTCCATTACAGGGGTTCCCCTTATCTGTTTGGGGGGATGTGGGAGAGATTTTTTTTTTCCACAGGTCAGGGCGCCCATTAGTAACTGATCTCTAAAGTCAGCAACCGGCTGAATCAGGCTCTGCCCCTTCAGCGTGATGGTGTCACAGATGGCTGCAGCATTTTCTTTGCTCTGACTGCTGCGTTATCCGGTGAGAAAAGACAGCTGTGCAATCGGGGAGCTGCACACCAGTTTTCTCACCAAGGCCAGCATTTTAAAAGCAAATATCGGAAAACTTTGCCCATCATGTCTCACCGCTGTGAAGGGGAAAGAATGCTGCAGTGATAAGGTGAGTCTTAGCTATTGTGGTTTGACACATCACCAAAACCTAACCACAGACCCACCAACATAGTGTGGAGAATGATGGTGCCCCAAGGTCCCCACATTAAACAAAGTCATGCATAGGCTTCTATGAGGGTCCCTTTGCCAAGTCCTGTGGTGAAGGAGAACCTGGGAGTTCCTAGTCAAGAATCTGCACACAGGTGACAGATGCATGAAGGTTGCTGCACACCTGAATTGTGACAGAGGTGTCTTTCGGCAGCAGCATCTGTGATTTGGCTGTCCTCTTCAGGATACCCTCCGCTCACTGAAAATGGGCTGTGGCTGAAAAAGGTGCCCTAAAAATTGGTTGTCCCAAATTCTCTTGACTGGGGAGCCACACTTTGTAGAGATCACATCTTTGTGGCCAAAGAATGAGAACTTTACATTTTGCAACTTGCTGAAGTGCTCCCCAACCGGAAGAGAACACTCCTATCTGGCGATTGTTGCGCGGTGTCCGTTCTCCACACAACCCTGCAACGGCAACCTCTGCAAGACATGTCAGATCATCGACATGGATACCACCATTACACGTGAGAACACCACCCTCAGGTATAAGGTACACACTCATGCGACTCGGCCAACAATGTCTACCTCACACATTGCAGGAAAGGATGTCCCAAGGCATGTACCCCATGGTACACTGGTGAGACCAAACAGACACTACGTCAGCGGATGAACGGACACCGCGCAACAATCGCCAGACAGGAGTGTTCCCTTTCAGTAGGGGAATACTTCAGCAATCAAGGGCATTCAGCCTCCGATCTTCAAGTAAGCGTTCTCCAAGGCAGCCTTCAAGACACACGACAACGCAGAATCGCCGAGCAGAAACTGATAGCCAAGTTCCGCATGCATGAGGACGGCCTCAACCGGGATCTTGTGTTCATGTCACACTACTAATCCCCACCATTTGACCTGGGCTTGCAAAATCCTACTAACTGGGCTTGAGACAATGTACACCTCTTTAACCTGTGATTATTCCTCTCTACTCACACTGATCGTACCTGTAAAGACTTGATTCCCTGTAAAGACTCGCATTCCAATCATTCTTCACATTCCAATGTGAAATTATTTTGCAATTGTGTCTTTGCCTATATATGCTGTGTTTGTGAACTAACCTCTACTCACCTGATGAAGGAGCAGCGCTTTGAAAGCTCGTGATTCCAAACAAGCCTGTTGGACTTTAACCTGGTATTGTGAGACTTCTGACTATGCCCACCCCAGTCCAACACCGGCATCTTCACATCATGTTTTACTGGTGGGTTAGGCCTGGAACAGGGATTCTGAAATTTTGAATTACAATCACCTTATGTCAAAGGAACCAAATTTAAATATATAAGAGATCCTACTTGCTTCTCGCAGGCACGTGGTCTTAATCAAAAATCTCCATGATGGAAATGGCAGTGGGTGAGGATGGAGTGGTAAGTACCAGAAAGTGATTGTAAATGCTAGCTCCTCACCCTCTCTATTGTCCTTCAGATTAAAAACCATTTAACACAAACTTGGCACTTGTTTGCTGCAGCTTTGACATTTGAAAGGTTGTTTGAATAGTCATTGCAGTTCTGTGGCATAAACTGATCAAAGGCCGAGCTGTCATTGAGCTCAACATTCATTCCAATTCCCTCATTTGTTCAAAGTGAAATTAGTGGAATCTGGCAAGTTATTGCAGACTTTACAAAATTAATAGCTTCTGTTTTTTGCTACAATAGATGAGGGTCTTCAAATAAAATGGCAAGTCAAATCTATACGTATGTATTTTTCTTACATTTGCACATCAAAACTGTACTTGAAGTACAATAAAAATGGAACCTGCCAGAATATTTAATGGTGTCTGTGGTTATCATAGCTGAGTATTTTAGGGCACGTTGTGTAAAATGCAGAATATTCCGAGCTTGTTTTGGGAAGCAGACATCAGCGAGTTGTTCCAGAAAGCTGGCATGTTATAAATCTTATCTAGCAGCGACCTGGAGTCCAATTAAATACGACGAATCTTTAATTACAGACCAGTGCGCTCCTGCCAAATTTTTGCTGCTATCATTTAGTCTACTTATTTATTGCACATTGATAATCAACTCCAAACGATTTCAAATGTAATTCCATGTGTTTACTTAATATTTCAAAAAAGAGTCCATTAAAGCTAAAAGTTAATCACAGTTTAAAGATAGACTCCAGCATATAAATAGTGGAAATGACTCTCAATAACTATGCTCAGTAATTTGTCATAAGGTATCAGCTGACCAGTTTCATTTTCCAGTTGGTAACATTAACCCTCAGGTACACGACAAAATAACTTTCACATACCATTAATGCAGATAAACATCCAAAGATTCTTCAAAGCGATTTGGAAAGCATAGGTCTGTTATCAGCCCGCTTTTCGAACATCCAAAACTGTATGAGCAGAATTTCCCCCTATTGAATATTGCGAAGACTGAAGCCACTGTTTTCAGTTCCTGGACTTGGCTTTTTCAATGCACTCCTCCTGGTCGCCCACATTCTACATTTACAATCTGTAAACTTGAGTCGTTCAAAATTCTGCTGCATGTATCCTTAACTCACACGAAATACGGTTCCCTATCACCTCTGTGCTCGAAACAATGTCTTCATTTTAGAAATCTCTGTCCAGCCCCGTTAGAATAATATACGTTTCTATCAGGTCGTCTCACATCCTTCTGAACTCTACTGAATACAGGCCTAGTCGAACCAATCTCTCCTCACAGCATACTCACGCCAATCCCAGTATCAACCTTTTGAACCTCTGCTGCACTCCCTTCTCTGGCAAGTATATCCTTTCTTCGGTAGGGAGACCAAAATTACACCCAATACTCCAGGTGTGGTCTCACCAAAGCCCTGTACAACTGCAGCAAGTCACCTCTGAGCCTGAACTCAAATCGTCTTGCAATGAAGGCCAACATGCCAGCTGGAATCTTACCAAAAATGGTGAAGTGTCAAGGTGTGACTGAAAACCGGCGTGTTTCTCTCTAGAGAAGCAGGCAGGTTTTGTCTCCAGATCTTTTGGCACTTTGTCAAAAATAAACAGGGGCACGCGTTTCACGCCGGTAAAGCTGGCTGCACTGAGATTGACGCATCCTTTTTAAAGAGCACCCCGATCAGACCAAGAAATAACCTCTCCCAACCCCACCACAGATGTCTCAGGGATCCCCCTACCCGTTGAACACCAGCATCTCTTGCCCTCTCCCCTACCAACCCAAAACATCAATGCCAACATCTCCCCCCCACCACTATCAATGCCGCAATCTCCTCCCCTCTCATCAATGCCTGCATCTCTCTCTTGCCCCAACAATAAGTGCCGGAATTTCCTACACATTTCCTTGAACACGCTCTCCCTCCCCACACACATGTCATCCAGCCCATGAGACTACCACTTAGGATCCGCCCCGGCACTGCTCCTTCACCTAAGGTTGGCACTGTCAGGCCAACCCAGCAGTATCAACCTGTGCCAGGAGACAGTGCCAGCACATTGCCTGGACATGTCCCTCTCCCCTAGGGGTGATACTCACCTTTGCACCCCCAGGAGGATCCCCACAGCAGGTTCACATCTGTGTGAACCAGTTGTAAATCTCGTCGATGTGTTTGAAAATACTGCAAGGGGGAATCATATGGTGATGGGGCATTTAATGACATTTAAATTTATTTAAATGAATGTAAATCAGGTTCTCGTTCATTATGGGTGTGGACCTAATTATACCACCGGCGAAGGGCAGTGAAATCGGAGATTGTGATCGCGCCAGTGAGATTCGCAATTTCCAGGTTTCAGCAGATCTTGAGCCTGCCGCCACCAATCCAGCAGACGGAGAATGCGGGTTCATAGAGGTTTACAGCATGGAAACAGGCCCTTCGGCCCAACTTGTCCATGCTGCCCTTTTTAAAAAATCCCTAAGCTAGTCCCAATTGCCCACGTTTGGCCCATATCCCTCTATACCCATCTTACCCATGCAACTGTCTAAATGCTTTTTAAAAGACAAAATTGTACCCGCCGCTACTACTACCTCTGGCAGCTTGTTCCAGACACTCACCACCCTCTGTGTGAAACAATTGCCCCTCTGGACCCATTTTGTATCTCTTCCCTCTCACCTTAAACCTATGCCCTCTAATTTTAGACTCCCCTATCTTTGGGAAAATATATTGACTATCTAGCTGATCTATACCCCTCATTATTTTATTAGAACCATAGAAAATTACAGCTCAGAAACAGGCCTTTGGGCCCTTCTTGTCTGTGCCGAACCATTTTTTGCCTAGTCCCACTGACCTGCACTTGGACCATATCCCTCCACACCCGTCTCATCCATGAACCCGTCCAAGTTTTTCTTAAATGTTAAAAGTGACCACTTTTAATCAATCTCTCTCTGTAACTCAGCTTCTCAAGTCCCGGCAACATCCTTGTGAACCTTCTCTGCACTCTTTCAACCTTATTGACATCCTTCCTGTAACTAGGTGACCAAAACTGTACACAATACTCCAAATTCGGCCTCACCAATGCCTTATATAACCTTACCATTTACCACTTTATCCGGCAGCTCATTCCACACTCCCACCACTCTCTGCGTGAAGAAGCCCCCCCTAATATTCCCTTTAAACTTTTCTCCTTTCACCCTGATGCGCGATTAAATCAGTCGGGAGGCTAGAATATTCCCGGGAAATAAAGGCTTTATTACTGACAAGAATGGAGCACACTATATACAATACAATCCCAGACTAAAGGGTCTCCAGGCAGTGCAGTGACCTTTATACTTCCCCTGGTAGGCGAAGCCAACTGGAGTGTATCACAGAACAATATCAACAGGTAGAACAGCCCAACCCTAACACCAACAGTAATTACAGTAACATATCTACAAAACCCCATAGTGCTGACCATCCATGGCTCAGCACTCATAGTGGTAACCAACTATGGTTCACCACACACCCTTAACCCATGCCCTCTGGTTTTTTTCTCCCCTAGCCTCAGCGGAAAAAGCCTGCTTGCATTCACTCTATCTATACCCATCAAAATCTTATACACCTCTATCAAATCTCCCCTCAATCTTCTACGCTCTAGGGAATAAAGTCCCAACCTATTCAATCTCTCTCTGTAACTCAGCTTCTCAAGTCCCGGCAACATCCTTGTGAACCTTCTCTGCACTCTTTCAACCTTATTTACATCCTTCCTGTAACTAGGTGACCAAAACTGTACACAATACTCCAAATTCGGCCTCACCAATGCCTTATATAACCTTACCATAACACTCCAACTTGACCTTATATAACCTTACCATAACACTCCAACTTGACCTCTATAAGATCACCCCTAAGCCTCCTACGCTCCAGAGGAAAAAGTCCCAGTCTATCCAGCCTCTCCTCATAACTCAAGTCCCAGTAGCATCCTAGTAAATCATTTCTGTACCCTTTCTAGTTTAATAATATCCTTTCTATAATAGGGTGACCAGAGCTGTACACAGTATTCCAAGTGTGGCCTTGCCAATGTCTTGTACAACTTCAACAAGGCGTCCCAACTCCTGTATTCAATGTTCTGACCAATGAAACCAAGCACGCTGAATGCCTTCTTCACCACCCTGTCCACCTGTGACTCCACTTTCAAGGAGCTATGAACCTGTACCCCTAGATCTCTTTGTTCTATAACTCTCCCCATGCCCTACCATTAACTGAGTAAGTCCCGCCCTGATTCGATCTGCCAAAATGCATCACCTCACATTTATCTAAATTAAACTCCGTCTGCCATTCGTCAGTCCACAGGCCCAATTGATCAAGATCCCATTGCAATCCTAGATCACCTTCTTCACTGTCCACAATGCCACCAATCTTGGTGTCATCTGCAAACTTACAAACCATGCCTCCTAACTTCTCATCCAAGTCATTAATATAAATGATAAATCACAGTGGACCCAGCACCAATCCCTGAGGCACACCACTGGTCACAGTCCTCCAGTTTGAAAAACAACCCTCTCCAACCTTCTGCCTTTTGTCACCAAGCCAATTTTGTATCCATTTGGCTCCCTCACCTTGGATCCTGTGAGATTTAACCTTATGTAACAACCTACTATGTGGTACCTTGTCAAAAGCCTTGCTAAAGTTCATGTCGACATCATCAACTGCACTGCCCTCATCTACCTTCTTAATTATCCTTCAAAAAACTCATCAAATTCGTGAGACATGATTTTCCACTCACAAAGCCATGCTGACTGTCCCTAATCAGTCTTTACATCTCTAAATGCTTGTCGATCCTCTCTCTCAAAATACCTTCCAACAACTTACCCACTACAGATGTGGGGCACACCGGCCTGTAGTTCCCAGGCTTTTCCCTGCAGCCCTTCTTAAACAAAGACACAACATTTGTCATCCTCCAATCCAAGGTTGACCCGGCCAGTTGCATTCCTAATTACTTGCTGCATCTCTTCATTTTCAGTGACTGGAGTACAAGGACATCCAGATCCCTTTGTGCATCCACACTTCCCAACATGTCACCATTTAAATAATACTCTTCCTATCTGTTTTTCACACCAAAGTGTATAACATCTCATTTATCCACATTGTACTACATCTGCCATGTGTTCGTCCACTCATTCAAGTTGTCTAAATGATCGAGAAGCCTCCTTGCATCCTCCTCACAACTCGACACAGTTTTGTGTCAGCAGCAAACTTGAAACATTATATTTGGACCCCTCATCCAGGTCATTTATATATATCATGAACAGCTGGGACCCAAGCGCTGCCCTCTGCAGTACCCCACCTAGTCACTGCTTGCCACTTGGAAAAAGACTCATTTATTCCCACTCTCTGTTTCCTGAGTGTCAACTAATTCTTGATCCATGCCAATACATTACCCCCGTCCTATATGGTTTAATTGTGCCCGCAAACCTATTATAAGTGACATTATCAAAAGCCTTCCGAAAATCCAAATCTACCACATCCACTGGGTCTCCCTCATCTATTCTATTAGTTATATCCTCAAAAAACTCCAGTAGATTTGTTAAGAATGATGTCCAAAGGTGTGCAGGCAGGGTGAATTGGCCGACCTAAATTGCCCCTTAGCAACCAAAGATGTACAGGTTAGGTGGATTGGCCATGGCAAAATGTGTGGGTTATGGGGACAGGGTGGAGTAGGAAGAGTGTCCTGTGGCCAGCATCTCAATGAAGCAGAGTGGGAAGAATGTCCTGTCGCCAGCGTCACAATGAAGCAGAGTGGGAAAAGCCAAAAACAGAAAATGTTAGAAAATCGCAGCAGGTCTGACAGCATCTGTGGGGAGAGAGCGTGGGATACTCTTCGGTGCAGACCCGATGGACTGAATGGCCTTCTTCTGTAGAGATTCTATGGATTTGTCTTTTATAAACCCTTGCTTGCTTTGTTCAATCCCGTTCATGCTGTCCAAATGTTCTGTAATCATGTCTTTTATAATATTCTAGCATTTTCCAATTCCTGATATCAGTCTAACTAATCTGTATTTCTTCTTTTCTCGCTCTCTTCTTAAATAGTGGGGCTACAATTGTCACTCACTGGAGTCTATAGAATTTTGGAAGATAATCACCAATGCATTCAATATTTCCAAGACCACTTCCTTTAATACTCTGGGATGTAGATCGCCAGGCCCCAGTGATCTGTCAGTCTTTCATCCCATTACATTCCCATGCACCATTTTCTGACTAATACTGATTGGCTTCATTTCCACACTCACTAGACCCTTGCTTCCCTAACATTTCTTCTGCCATTTCTTTGTTCCCCGTTATAATTTGCTCAGCTTCTGACTGTAAGGGACCCATACTTGGCTTGGTGAATCTTTTTCTCTTCGCATATTTATAGAAACTTTTACAGTCAGTTTCTATGTTCCTTGCAATTCACTCTCATGTTCTATTTTTTGTAGTTGTCTTTTGCTGAATTCGAAAATGCTCTCAAACCTTAGGCTTGCTGCTTTTTCTGGCAATTTTATATGACTCCTTATTGGATTTAATATTATCCCTAATTTACTTTGTGAGCCATGGTTAAGCCACCTTTCCTCTTTTACTTTTGCCTCAGACAGGAATGAATAGTTGTTGTGATTCAAATACGAACCATTTCCTATCCACCATCAACCCCTTTATTAAGGTTCCCCAATCTACCTTTGACAATTCATGCCTCACACCCTCATAGTTCCCTTTATTTAGATTCAGGACCCTAGTTTCTGATTCAAATACTTCACTCTCCATCTTAATGAAGGCAAAGTGTCCTGTAGTCAGCATTGCAGTAAAACAGACTGCGGAGAATGTCCTGCAATGACACAGACTGGGAAAAGTGTCCTGCAGTCAGCATTGCAGCAAAGCAGACTGGGAACAGTTAGTCCACTGATTAAAACCATTTAGCCAGAGGGAACTGAGGGGTAAGGACACCCTTGTGCTCTATGGTGCCTGTTGAGTGTATGCCATAAATATTACATCAATCACAATTGTATGTAAGCACCTCTGAGTGCAACTTGAACTATGTAGATAGCACCATTTGTAATGATCATTTGAAATGTTTGACTGAACTGAAGTATCTCAGAGTGCAACATGATATACGTAGAGAAGTTGAATATTATTGTACTTTGCGTGATGGTCATTTTGAAATGTTTGTAATGTTCTTTCAGATATTTTATGACTGAAGTATTTTTTGCAAAAAATGCAGACTGGCAAGAATGTGCTTCAGTCAGCACCTCAGTGAAGCAGACTGGGAAGAGTGTCCTGCAGTCAGCATCTTAGTGAAGCAGAGTGGGAAGAGCGTCCTGCAGTCAGCATCACAGTGAAGCAGAGTGGGAAGAATGTCCTGTCGCCAGCATCACAATGAAGCAGAGCGGGAAAAGCCAAAAACAGAAAATGTTAGAAAATCTCAGCAGGTCTATTGGATAGGCACATGGAGCACACCAGGGTGATAGGGAGTGGGATAGCTTGATCTTGGTTTCAGATAAAGCTCGGCACAACATCGTGGGCTGAAGGGCCTGTTCTGTGCTGTACTGTTCTATGTTCTATGTTCTATGTTCTATCTGTGGGGAGAGTATAGAGCCAATGTTTCAAGTCAGGGTGACACTTCATCAGAGCTGAGGACTAAGAAAATCAGTGAAGATTTACATTATGAGGGTGGGGTTGGGATGGAATGGGACAAAGGGATGCAGACTACGAACAGCACCCTGCAGTGAGCATCTCAGTGAAGCAGAGTGGGAAAAGTGTCCTGCAGTGAGTTCTTGTTAAAAAAAAATGACATCAAAGAAAACTGTAAGTTAATTGGTTGATACAAAATTGCTATTAGGGATCATGAACAAAGAGCTGGGAATTAGAAAAGTGCACATACGTTAAATAAGTAGTTGTACTTGAATCTAACTGACAACATCAGGGCCAATATAATGAGATAACAAAAGTAGCATAAGGTAAATGAAGTTTAGACTTAAAGTAGGGTTTCCAAAGACTTAAGGCAATGGATTGCATTCCAACAGGAGTTTTTGGAGTGAAATAAGGTCCCTAGCATAATTAATATTCTTTAAAGGAAGTAACTAACAAGCTTAATGAGCATTCATGAGATGTCAGAGAACTGTCTTTAACCCGCCACTGGGAAAATTTCAAATGTTTTTACACCGATGGGGTTACGACTTTTTAGCTCACATTGGATTCTTCACTCCCGTCCATTGCCGAACCCACCATGCGCAGGTTGGAAGAATTCCACCCCATGTTTTTAAAGTGCCAGCAGTTAATGAAAATCAAATTTTAAGTTTATGTTTTTCTCCTCCAGTAGTCCCTTTAAGTCAAGGGTCACACTCTGTGGTGAAGGTGGGTGCATGTCAATACTGCCTTTGAAACAATTTACACTACTATTTTAGTGGGGAGAAGTAATTTGCCTCCGTTTGTCATGTTTCAATGGGTGAGAACAGCAATTCTTGTGCAGGGACTTGTCGAGAAGATGCTCTGTTAATAGCCTGAAAATGCTCTAAAATTGAGTTTCAGTTTAATGGTGTTCACAATATTGAGTCAGCAGTTAAACAATGCTGGGAAATGGCTAGGAAAACAACAGTAATTTAAACCATGTAGGTTTATTTAAAACTAAATATACCTCACCGCTGATAAGATCAGCACTTCTAAGTGTGTTCATGAAGAGCTTGTTAATGTAACATAAATGTGTCCTGTCTTATCTGGCCCTTTATAGGAAAGTCTTTATTAAAGTAAAGATTGGGAAATAGAGAATCAAAAGTGGAATGTGCAATGTTCAGGTATTCATGCCTCAAAAGGTAACTGAGGGGTCTAAAAGGATACTGTGGATTAATTAACTGCTACTCATATCAGTAGAATATTAATTGTTTGTACAATCAGTAATGTATATGTTTGAGGAAAATAATTACGAAAACTCAGATTCAGGTATTTATGCACAAGGTAAATTCAGTCATACTTACAATAGTGTAATGCTAATACTAGCTGATCAGTAATCCAGTTGACCTGAAATATGAATTAGGCTGGATAATGAGTTCAAAGCCTACTGTGGCAGTTGTGAATTTGAATTCAGATCAAGAAAGATCCCAGCTGACTCCTTTTGGAAAGGAAAGCTGCAATCCTTACCTATATTAAAAAGTGACTCCATATTTTGCTGCCCTCTGAAGTGGCACCAGGCAGGCATTCGGTGGAACCAAACTGGTAGGCAGCAGGGGAAGAATGACACTGGATGGACCACTCGAATCAGCCGAGCACATTCAGTCCAGCCAACCCTTCAAATTTCTCCTTTTAGGCTTTCTCTTTGATGATTTGGATTGCTTTCCAGAGCGTCTGTATGGACTTGATACGGCTTCCTTCTAAGCTGCAATGTCACCGTGGGCCGCATTTTCACTATCGGTCAGGGAATCAGGAATTCTCCCAACTCTGCAGCCCTGTCTCGAAACAAACTACACCCTAATTCTGGGGAAGGGAACCATGATCAAAATATATTCAATAATATTAAATCCTTTCTTCTGGACAGACAAGAGGGAAAAACAGAACTCCTTTATTCTCTCACTGTTTGTCTGTAAGCAGAGGTTTTTTTTTGTTTAAAGTAGGCTGTGGCAACTATTCAAAAAACCCTTGGTTTGTGTAGTCAGTTTTTAAAGCAATTCACAGCAAACTCTCCGAGGATTAAAATCACAAGTTTATTTTATTCACACATTCAATCCCAGGGATGATGGCAACCTCTCTCATACACATACGTAAGTATATAGTAAGGGGGCTAAAAAAGAGGGGGCTTTACAACTATGAATAACTTAGACAGTAAAAGAACCACAAAAATATATCAGTTCACATGATTTCAGAGTCCAGAAAGTTCAAATCCAGAAGGGGTTCCCTCATGGGGAAGATCTAAATCAGGCAGATTCTGTGCTGAAAGGCGAAGTGTTGACTTATTTTAAAATGATGACGTCACAGTCAGATGAGCTTGATATTTAGACACTTAGTCTGCTTTGCAGATGGCGGCCAGTGGATTCCAGACGAGTAGACTTCGAGGATGGCTTGTTGTAGGCTGTTGGGTCAGCCTGGAGTTCTCCTGTCATATGTTAGCATGTTGGAGATAAATCAGCAAACTGGCCTGCTTCTGAACTGTCAACTGTATAAAGAGATATTCTGAACTGGTCACTCGAGACATGTGACTTCTTTCCTCCAAAGTGATGTTTATCTGGTCTCTGGAGCTGGTTGTGCTTTTACGATTTATAATGTCCAAGTCATTATGCTCTGCAAGAGTCATTATCTATAGTAATGACCCTGTTCCTAGTAGCTATTGTCTTTTGGTAGACCCTTGGGCTCTGCTAAAGGAGTAAGTTTGTAACGATACAAATGACCTACATTTAATTTCAAAAGTTCCTCTATGAAATGTCCTTTGACATTTCCAGATGTGTGATTCCCAGTTATTATCCATAATAATGACCCTATTCCAAGTAGCTATTGACTTGGTAAATCCTCGGACTCTGCTGGAGGGGTAAGCTTGTAAAGATGCAAATGACCTCAATTTTTGGTTAGCACTGCTGCCCCACAACGTCCGGGAGCCAGGTTCGATTCCCGGCTAGTGCAGGGTCTGCACATTCTCCCTGTGGCTGCGAGGGTTTCCTCTGGGTCTCTGGTTTCCTCCCACAATCCAAAAGGTGTGCTGGTCTGGTGCACTGGCCATGCTAAATTCTCCCTCAGTATATCGAAACAGGAGTGTAGCGACTCAGGGGTTTTCACAGTAACTTCATTGCAGTGTTAATGTAAGCCTATTTGTGACACTAATAAATAAACTTTAAACTAATTTCAAAAGTTCCTCTTTGAAATGTACCTTGACATTTCCAGATGTGCAATTCCATGAACAACATAGAACATTACAGCACAGTACAGGCCCTTCGGCCCTCGATGTTGCGCCGACCAGTGAAACCAATCTAAAGCCAATCTAACCTACACTATTCCAATATCATCCATATGTTTATCCAATGACCATTTAAATGCCCTTAATGTTGGCGAGTCCACTACTGCTGCAGGCAGGCCATTCCACGCCCTTGCTACTCTCTGAGTAAAGAACCTACCTCTAACATCTGTCCTATATCTCTCACCCCTCAATTTAAAGCTATGTCCCCTCGTGCTAGCCACCACCATCCAAGGAAAAAGGCTCTCACTGTCCACCCTATCCAATCCTCTAATCATCTTGTATGCCTCTATTAAGTCACCTCTTAACCTTCTTCTCTCTAACGAAAACAGCCTCAACTCCCTCAGCCTTTCCTCATAAGACCTTCCCACCATACCAGGCAACATCCTGGTAAATCTCCTCTGCACCCTTTCCAATGCTTCCACATCCTTCCTATAATGCGGCGACCAGAACTGTACGCAATACTCCAAGTGCAGCCGCACCAGAGCTTTGTACAGCTGCAACATGACCTCATGGCTCCGAAACTCAATCCCTCTACCAATAAAAGCTAATACACCGTATGCCTTCTTAACAACCCTATCAAACTGGGTGCCAACTTTCAGGGATCTATGCACATGGACACCGAGATCTCTCAGCTCATCCACACTACCAAGTATTTTACCATTAGCCCAGTACTCTATATTCCTGTTACTCCTTCCAAAGTGAATCATCTCACACTTTTCCGCATTAAACTCCATTTGCCACCTCTCAGCCCAGCTCTGCAGCTTATCTATGTCCCTCTGTAACCTACAACATCCTTCCGCACTGTCCACAACTCCACCGACTTTAGTGTCATCAGCAAATTTCCTAACCCATCCTTCTACGCCCTCATCCAGGTCATTTATAAAAATGACAAACAGCAGTGGCCCCAAAACAGATCCTTGCGGTACACCACGAGTAACTGAACTCCAGGATGAACATTTCCCATCAACCACCACCCTCTGTCTTCTTACAGCTAGCCAATTTCTGATCCAAACCGCTAAATCACCCTCAATCCCAGGCCTCCGTATCTTCTGCAACAGCTTACCGTGGGGAACATTATCAAACGCTTTACTGAAATCCATATACACCACATCAACTGCTTTACCCTTATCCACCTCTTTGGTCACCTCCTCAAAGAACTCAATAAGGTTTGTGAGGCACGACCTACACTTCACAAAACCGTGTTGACTATCCCTAATCAAATTATTCCTTTCTAGATGATTATAAATCCTATCTCTTATAATCCTTTCCAAAACTTTGCCCACAACAGAAGTAAGGCTCACTGGTCTATAATTACCAGGGTTATCTCTACTCCCCTTCTTGAACAAGGGGACAACATTTGCTCCTCCAGTCTTCTGGCACTATTCCTGTAGACAACAATGGCATAAAGATCAAAGCCAAAGGCTCTGCAATCTCCTCCCTAGCCTCACAGAGAATCCTAGGATAAATCCTATCCGGCCCAGGGGACTTATCTATTTTCACACTTTCCAGAATCGCTAACACCTCCTCCCTATTAACCTCAATCCCGTCTAGTCTAATAGCCTGTATCTCAGTATTCTCCTCGACAACATTGTCTTTTTCCTGTGTGAATACTGACGAAAAATATTCATTTAGCGCCTCTCCTATCTCTTCGGACTCCACGCACAACTTCCCACTCCTGTCCCTAATCTTACCCTAGTCATTCTTTTATTCCTGACATACCTATAGGAAGCTTTAGGGTTTTCCTTGATCCTACCTGCCAAAGACTTCTCATGTCCCCTCCTGGCTCTTCTTAACTCTCTCTTTAGGTCCTTCCTGGCTAACTTGTAACTCTCAAGCACCCTAACTGAGCCTTCACGTCTCATCTTTACATAAGTCTCCTTCTTCCTCTTCACAAGAGATTCAACTTCTTTAGTAAACCACAGTTCCCTCGCTCGACCACTTCCTCCCTGCCTGACAGGTACATACTTATCAAGGACACGCAGTAGCTGTTCCTTGAACAAGCTCCACATTTCAATTGTGCCCCTCCCCTGCAGTTTCCTGCCCCAACCTATACCAGCTAAATCTCGCCTCATCGCATCATAATTTCCTTTCCCCCAGCTATAACTCTTGCCCTGCAGTATATGCCTATCCCTTTCCATCGCTAAAGTAAATGTAACCGAATTGTGGTCACTATCACCAAAGTGTTCACCTACCTCCAAATCTAACACCTGGCCTGGTTCATTCCCCAGTACCAAATCCAATGTGGCCTCGCCTCTTGTTGGCCTATCTACATACTGTGTCAGGAAACCCTCCTGCACACATTGGACAAAAACTGACCCATCTAAATTACTCGAACTATAGCTTTTCCAGTCAATATTGGTAAAGTTAAATTCCCCCATAACAACTACCCTTTACTTTTGCTCCTATCCAGAATCATCTTTGCAATCCTTTCCTCTACATCTCTGGAACTTTTCGGAGGCCTATAGAAAACTCCCAACAGGGTGACCTCTCCTTTCCTGTTTCTAACTTCAGCCCAAACTACCTCAGTAGATGAGTCCTCATCAAACGTCCTTTCTGCCACCGTAATACTGTCCTTGACTAACAATGCCACACCTCCCCCTCTTTTACCACCTTCCCTGATCTTACTGAAACATCTAAACCCTGAAACCTGCAACAACCATTCCTGTCCCTGCTCTATCCATGTCTCCAAAATGGCCACAACATCGAAGTCCCAGGTACCAACCCATGCTGCAGGTTCACCCACCTTATTCCGGATGCTCCTGGCGTTGAAGTAGAAACATGTCAGGCATGTTTTCATTCCAATCCATATAATGCCGTAGTGGTCACCTTAAGATTCCAGACATCAAGGGAGCGATTCTTCCACCTCACCATGCTAACTTTCCAGCGCAGTGGGGTGGGACAATCCAGCGGCTGGGAATGCGCAGGATTCGCACATGCGTTTCTGCTGTAAGCGCATCTCCCTGCGCCGGATTTCTGGCGCCGTCAAATCTGTGCTGGAAACCAGCTGGGAGACCAGGTAAGTCATTTTAATGGAGTGGGGAGGGGGGGGGGGAAGTCAGCACTGTGGAGGGGGATCGTCACTGGGGAGGGTGGGGGGGGGGGGGGAAGCTGGAGATCGGGCGGGCTCGGGTGGGGTCTGCCTGCTGTGGTATCGGCACTGTCTTGTGGCGAGGTCGGTACTGGATGGTCAGGACTGGCCCGGGAATGGTCGGGGGGTGGGGGTTGCGATCGGGCCATGGGGAGGAGGGGGGTTGGGAGGTAGCACTGCGGAGGTCCCGGGTTGGCCAGCGATTGAGCTGGCCAGCAAATGGGAGGTTGTCAGTTCAGGCCACTATGCATCCAATAGGCCGGCCTGGTTTCAGCCTCCCAGCTGAACCCTCCCGAAATCTAATGATATTGATGCTGGTGGCCTCTGCAATGCACAGAGCCTGGGAGATTCTAGTGTGAACTCCCATTGAAAAAATCAGCGTGAATTACTCCAGTTTTCCCGCAAATTCGACACTTAGAACTTTTTTGGACAACTCCTGCCGAAGAGTCTTGCGGTGGCCATTTTTTGGTTCAACAAAGTTCATTTTTAAATAAGCAAAACGTAAACTTTCATTTTCATTATTTATGATTTATTTCATATCTTACTGACATATCCCCCATCAAGCAGTCAATATGATATAAAAACAAATTTGGTTCACTAACCATATAGACTGCTAATCCTTCAATAGCCAATTAAAACAGTCAATCAAAATGTAAATTCAGCACCAACTGCCGTGATAAGTTGTTCAGCACCTTTCAAAATATAGTTAAGCATTCCCTACAGGTTCAGCTGTAACAAAAGTCGTAGGTAAATGTCAACAATTAAACTATTGAAACTGCAGGAACATATGGCTTATTTTTGTCTGAGCTCCACCAGATGGCCTGCCAATCAATTCATCTCAGCAGCAGTATCTTTTTTTCACTCCAACTGAAAGCTGCAACCTGTTTTGTATCATAAGGGCCATGATTTTAATACCTTCAAGATCACAGCTTTAAAACAAACCTTATCCACCGTTCACGAGTGGTTACCCCTCATCCATAAAATTGTGATTCCCATACTGAAAGGGGCGGCACGGTAGCACAGTGGTTAGCACTGCTGCTTCACAGCTCCAGGGTCCCGGGTTCGATTCCCGGCTCGGGTCACTGTCTGTGTGGAGTTTGCACATTCTCCTCGTGTCTGCGTGGGTTTCCTCCGGGGTGGTCCGGTTTCCTCCCACAGTCCAAAGATGTGCGGGTTAGGTTGATTGGCCAGGCTAAAAATTGCCCCTTAGAGTCTTGAGATGCGTAGGTTAGAGGGATTAATGGGTAAATATGTGGGGGTAGGGCCTGGGTGGGATTGTGGTCGGTGCAGACTCGATGGGCTGAATGGCCTCCTTCTGCACTGTAGGGTTTCTATGATTCTATGAAAGGTTAAGAAGCTTGGAACAGATAATATGGCTTTATTTGAACACAGCACGAATTTCAAAACAACCTAATGAGTTCAGGTTTTGTGCCCTTGCACCAACCCCTCTCCCTGTCCCATATAATCCATGGAATCTCCACAGGGCAGAAGGAGGCCTTTCGGCCCATTTCTGCACCGACTTTCCCAAAGAGCATCTTACCCAAGGGTAAGTTTTTAGTGCATCTTAATTTAGGATTGGTAAAATGAATCCAAACCATCAGAACTGGGTGATATCATCAGGATCTTAAAGAAGGATGCCATTCAATGCTGTGTCAGCTATTTGAGATTATTCCAATTAGATATTAGTCAATTACTCCTATTTTAAGTTTATTTATTTGTCACAAGTAGGCTTACATTCACGCTGCAATGAAGTTACTGTGATTATCCCCTAGTTGCCACACTCTGGCGCCTGTTCGGGTACACTGAGGGAGAATTTAGCATGGCCTTTTCACCTAACCTGCACATTTTGGACTGTGGGAGGAAACCAGAGCACCCAGAGGAAACCCATGCAGCCACAGGGAGAACATGCAAACTCCACACAGACAGTGACACAAGCCAGGAATCAAACCCATGTCCCTGGCGCTGTGAGGCAGCAGTGTTAACCACTGTGTCACCGTGCCGCCCACATTTATCTACTCTTTTCCCATAGCCTGTAAATTTCTCCATTTCGCACAGCACAGTGGCATAGTGGTTAGCACTGCTGCCTTACAGCACCAGGGACCCGGGTTCAATTCCGGCTTTGGGTAACTGTCTGTGTGGAGTTTGCACATTCTCCCCATGTCTGCGTGGGTTTCCTCTGGGTGCTCCGGTTTCCACCCACACTCCCAAGCTGTGCAGGTTAGATTGATTGGCCATGCTAAATTGCTCCTTAGTGTCAGGGAGATTAGCAGGGTAAATAAGTGGGGTTACAGGGATAGGGCCTGGGTGGGATGGTTGTCAGTGCAGGCTTGATGGGCGGAATGGCCTCAGTCAGCACTGTAGGGGTTCTATGATTCTATTCTATTGGGGCAGGGCAATGGCACAGTGCTTAGCACTGCCGCCTCACAGCACCAGTGGCCCGGGTTCAATTCCAGCCCTGGTCACTGTGTGGATTTTGCACATTTTCCCTGTGCCTGCGTGAGTTTCCTCCGGGTGCTCTGGTTTCCTCCTCCAGTCCGGAAGGTGTGTGGGTAAGGTTGATTAGCCATGCTAAATTGCTACTTAGTGTCAGGGGGATTAGCAAGGGTTACGGGGATAGGGTTTGGGTGGGATTGTTGTCAATGGGCTGAATGGCATCCTTCTGCATTGTAGGGATTTTATGATTATATGATTCAAGTACATATCCTATGCCCTGTTGAAAGTTTCTATTGAAGGTGTTGAATTTGCTGCTGACCTGAAGCTAAATGATAAATCCCATATAGTCCCTGGGGAGCAGTAAAATTGAGGGGGTTAAGAATTTGTCTGGTTCTTTTGACAGGTATTTCTTAGGATATTAAACCTCGTGTTCCTCTGGATCGATCAGCACAAATCCACTTCCCATCAGTCGGCAGAATGTATTATATACTCACAACACATTGCAAAGCAATACATGCGTCCAATGATACACTTAAGTTACCATTCTTTCTGTGTCCAAAGAGAGTCGTATTGGCTGGTGATCTGACAACAAAACATATCATAGGCATTCACAATCCAGTCTCCACTTGATATACACTCACGCAAATTTTCAGAGACTTATCACCGACAGTGACCCAAGCTACATTTATGTAATAAGTCACTAAATGCTGGCATTTAAATCATTCCACGTGGAAGAGAATGAACACTGCCAATCTTGCAAGGTGTTTCTAAAGTGAAGTAAAAGTTGCCATAGTTCCAGGTGACCATAGGCTGCTCTCCCTTTTGAGGTGGAGACTGGTGGTGATTTAACCTGAGGATCACCGCACCTCAGGTGAGGGGCAAGGTTGAGAAGGCGGGCCTTCATGAATAACGTCAGCCGATATGGGAATTGAACCTGTTCTGTTGGCATCGCTCTGTATCAAGTAGCAACTGTCCAGCCAACTGAGCTACACCGACCCCCTTAAAGGTGTTTCTACAATCATGTCAAATTTCATTCTGATAATTTTATACCAAACAAAGTTTTAGTTGTGGAGCAAATGAAGAGCTGTATAACTGTACATCATTACCATTTTTAAACGGAGATGTGTTTTTGCTCTAATACATTTCCACCATGGTTAAAGCTGGAACCTTCACACGAATGAGAACCAAAGTAAATAAGAATTTTAAGGCAGTTACTGCGAGTATTGTGGGACTAAATGTCTGTCACCTGCCGTTATCGATAGAACGTACAGAAAACCTTGGTGTGGCCTACATGTGATACCAGGTCCATAGTTATGTAGCTGACTCTTAACTGGACTCCGAAATAGCATCAGAAGCAAGTCACTTCAAGTGAAATTAGGAAGTTAGGAATACATCACTTAGGAATAGGCCATTCGGACCTTTAGGCTTTCTCCACCATTCAGTCACATCATAGCTGATCTGGTCTTGGTCTCAGCTCCACTTTCCTGTCTGCCTCCCCTAATCCTTGACTCTCTTGTCTAACACAAATCTTACTAAATCAGCTTTGAATAAAGCTAAATAAAGCCTCCACGACATTCGAGGGAACAGAATTCCACACTATAATAACACACTGAGAGAAAATAATTCTCTCAATCTTGGTAAGTAGTCTCACAACACCAGGTTAAAGTCCAACAGGTTTATTTGGTAGCACAAGCTTTTGGAGTGCTGCTCCTTCATCAGGTGAGTGAGGAGTTGTGTTCACAAACAGGCATATTTTGACACAAAGTCAATTACAAGATAATGGTTGGATCTTTTCTGCTTTCTTGCATCTTTGTAGAAACTTGATGTCTGTGTTGATATGGACGATCTGCTTGGAGATCCTCTCCACTTTGAGTCAGCAGGGAGAACTTTTACTCTTAAATTAGGTCCCTGAGTTCCATTTTTCCTTCACAAGAGGAAACCACCACATTCCCCTTGCTTGAGTGGCTTCCACCGTGCCCTGGTCAATTTGCTTATCCATCCTGCTCTTATCCAGACAAGCTGAAATAACCCTTTGGACAATTGCAAGGGCTGAGGCTCCTGCATTCTTGCCTTCTGGGTCCCCTTACCTGCCTTAGTTGAGGTCACACCTCCTCTTCCTGATCACTGACCGAATCAGAAGACCCTATCCTACGGATGTGACCGCCTCCTGAAACCCAATATCCAGGTGACTTCCCTCCTCCCTGATAGATCGCAGTGTCTGTAGTTCAGCCTCTAAATTTATTTTTATTTATTAGTCACAAGTAAGGCTTACATTAACACTGCAATGAAGTTGCTGTGAAATTCCCCTCTTTTAATGACTGAGTCGAGTCTCTTCATGTTGCAGACACTTACTGCTGAAGTGTTTCCCCTGGATCATACTGGCATCCAAGAACTCCCACATTCTGCAATTGTAACATCACCTGGCCAGCCATCCTTAACGCACTTAATTAACTAATTATTAGTTCCTCTTTATTTTATTTAGTGCCTCCCCTTACCACCATTTGCTGTTCTAATTTAAACCTGAGTAAAGTTTATATTTTTCTGATTTCCAACTATTTACACACTCTCCCTGCAATTAATAATACTCATCTGCAATCAATTTATGGCTTTCCCATAATATTGCTGATTTATTCAAAGTGAAACTCCAAGTTCTCCTCTCACTGTATTAACCTCTCAGTCCCGAAATCTCACTATTTTAACTTTTTTGTCCCGAAGCCTCTCTTTGCTGAAGTCTTGCTGTTTTCACCTCTCTGTCCCAAAGTCTCATTCTTCTATATATATATTTTTTTATTTATTAGTCACAAGTAAGGCTTACATTAACACTGCAATGAGGTTATTGTGAAATTCCCCTAGTTGCCACACTCCAGCGCCTGTTCGGGTCAATTCACCTAACTAGCACGCCTTTCGGACTGTGGGAGAAAACCAGAGCACCTAGAGGAAACCCACGCAGACATGGGGCAAACTCCACACAGACAGTGACCCAAGCCAGGAATCTGGGTCCCTGGCATTGTGAGGCAGCAGTGCTAACCACTGTGCCACCATGCCGCCCATGTCTCTGTCTCTGTCCCAAAGTCGCACTGTTTTGATTGGGATGGGGCAAAGGCTGGCCTTGCCAGTGATGTCAACATCTGTGAGAGAATCAAAAAAACACTCAATTCCCCAGGAAATCAAAAATCTAATTATACAATATTTTCACACATTATTTCAAATGTGTAATAACCTCATAGATGTTATAATATTTTTGTTTGCTTTATATTAAAAAATCAGAAACTTTGTTTTCCCATTAGGCAGAATTGCAGAGACTCAGTTTGTCCAATCTTACAAAAATCCCGTATTCCACTATTTCGTCCATTAAGACTTCCAACATAATGGGTTCCAGCCCTGAGTTTGTATCATTACTTCGTCAACATCCATTATTAATGAATTTGTAAGGACAACATACCTCTCTCTCTCTCTCTCTGATATCAGTGTTTCCCGTCTCAGTAATGCACAACAACATTTTTGGTTTCATATTTTTCATTAGTGGAAAGGAAAAAATACTTCAGATTCAATTAGCTACTTTTGAAGTGCCATTAATGTTGTAACACAGGAAATGCACAGCCATAAGTTGTGCACTGTAAAGTTCCACAAATAGCAATGTGATAGTGACCAGATATTCTCTTTAAGCTTATAACTCCCATTTTAAGGCCTAGTCACACTCGCTTGCATAAATTTCAATAATTTATATTAAAATCTAGTTATCTAATTAAGAATATCATTCTTAGAAACAAACCAGTGAAACATATGGGACACAACTGACTGGGAGCGTCAAGTGTTCTACCCCAATCTTGTTCCGAGGACTGTTCTCAATCCAAAGCCTTCTCTAATTGCGAGTATCACACACTGAAGAGTCATGCTGCTTCCTCTGTTCAACACACATTGTCATGTATGGTACCTTCACCAAATTGTCCCCTCATTTTTAGGTTAAGCTAATTCTGCTCCTGGCATGCTCGTTTACACTCTGTTGAACCAGGGTTGGTCCCCCAGATTAACCGTAATATCTGAGTGAGAGATATACCAAGCCAGCAGGTAACAGATTGTGGATCAATACAATTCTGTTGCTGGTCCACAGTGTATAATGGATGCTCAATTTCTGAGCTGTTGAATCTATAGCACTTAGCATGGTAACAGTGCCACTTAACATGATGAAGAATATCCTGTGTGTGAAGATGGGACTTGGTCTCCATTAAAGGCTGTGCGATGGTCATTTCTAGCAATGCTGTTATTAAGTCACACCTCTGACAGGTGGATTAGTGAACAAAGAACAAAGGAAAATAACAGCACAGGAACAGGCCCTTCGGCCCTCCAAGCCTGCACCGACCACGCTGCCTGACTGAACTAAAACCACTTACCCTACCGGGGACCATATCTCTCTATTCCCATCCTATTCATAGTATTTGTCCAGAATGCCCCTTAAAACTCACTATCGTATCTGCTTCCACTACTTCCCCCGGCAGCGAGTTCCAGGCACCCACCACCCTCTGTGTAAAAATCTTGCCTCGTACATTTCCTTTAAACCTTGCCCCTCACACCATAAACCTATGCCCCCTAGTAATTGACTCTTCCATCCTGGGAAAAAGCTTCTGACTATCCATTCTGTCCATGCCCCTCATAATCTTGTAGACTTCTATCAGGTCGCCCCTCAACCACTGTCATTCCAGTGAGAACAAACCAAGTTTCTCCAACCTCTCCTCATAGCTAATGCCCTCCATACCAGGCAACATCCTGGTAAATCTTTTCTGTACCCTCTCCAAAGCCTCCACATCCTTCTGGTAGTGTGGCAACCAGAATTGAACACTATATTCCAAGTGCAGCCTGACTAAGGTTCTACAAAGCTGCAACATGACTTGCCAATTTTTAAACTCAATGCCTCGGCCGATGAAGACAAGCATGCCGTATGCCTTCTTGACTACCTTCTCTACCTGTGTTGCCACTTTCAGTGACTTGTATACCTATCCACCCAGATCACTCTGCCTATCAATACTCTTCAGGGTTCTGCCATTTACTGTATATTTCCTATCTGTATTAGACCTTCCAAAATGCATTACCTCACATTTTTCCGAGGTCAAGTAAGATTTTCCTTTGTGTTGATTTGCTTACAATCAGCGGCAGAGTCAATCTGGCAGCTATCTCCTTCAGTAAGTGGTGGTACCAAGTCTCCCACCCAGAGTACATTCTGTGCCCTTGTTACCCTCAGTGCTTATTCCAAGTCACCAATTTTTACAGATGCACTATAGAAAGCATCCTTTCCGGATGTATCATAACTTGGTATGGCTCCTGCTCTGACCAAGATCACAAGAAATTACAAAGGATTTTGAACGTAGCCCAGTCCATTACAACTAACTTCACCCAACCCAACAGCACATCTACAATAGATCTAAACTAAAAAAATATATAATGATCAGTTCTTTACATTTTTGCAAATTCAACAAAAGATCTGAAGTAGGTTTGAGATGTCAACAACTCCATTATCATTGCCTCATACAACTATAAGGATGATTGTTCTTGCATTCTTATCGAGAGATTCTTATATTGCCAGGTATAAAGGCACCAAAAGCATTTTCTTCCTTCGCGTTCATCAGGCATAAATCATCCATTTTAATGTTAAGACCATAAGACCATAAGACATAGGAGCGGAAGTAAGGCCATTCGGCCCATTGAGTCCACTCCACCATTCAATCATGGTTGATTTCAACTCCATTTACCCGCTCTCTCCCCATAGCCCTTAATTCCTCGAGAAATCAAGAATTTATCAATTTCTGTCTTGAAGACGCTCAACGTCTCGGCCTCCACAGCCCTCTGTGGCAATGAATTCCACAGACCTACCACTCTCTGGCTGAAGAAATTTCTCCTCATCTCTGTTCTAAAGTGACTCCCTTTTATTCTAAGGCTGTGCCCCCGCGTCCTAGTCTCCCCTGCTAATGGAAACAACTTCCCTACGTCCATCCTATCTAAGCCGTTCATTATCTTGTAAGTCTCTATCAGATCTCCCCTCAACCTCCTAAACTCCAATGAATATAATCCCACGATCCTCAGACGTTCATCGTATGTCAGGCCTACCATTCCTGGGATCATCCGTGTGAATCTCCGCTGGACCCGCTCCAGTGCCAGTATGTCCTTCCTGAGGTGTGGGGCCCAAAACTGCTCACAGTATTCCAAATGGGGCCTAACCAGTGCTTTATAAAGCCTCAGAAGTACATCCCTGCTTTTGTATTCCAAGCCTCTTGAGATAAATGACAACATTACATTTGCTTTCTTAATTACGGACTCAACCTGCAAGTTTACCTTTAGAGAATCCTGGACTAGGACTCCCAAGTCCCTTTGCACTTTAGCATTATGAATTTTGTCACCGTTTAGTCACACTCACATGCCAATATTTTAGTATCTTATGTTAAAATCTGGTGTGAAAATGTTTACTCTTAAAAATATACCAGTGATATGCAGGATATAATCGACTGAATCTCAAGTCCTCGATCACAATTTTGTTCCAAGGACCCATCCTCATTAAATATTGTTTCTCAAAATGCTATTCACACATGGAAGAGTTATTTTTTTTAAAATCTGTACACACAGAAAAATACAAAACAAAATATTAACATTCAGCCAACTCTTTATTTGACTCAAATAGCACTTTGATAGAACTCCCACTTCACAGCACATTCACAGGTTCAAGGTCTGGGACCCAGTTAAATGTGTAATCATGTGTAAGATTTTGTCAGTTTTCCACTGCTTGACCATTTGGGAAAAGCAATACACTGGGCCTTAGAGAACCTGAATTTTACAGTTTACCAAGGTTATCTGAAGTGTTTCCTTTCCGGTGAGTTTCACTAATAGAACAGCCCTCCGGGGTAACTGACATTTCTCAGTGGATTTAAATGAATATTTCATGATGATAGTGAACAATGCTTCACAGAAATTTACCAAGTGACTTTAAAACAAATATGCATTAGCACCACAAGTATGAGGGAAATGCATTACCATGCTTAAGTGCTGTCATTGATGTAAAAAAAATATTCAAAATTACATATGACTTCTGCAAAGTGCATTTTTGAAAATTAGTACTGCGAAATAAGACCATAAGAAATAACAACAGGAGATGGCCAGATAGCTTTATTGAGCCTGCTCCGCCATTCACTATGATCATAGAAATCCTAGAATCCCTACAGTGCAGAAGGAGGCAATTCTGCCCATCGAATCTACACCGACCACAACCCCACCCAGGCCCTATTCCCATAACCCCACATATTTACACTGCTAATTCCCCTGAAACTAGGGTCAATTTAGCATGGTCAATCAACCTAACCCTCGCATCTTTGGACTGAGAGAGGAAACCAAAGCACCCGGAGGAAACCCACGCAGACATGGGAAGAAAGTGCAAACTCCACACAGACAGTGACCCGATGCCGGAATTGGACCTGTCCCTGGCGCTGTGAGGCAGTAGTGCTAACCACTGTGCCACCCCCGGGTCTTGGGCTTTAACTCCATTTTCCCACTTACTCCCATATCCCTCAATTCCCAAAGACATCAAATTCTGCCTACCTCAGTCACAAATATTTTCAACAATGGTGCATCTACAACCCTTTGGGGCAGAGGATTCCAAAGATTCACACTCCTTTGAGTTAAGAAATTTCTCATCGTTTCAGTCCTAAATAATCGGCCCTTTATCTTGAAACTGCTCCCCTTGTTCTAGATTCTTCAGCCTGGAGCAAAATAAAACATCGCAGTATCTATGCTGCCACAAGCCTTCATAATCTTAAATGTTTCAATGAGATCACCTCGCATTCTTCTAAACTCCACAGAATAAATGCCCAATTTACTCAGCTGTTTGTCAAAGGTAAACCCTCTCAAACCAAGGACCAATCTAGTAAACCTGCACTGTATTACTCATCCAGTGACAATACCACTATGGCACCACTCCTTTGTTAACTGGCAAAGTCCTTAAAAAACTTTGAGTTCACTTATAACATTTTAGTTATTTCTGTGCAGAATGATCTTGGACTATGTCCTTGACAATGCATAGCAGGGAGAGCCACTTGAGCCCACAAATTCAGGCATTTCCCACAGAGTGGTGAGTACAACATTGGACACTAACATGAACATTTGACAAAGAATGAAAGCAAAAACACAACATTGTTTCTTCTATAAGAAAGAAATAAGAACATAAGAACATAAGAAATAGGAGCAGGAGTAGGCCATCTAGCCCCTCGAGCCTGCCCCGCCATTCAATAAGATCATGGCTGATCTGACGTGGATCAGTACCACTTACCCGCCTGATCCCCATAACCCTTAATTCCCTTACCGATCAGGAATCCATCCATCCGCGCTTTAAACATATTCAGCGAGGTAGCCTCCACCACCTCAGTGGGCAGAGAATTCCAGAGATTCACCACCCTCTGGGAGAAGAAGTTCCTCCTCAACTCTGTCCTAAACCGACCCCCCTTTATTTTGAGGCTGTGTCCTCTAGTTTTAACTTCCTTACTAAATGTCCCTAACATGCCTGTAACCATGAACGTGAACCAACTGTGACGTATGTCAATATATTCAACTCTATGACTAAGCTAGTCTCAAAAAATAAATTTGATGCATATATAAATAGAATGAAAGGAATGCAAGGTCAAATGTTTAAAGCGATATTTGAATGTGAAAAATAGCCATGCCACTTTTGTGCTCTCAATAAGTCTTATGCTATTGGCAATGGATTTGGCAAATAAGTTGTGGCCTGGTGAACAGCCTTTCTGGAGGTTCTTTTGTAGTCCACTCATACCTGTTCCATAGTCATCTGACAGTAGGTTTCACCACTGAAAAGCTTTCCCTGACAGCTCACTGCATGCGTCTCCCATGCAAATGAACGGCGAACTGGATTCGGCTGGGGTTCAGCAAAAAGTAAGAGGCTGAAAATGGTACCCATTCTCTGTTCTGCCATCAGGAACAGCATATCATGATTCAAATTCTGCACAATATACCTGATGTAATACCACAAGTGTCGCAAGACTTACTTATTCTTGTACTCCAATCCCCTTCTAATAAAGGCTTGGACAAATTCATTTTTCTTGCAGAAGAAAGCTCCCTATATATGTATCTACGTAGCTTCTAGCAAACATAAGTCAGCTATATATGATGAGCCTAACTAATGATCTTAAATTGATTGTCACTGTAATTCTTAGCACAGTCGGATTGTTCAGCAAGTGTTATCTAGTCACAGAATTGCATCTTATGTGAGACAATTATGTTCAAACTTTTGCTAGCATGGGCTAATTCAGTACTGTAAGAGGTTTAACAACACCAGGTTAAAGTCCAACAGGTTTATTTGGTAGCAAAAGCCACACAAGCTTTCGGAGCTCTAAGCCCCTTCTTCAGGTGAGTGGGAATTCTGTTCACAAACAGAGCTTATAAAGACACAGACTCAATTTACATGAATAATGGTTGGAATGCGAATACTTACAACTAATCAAGTCTTTAAGAAACAAAACAATGTGAGTGGAGAGAGCATCAAGACAGGCTAAAAAGATGTGTATTGTCTCCAGACAAGACAGCCAGTGAAACTCTGCAGGTCCACGCAACTGTGGGAGTTACAAATAGTGTGACATGAACCCAATATCCCGGTTGAGGCCGTCCTCGTGTGTGCGGAACTTGGCTATCAGTTTCTGCTCAGCGACTCTGCGCTGTCGTGTGTCACGAAGGCCGCCTTGGAGAATGCTTACCCGAATATCAGAGGCCGAATGCCCGTGACCGCTGAAGTGCTCCCCAACAGGAAGAGAACAGTCTTGCCTGGTGATTGTCGAGCGGTGTTCATTCATCCGTTGTCGCAGCGTCTGCATAGTTTCCCCAATGTACCATGCCTCGGGACATCCTTTCTTGCAGCGTATCAGGTAGACAACGTTGGCCGAATTGCAAGAGTATGTACCGTGTACCTGGTGGATGGTGTTCTCACGTGAGATGATGGCATCTGTGTCGATGATCCGGCACGTCTTGCAGAGGTTGCTGTGGCAGGGTTGTGTGGTGTCATGGTCACTGTTCTCCTGAAGGCTGGGTAGTTTGCTGCGGACAATGGTCTGTTTGAGGTTGTGCAGTTGTTTGAAAGCAAGAAGTGGGGGTGTGGGGATGGCCTTGGCGAGATGTTCGTCTTCATCAATGACATGTTGAAGGCTCCGGAGGAGATGCTGTAGCTTCTCCGCTCCAGCGAAGTACTGGACAACGAAGGGTACTCTGTCCACTGTGTCCCGTGTTTGTCTTCTGAGGAGGTCGGTGCGGTTTTTCGCTGTGGCGCGTTGGAACTGTTGATCAATGAGTCGAGTGCCATATCCTGTTCTTATGAGGGCATCTTTCAGCGTCTGGAGGTGTCTGTTGCGATCCTCCTCATCCGAGCAGATCCTGTGTATACGGAGGGCTTGTCCGTAGGGGATGGCTTCTTTAACGTGTTTAGGGTGGAAGCTGGAGAAGTGGAGCATCGTGAGGTTATCCGTGGGTACAGTGAGGTGCTGAGGTGACCGTCCTTAATGGAGATGCGTGTGTCCAAGAATGCAACCGATTCCGGAGAGTAGTCTATGGTGAGCCTGATGGTGGGATGGAACTTGTTGATGTCATCATAGAGTTGTTTCAGTGATTGTTCACCATGAGTCCAAAGGAAGAAAATGTCATCGATGTATCTAGTGTATAGCATCGGTTGAAGGTCCCGTGCGGTGAAGAAGTCTTGTTCGAACCTGTGCATGAAGATGTTGGCATATTGAGGTGCGAATTTGGTCCCCATGGCTGTTCCGTGTGTCTGGATGAAGAACTGGTTGTTGAAGGTGAAGATATTGTGGTCCAGGATGAAGCGGATGAGATGTAAAATTGCATCTGGAAACTGGCAGTTGTTGGCGCTGAGCACTGAGGCCGTTGCAGCAATGCCATCGTCATGGGGGATGCTGGTGTAGAGTGCCGAGACATCCATTGTGACAAGGAGCGCTCCTGGTTCAACTGCTCCATGTGTGCCGAGTTTCTGTAGGAAGTCCGTCGTGTCGCGACAAAAGCTGGGGGTTCTTTGTACAATGGGTTTCAGGATGCCCTCGACATAGCCAGAGAGGTTCTCACACAGGGTCCCATTGCCCGATACGATGGGACGGCCGGGTGTGTTTGCCTTGTGTATCTTCGGGAGGCAGTAGAGATCTCCAACGCGGGGAGTACGTGGGATGAGAGCACGGAGGGTGTTCTGAAGGTCCGGATCAAAGGTCTTGATCAGAGTGTTGAGTTGACGGGTGTGTTCTTTGGTCGGATCTGCAGGTAACTGTCTGTAGTGTTCCTCGTTGTTGAGTTGTCGGTACACTTCTTTGCAGTAATCCGTTCTGTTCATAGAATCATAGAAATCATAGAAACCCTACAGTGCAGAAGAAGGCCATCCGGCCCATCGAGTCTGCACCGACCACAATCCCACCCAGGCCCCACCTGCCAATCCCTTTTTTTTACCCGCTAATTTACCCACTAATCCCTCTAACCTACGCATCCCAGGACTCTAAGGGGCAATTTTTAACCTGGTCAATCAACCTAACCCGCACATCTTTCGGACTGTGGGAGGAAACCGGAGCACCCGGTTTTTTTTACACAGAGGGTGGTGGGGGCCTGGAATGCGCTGCCAAGTAGGGTGGTGGAGGCAGGCACGCTGACATCGTTTAAGACTTACCTGGATAGTCACATGAGCAGCCTGGGAATGGAGGGATACAAACGATTGGTCTAGTTGGACCAAGGAGCGGCACAGGCTTGGAGGGCCGAAGGGCCTGTTTCCTGTGCTGTACTGTTCTTTGTTCTTTGTTCTTTGTTCACCCGGAGGAAACCCACGCAGACACGAGGAGAATGCGCAAACTCCACACAGACAGTGACCCGAACCGGGAATCGAACCCGGGACCCTGGAGCTGTGAAGCAGCAGTGCTAACCACTGTGCTACCGTGCCGCCGTCAGTATGTCGATGGCCCCTCCTTTGTCTGCTGGTTTGATGACAATGTTGCGGTTGGTCTTGAGAGCGTGGATGGCGTTACGTTGTGCTAATTCAGTACTGACAGGACTCTACTTATTGAACTTCCCTCAGGTCTCACACATATAAACACTGGGCAGAATATTATTATTTTTTAAATAAGTGTTGACTCAGGCAGGAAAAACGGTGCCCCCCCCCCATCCTCAACCCCCCCCCCTCCCCTCCCCCCCCCCCACCCCCTCTGCCCCCCCACCTCCTCAACCTCCCCCCTCCCGCCCTTTCACAGACATGGGGAACACCCCCATGGACACAGTGATACCCCAACGCACAAAAAGGGGAACACCCCCACAGACATGGGGAACTGTTCCCCAAGCACCACCCTTTCTCCTCAGGGGGCTGCACTCACTTGTGTGCCCTCATCAGCCTCTTTTTGCCAGGTCCTATTGTAAGCCCTATCTAATGTGGGGGGTGGAGTAATAGAGTGGAGAGGCTTGCTAATTAGATGTAAATGTATGGCAATGCAGGAACCTCATTATATCATTGGCGGGGATCAGGGACAATCGGAACAAGGAATCCTGCCAGCATTAAAGCCGTTTGGGGACTCCCATTATTTCTCTATTCCCACCTGCTTTCCTACTCACTGAAAATGATGGAGAATCCCAACCCATATGTCTGTATCACTGTTTACCCATCTGCTTCAGTTTACACAGGGCGCTTCCAAGCGGGTGTATAGCAACGTGAAACTACCAACATGGTTTTCCTGGGCACATTGTTAGCTCTGAAAATTAGGATCGGCAATGGCAGTGTGTCATTACATCACAAAGTACCAATTAATTACTTATAAAATACCACTGCTATGCTTATTGGTAATTTGTGTGCAGGAAAGTGCAACAAATAGCAATGAGGTAAATAGCCAGTGAATCTGCTTTTGAATCATAGAATCATAGAAACCCTACAGTGCAGAAAGAGGCCATTTGGCCCATCGAGTCTGCACCGATCACAATCCCACCCAGGCCCTACCCCCTTATCCCCACATATTTACCCGCTGATCCCTCTAACCTACGCATCTCAGGACTCTAAGGGAAAATTTTTAAGCATGGCCAATCAACCTAACCCGCACATCTTTGGATTGTGGGAGGAAACCGGAGCACCCAGAAGAAACCCACGCAGACACGAGGAGAACGTGCAAACTCCACACAGACAGTGACCCAAGCCGGGAATCGAACCCAAGTCCCTGGAGCTGTGAAGCAGCAGTGCTAACCATTGTGCTACCGTGCCGCCCAACTGTTACTGTTGGTTAAAAGATAAATGTTAGCCACAGTACTGGAAGTACTCCCCTTCGCTTCTTCAAATAGTGTCGTGGGATTTGTCATATACATCAGAAAAAGATGATGGAACCTTGATTTAATTTTCGATCTAAAACACAGCATTTCCAACAGAAGACTGCACCCTTTGTAAGACATTGATGTTCTGTCCAGATTATTTGTTCAAATTCTGCAGCTAAACATTGCTTTGATTATTGTCACCTGTATTAGTATATCGTGAAAAGTATTGTTTTTTGTGCACTATACAGAAAAGGAAAGGAGAGAGTGTGCAGAATGTAGTTTATGGTCACATGGAACAATGATGCTTGAAATACCATGCTTAAAAAATAATTCAAGCCACAGCGATCTGAATAATTTTAAAGTTTTCTAAAGTAATGTAATTACTACAATAAAATAGCATTGAAAAACAGACAGATACTTTATTGAGATACCAAAGCCAGAACTTATTCAAGGCTTCTGTTCGGCTCTGAGGAAAAGCAACACAGATCATAGGACTCCAATGCATCAAAGGTCTCCAGAGATTTTTTACACCTGCCAAGCTGTCTTTGCAGAGTAATAGGAAACACCAAAAGTGCTGGCAAGCATTGCCTCAAATGACTTTGAGGATCATTCACTGTAATCTCCTCAAATATGTCATATTAAAAATATGAGCAAACAGAAATAGTTAAGCAAAAATCAAGTTAGTTAAGATTTTGAGAGGAGTGCTTGATTATTGGCAGAATTAGCACCAATAAACATTCCAGACCATAACTTTCAGTGGAGGAGCGAATAATTCTGATTGCCGCTCTTCTTGAAAGAACTTACCTGTAAATCCAAGCAATCCTATCGTACCCGACCTTCCGACTCAGGTAGTGCAGTGGATTCCCAAGGCCTCACATTGAGGACAACTCTCAGTCACAGGTAAGTAAGCCACAGTCCCTATTTATGACACTAGCACTAGCAGCAGTAAATCAGATAGGTTTAAAGGTCCAGCTAAGTTTAAAGATCTTTGACAAGCCAGAGGGAAGGTATGTACAAGCAAAGTGGGTGGGATTTGGTGAGGGGGGGGGGGGGGGGTGTCACATTGGGCCTGGGGTGGGGGTGTTGGGTGAGGGTAAGAGTCAGGTTTTGTGAGGGGGGAGAGTCAGGCGAGGCCTTGGATGGTGGGGTTGGGTAAGACCGGGCTGGGAGTGGCGTAGTTAAGAGTAGTCCGGGGATTATTGGGCTGGCATTCTGTGGGCAGTCAGGGAGGTAAGCCCCCTGGGGGAAGTGTGGCAAGGAGGTTTTTTTTTAATTCATCCATGGGACATGGGCGTTGCTGGCTGACCAGCATTTATTATCCATCCCTAGTTGCCCAAGGGCAGTTGAGAGTCAATCACATTGCTGTGACTCTGGAGTCACATGTAGGCCAGACTAGGTAAGGACGGCAGATTTCCTTCCTTAAAGGACATTAGTGAAGCAGATGGGTTTGTCCGGCAATCGACAATGGTATCATGGTCAACAGTAGATACTTAATTTCAGATATTTTTTATTGAATTCAAATTCCACCATCGGCCATGGCTGGATTCAAACCTGGGTCCCCACAACATTAGCTGAGTTTCTAGGTTAATAGTCCAGCAATAATACCACAAGGCCAGTGCCTCCTTGAAGTCTGTGAGCACAAATTGTTGGCGATGAGGCTGGGATGGATTATGAGGACTCAGCCTCTGACCCGATACGAGTGAGTATCCTGTTTAATTGAAGTCTGAAGAAAAGAAATACTCCCCTGGATGCCTGTCCTTGAGTGAATAGACCTATCTGAGATGTTGAGATATTGCCAGATGCTGAGGGATGGATGTGGAGTGAGCCTGAATTGGATGATGCAGTCAAACGTTTAAAAATGTAAAAAAGAAAAAACAAAAGAGAAAATAATCTTTAGAGACAAGAGACAAGATTTTGAGTATAAGGAAAAGTAAAACTTAAGTTGAATAAAGACAACGAGTTGTTGCAGAGTTTTTCTGAAGAAAAGAGAAAGGAAATAGGTGGCACGGTGGCACAGTGGTTAGCACGGCTGCCTCACAGCGCCAGGGACCTGGGTTCAATTCCAGCCTTAGGTGACTGTCTGTGTGGAGTCTGCATGTTCTCCCAGTATCTGTGTGGGTTTCCTTCGGGTGCTCTGGTTTCCTCCTACAGTACAGACAAAGAACAAAGAACAGTACAGCACAGGAAACAGGCCCTTCGGCCCTCCAAGCCTGTGCCGCTCCTTGGCCCAACTAGACCAATCGTTTGTATCCCTCCATTCCCAGGCTGCTCATGTGACTATCCAGGTAAGTCTTAAACGATGTCAGCGTGCCTGCCTCCACCACCCTACTTGGCAGCGCATTCCAGGCCCCCACCACCCTCTGTGTAAAAAACGTCCCTCTGATGTCTGAGTTATACTTCGCCCCTCTCAGCTTGAGCCCGTGACCCCTCGTGATCGTCACCTCCGACCTGGGAAAAAGCTTCCCACTGTTCACCCTATCTATACCCTTCATAATCTTGTATACCTCTATTAGATCTCCCCTCATTCTCCGTCATGTGCAGGTTAGGTGGATTGGCCATGCTGAATTGCTCCTTACTGTCCCAACCTCGTAGGTTAGGAGGATTAGCGAAGTAAATACGTGGGGCTACGGAGATAGGGCCTGGATAAAATGCACTGTCAGAGAGTCAGTGTTTACTCGATAAGCTGAATGGTCTCCTTCTGCACTGTCGGGATTATGTTATATATGAGGGCACAGAGAGGAGTATTTCAGATGAAGAGGAAAAAATACCCCAGGGAACTAACTACAGGACCTGTCCCGAAAGCACAGGAAAATGAAAGGCTAAATCTCTAGGATGAGACTGCAGGCAGTGAAGTTCCAAAGTTTTGGAGAGAAAAGTCCTCAACTTGTTTAAAAAAAGTTTTAAAAGGTTTTTTAAAAAGGCTCCAAATGGAATATGCTGGATCTCCCATTGAAATTGACAAGGGAAACCGGGCGGCACGGTAGCACAGTGGTTAGCACTGCTGCTTCACAGCTCCAGGTACCTGGGTTCGATTCCCGGCTTGGGTCACTGTCTGTGTGGAGTTTGCACATTCTCCTCGTGTCTGCGTGGGTTTCCTCTGGGTGCTCCGGTTTCCTCCCACAGTCCAAAGGTGTGCGGGTTAGGTTGATTGGCCAGATGTAAAAAAAAATTGCCCCTTAGAGTCCTGAGATGCGTAGGTTAGAGGGATTAGCGGGTAAATATGTGGGGGTAGGGCCTAGGTGGGATTGTGGTCGGTGCAGACTCGATGGGCCAAATGGCCTCCTTCTGCACTGTAGGGTTTGTAAAAAAAACACATCAAAGAGAGGATGGAAAACAGACTCTCCATGCAGCCAAAGGAAAAATAAAAGCTGCAAAGATTGTTAGAAGAGCTTTCTGCCAGTAGAAGAGAAGTTTAATAGTTTAAAAAGAGGTAAAAGTAGCAGCAACCTGAATTCATGCCAAGAATTCAAAATTGCTGAAAACACTGTATTGCGGCTAGCAGCCCCCTTCGGCTGCCCGGCAGCTGCCCCAGTGTCTACATGTCTTTTATATTTCATTTAGATGTCTTCTGCCAAAGAGAGCTCCACCCCTTGGGGTGATTACCCACTCTCGGCCCCTCAATCCAGGTGACCCACTTCTGCTGCATTGTCCTTAAAGGGACAATCACTACACAAAGGATTGCTCCTCACTCACATACCTAAATCCTTACTTCCATGGATGAGGACTGACCCCACTAAAAAAGAAGCACAAACAGCGGAAAGAGAAGTGATGCAACAAGGTATCTGTTTCTGCAAGAGTGGAAGGCTTTTGTGATCTTAAAGGTTGCCAAAACGGATGGGGAAGGGCAAAGTGGTACACACTAGCTTGTATAGATGAAATAGAGCTGCGCTTCACACAACTACATACACTAAGCACTGAACTTTGACACTCGTAGCAAGGCAGCTCTAGCAGTTTTAGAGTCAGTAGGCGTGCAGGCGACCATCACAATGAGCTTTGTTCAAAAGATTCTGTGACTGCTGCAAAGTGCACCTCAAATCACTGAAGTCATTTTCTGTTTAACATAGTGCTTTCCCCTCCTTCACCCATATCAACAATAGATCAACATTTCCCCCCCTATATCACCATACCATTAACATAGCTATCCTATCCATGAGTAATAAAACACCACATGTATTACAGCAAATCCCAAATGGAGCACAGATCTACCACCACTACTATCATATACACTGATGAACAGCTAGTAGGTGTGTCTTAACCACATGAACTGGAGCAGTTCAAGAAGGCAGCTCACCAACGCTTTCTCAAGGGCAATCAGGGGTGGGCAATAAGTGCTGACACCCACATCCTGTGCAAGAATAAAAAAAGGAAAAAAAGTTAAATAAATAAAAGAAAACAGCTGAGGTTGTACCTTCAATCGGTTAAAAAGGATTTTGTTAGATTTGAATTAAATACTAATTTCCTTTTAAAAGACTTGTTTGTGAATTTGTTAATTTTCAGATTCAGTTACTCTGAAGTTTCACTATGTTTTAAATTGTAATTAAGTATATTGACAATTTTAATTCTGATCTGTATTTTTATAATTAAGTAATGAAAGCTCGCTTCTAGAACAAAGAACAGTACAGCACAGGAAACAGGTACTTCGGCCCTCCAAGCCTGTGCCGCTCATTGATCCAACTAGACCATTTGTTTGTATCCCTCCATTCCCAGACTGCTCATGTGACTATCCAGGTAAGTCTTAATCGATGCCAGTGTGTCTGCCTCCACCACCCTACTTGGCATCGCATTCCAGGCCCCCACCACTCTCTATGTTAAAAACGTCCCTCTGATATCTGAGTTATACCTTGCCCCTCTCACCTTGAACATTTCAGTGCAACTTCAGAGATTTTAAATCTTGGACCATGCATTGTCTGAAAAGACATTGGGCAGGTTTCCAGATTATAAGGGGTAGATAGGATCAACAGTGAAAGTGGGGTTGATTATGACTAGGGAATGAATATCCTATCTTATGTAACTGGTGCCTCAGTGCAATAATGCTTAACTTATTGAATCAGTACAATGTCATTATGTACATTTGGCAAATGCCGTTGAAAGCCATCATTAAATTACATTTTCCTACAATAACAGCTCTTAAGCAATGTTCAGTGTGCGATTGTGCATTGACACATTCAGTGGAGCAGGTTCATTTACATTGCATTGCTCATCCTCAGTAATCCATTTTTTCAAAATAGATTATTTTTATGGCACAGAAATCATTAAACATGTGCAAACTTTTAAAAAGTATCTTTTAATCTAATGACCAGAGCAGATTGGATGTGAGGATTAATAGTGATCTATTATATGTTTTTTTTCTTGGATGGTTCTGTAATTGACTCAAATATGAAATCTACCCAACATCCACATATGGCCTAACTTTCTATCAAAATGAATTTAGAAGGCAATGAGCAGCAAGTTCAGTGTCATTGGAAGGTTGGACAGCACCTGACATGAGTCTGCCAAAGTCACTGAGCCATTAGACACTCTTCTTCGTCTTTTTTTATTTTTATTGTTCCTTTGTGGGATATGGGTCTCACTGACAATCTGACAGCTTCATGGTTACTTTAACTGATAGAAAATATAAACTGTCAGGATTTGAACTTATTCCCTGAACTATTAAACCTGACCTCAGCACTTCTAGTCCAGTAACACTATACTGCTATACCTTTTGGGGTGCCTTGCTGCAGCATCACTCATCCACACCCCTGTCCCCAACCACTGACTGAATTTTGCGGTGATGTCCATCCTTCAACCAACTGAATAAAGGGGGCTTTGACCAGTACTTTTCTGGAACATTCTAGCTATGGAACAAGAATGGTTTTGCGCCACTTTTTGCATGAAAATTTGCACAAAACTAGATTGTGCTGTTTTTATAGAGAAACAATGCTCCAATCTACCATGCAAAAGACCAGTTTGTGCAATCGTGCCAATAACAATGCCAAAGATTTTTTTGTGTGGCAGAATGATACAAGTTTACCTGATGTAAGTGTAACTGAGATGTCTGAAAGTTGATAGTAATGTGCTTTTGACTTGTTTAAAAAAAACTCTACTGAATTGAGCATCCATACAGATGGTCAAACTTTCCTTCATTCTTGGCGACATTATTTTCCTCGCGATCTGCCATCCTTAACAGCAAATTTGATTTGAGGGTTGGACTGAATCAGATTTGAGTCTACAATGAAGTGGCACGGTTGCTCAGTTGGATATATCCACACTCGGAGGACTTTGAACCGATGCCACTATGAAATGAAATATGTGCATCTACAAAAATGATTTAAGAGGTAATGCTTAAGTCGAGTCATGCTTCTGCTTTTAAAGCTGTGCACTTTCTTGATTTTTGATCATTAGTTGGACGCTTCCCATTTTTAGCTCCCCCAGTTAAAAATAGAGTCACCCTACGGTTATGGTCAGCAACCAGCTACCAGTTATTACTGTGAAATGAGGAAAAACATTGTCCCGATGTGCTCCATAATAACTTAAAAATCAGTAGTGATGCCTCACTGCTATCATTCATTCTGGGAGGTCCATCTTTTTAAATCACTTGGGACCTGATGCCAGTTAGAAGTTTGTCTTTTATCTTATTGCAGAGCTGTGCAAGTGGCTAATGGAACAAAGGGTGCAGCTGTGTTTGTGGTTAGTATTCAGCAGGATGTAAATTGGCATGTTATTCCCAGGCCACAAATCATTCTGCAGTTCAAGTATTTAGAACAGCAATCTGCTTGTCTGGATAAATCAACATTCAATATTTGATTTCAAAAAGAGACGTTGGAAGTAAATCAGTAGGTCATCAGCTTCTGTGGAGAAACAGACACGTGTAACCTGGATTTTAAATCTAGGGCACAATTCACCTGAATCGACTTTAAGTGCTTCAGCCAGTGGGAAAAGCAGAGTGATTCCCGCTGGCGTTAGCAGCGCCTGTCAGGTGGGATTCACCCACCTGATCGAGATGCAAATTTATGCATCGTGGGAAACACGGCCAGCACAACAATTCTGAGATTTTTAAAGAGCAACGCAGCCTCAGCATTTAGACAGTTCCCCTTCATCCACACAATGAAAAAGGAGACACCTCCCATCCCCCCACTGACCAATGGAGCACCCCCAATCCCTCAATGGGACACTCCCCACCACCACCGAGAGAACGGGTCACCACCCCCCCATGACCGACAGACAGGCTCATTCACTCCAATAGAGGGTCCCATCAGGCCCCAGACTCCCATCCCCATCCGTAGCTCCTCCTCAGGTCCTTCCCGTTGACAGTGCCAAACATGCACTACCCCCTGACAGTGACACCCGGATCTGGCGTGTTGGACGCAGAGGGAGGCCGAGAAGGTAAGTGCTCTGCCCATTTGTCCCTGTCACTGCCAGACTGCAGAGGGAGGGCTCCCCAAGGGACTTGGTGTTGTGGGGTGGGGAGCTCAGGCTGTGGGGCAAGGGGTTGACCTTGGGACTCTCCTCTTGGATGGGAGTCTTGTGGCTGAACTGTCCCTCCTAGCCCGGGAAAACCTGAAGACCACTCTTGGCATGGAGATTTCAGGCAGCTATCTGATCAGAATCTTCATTCTGCTCTGTCTACTGTGAAAATCTTGAAGTATTCTGCTCAACGTAAAGGCCATTGCATCTGAAGTAACGCCCATTGTTCCTCCCACAATGCTTATAAACATGCTAGTTCTGCCTACTTCTGATTAAGAACTGCAGACAGTCTCAACACAGTCAAGTGCTCATCCAGGTATTTTTTTTAAAGGATATGAGGCAACCCGCCTCGACCACCCTTTCAGGCAGTGCATTCCAGACTATCACCACGCTCTGGGTAAAAATGTTTTTCCTCACACAACCCCCCCAAACCTCCTGCCCCTCATCTTGAGCACATGTCCCCTCGTGACTGACCCTTCAACTAAGGAGAACAGCTGCTCCTTATCCACCCTGTCCATGCCCCTCATAATCTTGGACACCTCAATCAGGTCGCCCCTCAGTCTTCTCTGCTCCAACGAAAACAACCCCAGCCTCTCTTCATAACTTAAATCCCAGGCAGCATCCCGATGAATCTCCTCTGTGCCCTCTTGCATCCTTCTTATAATGTGGCAACCAGAACTGCACACAGTACTCCAGCTGTGGCCTCACCAAAGTTCTATACAACTCCAACATGACCTCCCAGATTTTGTAATCTATGCCTCGATTGATAAAGGCAGTGTCCCATATGCCTTTTTCACCATCCTACTAACATGCCCTTCCATCTTCAGAGATCTATGGGCAAACAAAGTCAGTGTTGAGGGTGCTGAGGTTTTGGGGAAGGTATCAAGGTCAAAGGTGGGTGCCGGTAGACAGGAAGGTGGGTTGAAGTGTGTCTACTTCAATGCAAGGAGCATCCGGAACAAGGTAGATGAACTTGGGGCGTGGATTGGTACTTGGGACTACGATGTTGTGGCCATTACGGAGACGTGGGTAGAACAAGGACAGGAATGGTTGTTGGACGTTCCGGGGTATAGATGTTTCAGTAAGTGTAGGGAAGCTGTAAAAAGAGGTGGAGGAGTAGCATTGTTAATCAAGGATAGTTTCACGGCTGCGGAAAGGCACTTCGAGGGGGATCTGCACACTGAGGTAATATGGGCTGAGGTTAGAAATAGGAAAGGAGCGGTCACATTGTTAGGAGTTTACTATAGGCCCCTAAATAGTAATAGAGATGTGGAGGAAGAAATTGCTAAGCAGATTATGGATATGTGTGGGGGTCACAGGGTAGTTGTCATGGGGGACTTTAACTTTCCAAATATTGATTGGAACCTTTGTAGGTCAAATAGTTCGGATGGGGCAGTTTTTGTGCAGTGTGTGCAGGAGGGTTTCCTGACACAATATGTGGATAGGCCGACAAGAGGTGAGGCCACATTGGATTTGGTACTGTGAAATGAACCGGGCCAAGTGTTAGATTTGGTTGTGGGAGAGCACTTTGGAGATAGTGACCACAATTTGGTGTCTTTTGTTATTGCAATGGAGAGGGATAGGGCCGTACGGCAGGGCAAGGTTTACAATTGGGGGAGAGGTAATGATGATGCGATTGGGCAAGAATTAGGGGGCATAAGATGGGAACAGAAACTGTCAGGAAAAGGCACTAATGGAAAGTGGAACTTTTTCAAGGAACAAATACTGGGTGTCCTTGATAGGTATGTCCCTGTCAGGCAGGGAGGAAATGGCCAAGTGAGGGAACCATGGTTCACGAAAGAGGTGGAATGTCTTGTGAAAAGGAAGAGGGAAGCTTATGTAGGGATGAGGAAACAAGGTTCAGATGGCTCGATTGAGGGTTACAAGTTAGCAAGGAATGAGCTGAAAAAGGGGCTTAGGAGAGCTAGGAGGGGACATGAGAAGTCCTTGGCGGGTCGGATCAAGGAAAACCCCAAGGCGTTTTACTCTTATGTGAGGAATAAAAGAATGACCAGGGTGAGGTTAGGGCCGGTCAAGGACAGTAGTGGGAACTTGTGTATGGAGTGAGTAGAGATAGGCGAAGTGATGAATGAATACTTTTCTTCAGTGTTCACCAAGGAGAGAGGCCATGTTTTTGAGGAAGAGAAGGTGTTACAGGCTAATAAGCTGGAGAGAATAGATGTTCGGAGGGAGGATGTCCTGGCGGTTTTGAATAAACTGAAGGTCGATAAGTCCCCTGGGCCTGATGAAATATATCCGAGGATTCATTGGGAGGCAAGGGATGAGATTGCAGAGCCTTTGGCTTTGGTCTTTGGGTCCTCACTGTCCACGGGGATGGTGCCAGAGGACTAGACAGTGGCGAATGTTGTTCCTCTGTTTAAGAAAGGGAATAGAAATGACCCTGGTAATTATAGACCGGTTAGTCTTACTTCGGTGGTTGGTAAATTGATGGAAAAGGTCCTTAGGGATGGGATTTACGACCATTTAGAAAGATGCGGATTCATCTGGGATAGTCAGCATGCGTTCGTGAAGGGCAAGTCGTGCCTCACAAATTTGATTGAATTTTTTGGGGAGGTAACTAAGTGTGTTGATGAAGGTAGGGCAGTTGATGTCATATACATGGATTTTAGTAAGGCGTTTGATAAGGTCCCCCATGGTCGGCTTATGATGAAAGTAAGGAGGTGTGGGATAGAGGGAAAGTTGGCCGATTGGATAGGTGACTGGCTATCTGATCGAAGACAAAGGGTGGTGGTGGATGGAAAATTTTCGGACTGGAGGGAGGTTGCTAGCGGTGTGCCACAGGGATCAGTGCTTGGTCCTCTGCTGTTTGTGATTTTTATTAATGACTTAGAGGAGGGGGCTGAAGGGTGGATCAGTAAATTTGCTGATGACACCAAGATTGGTGGAGTAGTGGATGAGGTGGAGGCTGCAAAGAGACATAGATAGGATGCAAAGCTGGGCTGAAAAATGGCAAATGGAGTTTAACCCTGATAAATGTGAGGTGATTCATTTTGGTAGGACTCATTTAAATGTGGATTACAGGGTCAAAGGTAGGGTTCTGAAGACTGTGGAGAACCAGAGAGATCTTGGGGTCCATATCCACAGATCTCTAAAGGTTGCCACTCAAGTGGATAGAGCTGTGAAGAAGGCCTATAGTGTGTTAGCTTTTATTAACAGGGGGTTGGAGTTTAAGAGCCGTGGGGTTATGCTGCAACTGTACGGGACCTTGGTGAGACCACATTTGGAATATTGTGTGCAGTTCTGGTCACCTCACTATAAGAAGGATGTGGAAGCGCTGGAAAGAGTGCAGAGGAGATTTACCAGGATGCTGCCTGGTTTGGAGGGTAGGTCTTATGAGGAAAGGTTGAGGGAGCTAGGGCTGTTCTCTCTGGAGCGGAGGAGGCTGAGGGGAGACTTAATAGAGCTTTATAAAATGATGAAGGGGATAGATAGAGTGAACGTTCAAAGACTATTTCCTCGGGTGGATGGAGCTATTACAAGGGGGCATAACTATAGGGTTCATGGTGGGAGATATAGGAAGGATATCAGAGGTAGGTTCTTTACGCAGAGAGTGGTTGGGGTGTGGAATGGACTGCCTGCAGTGATAGTGGAGTCAGACACTTTAGGAACATTTAAGTGGTTATTGGATAGGCACATGGAGCACACCAGGATGATAGGGAGTGGGATAGCTTGATCTTGGTTTCAGATAAAGCTCGGCACAACATCGTGGGCTGAAGGGCCTGTTCTGTGCTGTACTGTTCTATGTTCGATGTTCTATACCAAGGTCCCTTTGTTCCACAGAACTTTCATTCATTGAATACTTCCTTGTCAAACTACTCCTTCCAAAGTGTATCACCTCATAATTTTTAGGATAATTCATTTCACCGGATCTTTGCCAACAGTGATACTCCACATGAATTTCCTCTCACCCCTTTCACTTCACTCTCCCAGAATATTCTGCTTCCCTATCTTCCCCTTAAATGCATCTATTTGCATCAACTATTTGTGAAAACACAGATTGCATTCTTATCACTTGCTCTTGTAATCCCTATTGAGTTCATTAATGTGGCACAGTGGTGTCCCACAGCACTGGATTAAGTATTGGATTCCACAAGTGAAAACATTTTCTTCAGATCTTACATATCGTATCCTTTAACAATCTGAAAGACATGAATAAAAGCCAACCTGCCAACGAAGCTAAGTGGAATGTTTAAGTGGTGAGCTTTGATATTTCCTTTTGTTCGTTTATTCACCTGCAGAGTGCTACATTGATGTAGGAGGTGATGTGCGAAAGGATGAACTGCAGCTGTAATTTTAATTCGACAAAGAAATCTGGTCTTCTACATCCTATTAATATAATCATGTGGCATTGTGCAAGCTTTTAAAATGGCATCATGAAATCGGACTGAGCTGATTGGAAAGGTTAAGTTGCGCTTTTAATTTTGAGTATTAATAATTTATGACGAATATGTTTTTTTTGTTTCTCTTCTATTGGCATAATGCAGTTTCTGTGATTTGCATAATTATGGCTTCTATCGGATTTTTGCCACATGTTACTTCAGTGAACTTTTTAATATTTATTCATGGGATGTGGGAGTCACTGGCTGGGCCAGCATTTATTGCCCATCACCAACTGCCCTTAAGAAGGAGGTGATGAGCTGTCTTCTTGAACCGCTGCAGTCCATGTGGTGTAGGGACACCACAGTGATATTAGGGAGGGAGTTCCAAGATCTTGGCCCAGAAACAGTGATATATTTCCAAGTCAGAATGGTCAGTAACTTGGAGGGGAACTTGCACATGGTTGCTCCCATGTATTTGCTGCTCTTGTTCTTCTAGATGGTAGTGATTGTGGGCTTGGAAGGTGCTGTCGATGGAGCCTTAGTGAGTTGTTGCAGTGTATCTCAGAGTCATAGGACTGGATTTTCTTCCCCCTCCATGGCATGTTTTGCAGCAGTGGGAGTGGCGCGCCTGTCACTGGCAGCAGGATCTTATGGTCCCGCTATTATCAACAGGGTTTCCCATTGAATGCACCCCCTCACCACTGGGGAACTTGCGGTGGAGGTGCACCACCGGTGGGACGGTAAGATTCTGCAGGTGTGAACAAGACTTTGGCAATAGAGTCATACAATACAGAAGAGGATCTTCAGCCCATTAAGTCTGCACCAACAAAATTACACTAAATCTATACTAATTACATTTTCTAGCACTTGGCCCTGATCTCTGAGCTGTACAATCATGGACAAACAGGGTGCAGTTCTGACCTGATGATAGAGGGAAGGTCACTGATGAAGGAGATGAAGATGGTTGGGCTGAGGACATTACCTTGAGGAACTCCTACAGTGTATCATAGGGTTGTAAAAAGGTTTCGGACAGAACAAATGAATGGAATTAAACTGGAAATGTGCTAAAACGTAGCAGTGATGTAGTTTTCATTTTGTCCCAAAGTAGAAACAACCTGGTGATTCTAACTACAACCACTTAGAGATTAAAAATCTTTCCTTGCTATATTTATTTACCAATGATGGGCTTTCAGTTATTAATTGGCAATATTCCCACAATAGTTTTAAATTGTAAATCATTCCTTTTGGATACCACAAAGCATGATTTGTTAGCAAATTAAAGGGGAAAGATGAACCTGAATTTTACGTTCTCCCCTGGCGGTTTTGAGGCAGGCCGGGGTGGAAGTGGTGGGTTGGGGAGCAGAGAATGCGAAATTGCATGGACGGGAGGTGGGATTCTCTGCATATCCATCTGGCCTGATCCAACCCAGACGTGACTTTACGATAAGGCGAGCATGGCCTTGGTCCGGAAGCCCATCTTTGCCCCAGTTAATGCAATTAAATGGCCACTTAAGAGACTTTTCCTGCCCAGCCTCAATTTTTAGCCTGGCGAATACCAGATAACTGAAGGTAGGAAATAGAAAAATTCATTATCCTCAATCTTGGGCGGGCAGGGAATGGGGCACCTCCAATGCAAACCCCCTTCTGATTGGAGGCACTCTTCCCTCAAGGACCAGACACTTCTAGAACTCCCTTCCACCTCCGGCCTATCTGCTGATAACCCATCGTCTCCTTTGTGACCCCATCAGTGCCACTTCTGGCTACTGCTGCACTCTGATTGGATGGGTTAGGGAGCTGTCAGCTAATCTGATTGGCCGGCAACTCTCCAAGACGGGACTTCCTTCCAAGTGCAGACGGAAGTCCTGCTAGCTGACAATCAATGCTCATTTTCGTGTAAAATGGCAGTGGGCCTGTTGGAATCGGCAGGGGGTGCATTCCTCACCTATTCGCCAGAAAGTGGGGTTGAGCCTCTGCCTGCTGAAAAATTCAGATAATTGCTCTTAAGCAGCTATTATAGTGTTCTAGACCCAACCTTCGTTAGCTGCTTCATCAATGACCTGCCCTCCATCAGACTTCCAGAAGGGGGGATGTTCACTGATGATTGCACAGTTTTCAGCATCATTCCTCAGATACTGCAGTAAGTCATTTGCAGCAAAAGCTGACCAGCATTCAGGATTGTTAAATGGAAAATTACATTCATGCCAGACAATGACCATCTTTAACCATCTCCATGATATTCAATGACATTACAATCACTGGATCCCCATTCTGGATTAGTGAGTCTGTCAGAAGCAAATGCAGGAGAGATTGGAGAAGCAGCAGGCAAGTGAGTGATGGCGCAAAATGCTGACAGGCTGGAAAATATTAGCTCAGCCACTGACCACTGCGTTCCCAGCTGGGGAAGTAGTAACCCTCATCCTGGGGATACCCACATTGAACCCAGAGCCGTAGCTATTGGACGTACCAAGAAAGGAATGGCAGTCAGACTTCCCCTTCACCACAGCCGCTGATCCTTGGCCTCCTTGTATAGGTGTCACATTGGCCAGCTCCAAAGCTAGCCACAACCTCCTGGTCCCAGTGGCATCAAGTAACCCAGTGATGGCAACATTCCAACCATTAGGAGATCGTGACAGGGTCCAAGTATGTGAGTTGAAGTGGTGGCTGTGATTCACTCTCTCTCACCCCTTCAGAGTGTGAGAAAAAGACACAGGTTCTGAGAGGGAGAGACAGACAGATTCCAAGGGAGTAAGGAGAGACTCCAAAGGGTTGAGGGAGATGGTTAGGATGTGGATTGCTGGGTGAGTGAGTAGGGGAGGACAGTTGGGAAATAACATTGCTTGTACATAAGAACTGGGAACAGGAGTGGTTATTTCAGCCCCTCAAGCCTGCTCTACCATTCAATATGATCATGGTTGATCACATCTCTGTCTCATCTCTACCTTCCTGCCTCCTCCCCCTAACCCTTCATCCCACTGCTAATTAAAAACCTAGGTATCTCCTTCTTAAATTTGCTTAGTGTTTTGGCATCCACTGGGGTGCAGAATTCCACAGACTCACCGCCCTTTGAGTGAAATGATTCCGCTCCATTTCTGTTTTCGATCTGCCATCCATTAACCTGAAATTATGGCCTCTCGTTCCAGAATATCCAACAAGGGGTAACATCCACTCTACGTCTACCCTGTCAATCTCCTTTAGTATCTTATATACCTCAATTAGATCTCCTGTCAATCTTCAAAACTTGAGTATAGGCTAAATTTCTCGATCTCTCTTCACAAGACAAATCCTTCATTCCTGGAACCAATCTAATGAACCTTCTCTGAACCGCCTCAAATGCATCTATGTCCTTCTTCAAGTAAGGGGACCAAAACTGTGCACAGTACTCCAGATACGGTCTCACCATTGCCCTATACAGTTGCAACAGCACTTCCCTACTTTTATATTTAGTTCAATTAGCAATGAATGTCAAAATTCCATTTGCTTTCCTTATTATCTGGTGCACCTGCATACTAACTTTCTGTGATTCATGCATGAGAACACCCAGATCCCTCTGCACCAAAGCATTCCTCTCCACTTAGATAATGAGTTGCTGTTTTATTCCTCACTCCTCTCCTGACGAATAAACCTTTTAGATTTGTGCCTTTTTAAAAATCTGAAGCCATGTCAAATTGGCTTAGTATATTGATACTTTCTTCTCAACTTTTCAAAATAATTTTTGACTATTTATTTATTGGATATTTGAGCTGTGTGTTGTAATTAATGGTACAACAATAGTCTTGGTATTTATCTGTTTTGCAATAGTGGGTTGACTAGCTTGACAGATATGTCTGACGAATCTCTTTTTGTGTGACCTCTGTTTTAATGCTGTAAAGAAGGATAATAACTTCCTGGTTGAAATCTTCTAGCTTTGTGCACATGTGATAAAATTGCATTAGTTGTGACCTCACTAGTTTGCGGAAGGGCTTTTTGTGTGTCAGTTACTTTGCAAAAAACTGTCCTTGCCAGCTGATGCCAATTGCTCTCGTGTCAATTTAAATACTGCAGTGTCCAGGAAATTAACACTTTCCTTATCTGTTGTGGCTTTTAGATTAGTGGAGGGGTGATGATGAGAGTCATAGACCGGAATTTTACCGCCCGGCCCACCACGGGAATCGGAGCAGGCAAGGGATGGACAATGGGAAAGTCCATTGACTTCGGGCGGGATTTTGCGGTTTTGGGATGAGCTAAGTGGTAAAATCCCACCCACAGAGTCAAACAAATAGACAGCATGGAAACAGGCCCTTCAGCCCAACTCGTCCATGCCGACCATGTTTCCTAAATTGAACTAGTCCCATTTGCCTGCATTTGGCCCATATCCCTCTAAATCTTTCCTGTTCATGTACCTGTCCAAATGTTTTTTAAATGTAATTGTACACATCTCCACCACTTCCTCTGGCAACTCATTCCACGACCCTTTGTGTGAAAAAGTTACCCTTCAGGTCCCTTTTAAATCTTTCCCCTCTCACCTTAAACCTATGCCCTCTAGTTTTGGACTCCCCTACTCTATTCACCTTAACTATGCCCTCATGATTTTATAAACCTCTATGAGGTCACCCCTCATCCTCCTATGCTCCAGGGAAAAAGTCCCAGCCTATCCAGCCTCTCCTTATAATTCAAACCTTCCAGTCCTGGTAACATCCCTGTAAATCTTTTTTGCATCCTTTCCAGTTTAATATCACCCTTCCTACAGCAGGATAGTACAGAATTGTACTCCAAATGTGGCCTTACCAATGTTGTGTACAGTTGTAACGTAACGTCCCAGCTCATGTCCTCATTGCTCTGACTGATGAAGGCAAATGTGCCAAATGCCTTCTTCACCACCCTGTCTACCTGTGACGCCACTTTCAAGGAGCTATTTACCCGCACCCCTCGGTCTCCCTGTTCGACAACACTTCCCAAGGCCCTACCATTAACTATGTAGTTCCTGCCCTGGTTTGTCTCATCAAAATGCAACACTTCGCATTTATCTGAATTAAACTCCATCTGCCATACCTTGGCCTACTGGCCCAGTTGATCAAGATCCCATTGTAGTTTCAGATAACTTTCTTCACTGTCCACTACACCACCAATTTTGGAGTCATTCACAATTATTGAGGATATTGATGAGTTCTTATAATTTTGCTTTTGAGCAAGTCCAAATACTTCATATGTTGTCCACATATCCTTAACAGTACATAGGAAGCCTGGGGCACCTTATAAACACACTCTCTGTCTTCTCTGCCACATTTACGTTTGCATAGGCTGGGTCAAATTTCCTACTCATAATTGTGCCTTTGATTTAGAACTAAAATTTATTCTTGAACTCAAAGTAATTGTTTGTTAAGCTTAGGGTGTAGTAATGGATTATAGTTTCATCTGGTCTGTCAGACTAGGGAAATTTATTGAAGATATTTCAGACAGCCAGAATACTTCTGGTCTGTTTCTACATTTTTGATGTGGAGATGCCGGCGTAGGACTGGGGTAAACACAGTAAGAAGTTTAACAACACCAGGTTAAAGTCCAACAGGTTATTTTGGTAGCAAAACTACCAAATAAACCTGTTGGACTTTAACCTGGTGTTGTTAAACTTCTTACTGTGTCTACATTTTTGTACAGGTTTTCAATGTTTAGTGTGAAAACATGGCATTGCAGGTATGGTCAGTGAGTTAACCACCTCTAGAAAGTGGTGCTACTAAGTTGTTTCTGTTCTGTACTAAAGTGTTCCAACGTATATCTCAGTAAAGCATTGATGGTGCACACAGGAAAGAAATCACTAAATTGTGATGTATATGTGAACTAAACCATTCATTACCTGATGGCTAGGTTAGTGTAGTAGGACCAATCTGTGTGTATTCCCTTGTTGCACAGTTAGAATCATGGAGTCCTACAGTGCAGAAGGAGGCCATTCGGCCCATCGAGTCTGCACCGACCACAATTCCACCCAGGTCCTATCCCCATCACCCCATGCATTACCCCAGCTCGTCTCCTTGACACTAAGGGTCAATTTAGCATGGCTAATCCACCTAACCAGCACATATTTAGACTGTGGGAGGAAACTGAGCACCCGGAGGAGACCCACACAGGGAGAATGTGAAAACTCCACACGGACAGTGACTCAAGCCGGGAATCGAACTCGGGTCCCTGGTGCTTTGAGACAGCAGTGCTAACCACTGTGCCACCGTGCCACCCCACTGTGCCACCATGCCGTCCCTTTGGAAGTCTGTATTCTGATATGTTTGTCAGCACTCACTTTAAACAGAAGTATTGAGGGGAAATAAACTTCAAATTGATAAAAAACCAAATAATGCTGGAGAGTGCGGATTGCTTGCATTTATTTTTTAAATGCAGCTGCCCCCAATAAGTTACCCTATTTTTGATTTGATTTGATTTATTATTGTCACATGTATTAACATACAATGAAAAGTATTGTTTCTTGCGCGCTATACAGACAAAACATACCGTTCATAGAGAAGGAAACGAGAGAGTGCAGAATGTACTGTTACAGTCATAGCTAGGGTGTAGAGAAAGATCATCTTAATGCAAGGTAAGTCCATTCAAAAGTCTGACAGCAGCAGGGAAGAAGCTGTTCTTGAGTCAGTTGGTACGTAACCTCAAACTTTTGTATCTTTTTCCTGAAGGAAGAAGGTGGAAGAGAGAATGTCCGGGGTGAGTGGGGTCCTTAATTATGCTGGCTGCTTTGCCGAGGCAGCGGAAAGTGTAGACAGAGTCAATAGATGGGAGGCTGGTTTGCGAGATGGATTGGGCTACATTCACAACCTTTTATAGTTTCTTGCAGTCTTGGGCAGAGCAGGAGCCATACCGAGCTGTAATACAACTGGAAAGAATGCTTTCTGTGGTGCATCTGTAAAAGTTGGTGAGAGTCATAGAACATAGAACATTACAGCACAGTACAGGCCCTTCGGCCCTCGATGTTGCGCCGACCAGTGGAACCAATCTAAAGCCCCTCTAATCTACACTATTCCAATATCATCCATATGTTTATCCAATAACCATTTGAATGCTCTTAATGTTGACGAGTCCACTACTGCTGCAGGCAGGGCATTCCACGCCCTTACTACTCTCGGAGTAAAGAACCTACCTCTAACATCTGTCCTATATCTCTCACCCCTCAATTTAAAGCTATGTCCCCTCGTGCTAGCCAACACCATCCGAGGAAAAAGCTGACATAGCTGACATGCCAAAGCTGTCATAGCTGACATGCCAAATTTCCTTAGTCTTCTGAGAAAGTAGAGGCATTGGTGGGCTTTCTTAACTATAGTGTCGGCATGAGGGGACCAGGACAGGTTGTTGATGATCGCGCGGCAGGTTTAAAAAGCAGGCCGCAGTATCCAGCGGGCAGTGTTGAGAGCGGGCAGCGGAGTGAGAAGGGAGCAGAGTGAGAGCTGAAGGGCTTTGATTCTAAGGGCTTAGGCGGAAAAGGCGAGGCGGGGTAAGTTTAATTCTTAAGTACGTTTCTCTGTGTTCCTTGAAATAAGAAGGGAAATTATGAGTGTGAGGCCAGTCTGTTGTTCTCAATGTAGGATGTGGGAGGTCCTGGAGGCTCCTGGCCTCCCGGGGGACATCCATATCTGTGATGGGTGTGTCGAGCTGCGGTTCCTAAGGGACCGTGTCAGAGAACTGGTCTTCGTCTTGATAGGGAAAATGAGAGCTGATAGACAGGAGCTATCAGCAGGTGGTCACACCAGGGCCACGGGAGGCAGACAAGTGGGCAATGTCCAGGAAGGGGAAAGCTCGGGTGATAGAGAGCACCCCGGTGGATGTGCCCCTTCACAATAAGTACACTGAGTAGTGCTGGGGGGACAGCCCACCTGGGGCTGAGTCCGGCCCTGTAACTCAGAGGGCTAAGGAAAGGAGGAGGGAGGCAGTATTAATCAGGGACTCAACAGTAAGGGGGTCGGACAGGCGTTTTTGCGGAGGCAGTTGGGAGTCTCGGATGGTGGTTTGCCTCCCTCGTGCCAGGATCCGGGATGTCTCTGATCGTGTCCCAGGTATCCTGAGGTGGGAGGGAGAGGAGCCAGAGGTCGTGGTACATATTGGTACCGCTGACATAGGTAGGAAGAGGGGAGGGGTCATGAAAAGAGAATATAGGGGGTTAGGTAGACAGTTGGGAAGGAGGAATGCAAAGGTATCAATCTCAGGATTGCTGCCTGTGCCATGGGAAAGTGAGGGCAGGAATGGAGTGAGGTGGAGGATAAATGCGTGGCTGAGGGACTGGAGCAGGGGGCAGGGATTCAGGTTCCTGGATCATTGGGACCTCTTTAGGGGCAGGTGTAGGGATTGTCTGCGGAGTCTCCATGGGTGGAAGTTCGGAGCGGGAAGGGGTAGATAACTTTGCTGGGTGTTTTCTACAGGCCGCCCAATAGTAACAGAGATGTTGAGGAGCAGATAGGGAAACAGATCCTGAAGAGATGTAGTAATAACAGGGTTGTCATGATGGGAGACTTTAATTTCCCAAACATCGATTGGAATATGTTACGCCGCTGTTTAAAAAAGGAAGGAGACAAAAGGCGGGTAACTATAGGCCGGTCAGCTTAACGTCTGTAGTAGGGAAAATGCTGGAATCCATTATTAAGGAGGAGATAGCAGGGCATCTGGATAGAAATGGTTCGATCAATCAGACGCAGCATGGATTCATGAGGGGAAAGTCGTGCTTGACGAACATGTTGGATTTTTATGAAGATGTGACTAGGGCGGTTGATGGAGGAGAACCGGTGGATGCGGTGTTTTTGGATTTCCAAAAGGCGTTTGATAAGGTGCCCCATAAAAGGCTGCTGAAGAAGATTAGGGCACACGGAGTTGGGGGTAGTGTGTTAAAGTGGATTGGGGACTGGCTATCCGACAGGAAGCAAAGAGTCGGAATAAATGGGTGTTTTTCCGGTTGGAGGAAGGTAACTAGTGGCGTGCCGCAGGGATCGGTACTCGGGCCGCAACTGTTTACCATTTATATAGATGATCTGGAGGAGGGGACGGAGTGTAGGGTAACGAAGTTTGCAGACGACACAAAGATAAGTGGAAAAGTGAATCGTGTGGAGGACGGAGAAGATCTGCAGAGAGATTTGGACAGGCTGAGTGAGTGGGCGAGGATATGGCAAATGGAGTATAACGTTGAGAAATGCGAGGTTATACACTTTGGAGGAAATAATAACAAATGGGATTACTATCTCAATGGAAACAAATTAAAACATGCTACCGTGCAAAGAGACCTGGGGGTCCTTGTGCATGAGACGCAAAAGCCCAGTCTGCAGGTACAACAGGTGATCAAGAAGGCAAATGGGATGTTGGCCTATATTGCGAGGGGGATAGAATATAAAAGCAGGGATGTCTTGATGCACCTGTACAGGGCATTGGTGAGGCCGCAGCTGGAATACTGTGTGCAGTATTGGTCCCCTTATATGAGGAAGGATATATTGGCATTGGAGGGAGTGCAGAGAAGGTTCACCAGGTTGATACCGGAGATGAGGGGTTTGGATTATGAGGAGAGGCTGAGGAGATTGGGTTTGTAGTCGTTGGAGTTTAGAAGGATGAGGGGGGATCTTATGGAGACTTATAAGATAATGCGGGGGCTGGATAGGGTGGAGGCGGAGAGATTCTTTCCACTTAGTAAGGAAGTTAAAACTAGAGGACACAGCCTCAAAATAAAGGGGGGTCGGTTTAAGACAGAGTTGAGGAGGAACTTCTTCTCCCAGAGGGTGGTGAATCTCTGGAATTCTCTGCCCACTGAGGTGGTGGAGGCTACCTCGCTGAATATGTTTAAAGCGCGGATGGATGGATTCCTGATCGGTAAGGGAATTAAGGGTTATGGGGATCAGGCGGGTAAGTGGTACTGATCCACGTCAGATCAGCCATGATCTTATTGAATGGCGGGGCAGGCTCGAGGGGCTAGATGGCCTACTGCTGCTCCTATTTCTTATGTTCTTATGTTCTTAATATCCCTAGGGTAAGGGGTTTGGATGGGGAGGAGTTTGTTGGTGTGTTCAGGAGGGTTTTCCTGACACAGCATGTGGATCAGCCTACAAGAGGAGAGGCTGTACTCGATCTGGTACTGGCTAATGAGCCTAGACAGGTGTCAGATCTCTCAGTGGGGGAGCATCTTGGGGATAGTGGTCATAACTCTATCTTCTTTACGCTAGCATTGGAAAGAGATAGGATCAGGCAAGCTAGGAAAGTGTTTATCTTGAGTAAGGGGAAATATGAAGCCATCAGGCAGGAGATTAGAGGCGTAAATTGGAAGGAGGTATTCTCGAGGAAAAGTACCGAAGGTGGCAGACTTTCAAGGAATGTTTGTCTGGAGTTCTGCATGACAACGTTCCGGTGAAACAGGGAGGTTTTGGTAGGTTACAGGAACCGTGGTACACGAAAGCTGCACTGAATGTAGTCAAAAAGAAAAGGAAAGCGTACAAAAGGTTCAGAGAGCTCGGTGATGAGAGGATCTAGATGAGTATACGGCTTGTAGGAAGGGACTTAAGAAAGAAATTAGGAGAGCCAGAAGGGGTCATGAGAAGGCCTTGGCAGGTAAGATTAAGGAGAACCCTAAGGCATTCTATAAATATGTGAAGAGTAAAAGGATGAGATGTGAAGGAATAGGACCTATAAAATGTGAAGGTGAGAAAGTCTGTACAGAACCGGAAGCTTAATGCTTAATGAATATTTTACCTCGGTATTCACGGTGGAAAAAGACCTGGGTGGTTGTACTACAGGATTGAGGTGGACTGAAAAGATTGAGTATGTGGATATTAAGAAAGAGGATGTGTTGGAACTTTTGAATAGCATCAAGATAGATAAGTCGCCGGGACCGGATGGAATGTACCCCAGGTTACTGTGGGAGGCGAGGGAAGAGATTGCAGCGCCTCTGGCAATGATCTTTGCGTCGTCGATGGAGATGGGAGAGTTTCCAGAGGATTAGAGGATTGCGGATGTGGTTCCGATATTCAAGAAAGGGAATAGGGATAGCCCAGGAAATTACCGACCGGTGAGTCTAACCTCAGTGGTTGGTAAGTTGATGGAGAAGATCCTGAGGGACAGGATTTATGAACATTTAGAGAAGTTCAGTATGCTCAAAAGTAGTCAGCACGGCTTTGTCAAAGGCAGATCGTGCCTCACGAGCCTGGTGGAGTTCTTCGAAAATGTGACTAAACACATTGACGAAGGGAAAGCGGTAGCTGTGGTTAATATGGATTTAGCAAGGCGTTCGATAAGGTCCCCCATGCAAGGCTTCCAGAAAAAGTGAGAGGGCATGGGATCCAAGGGGCTGCTGCCCTGTGGATCCAGAACTGGCTTGCCCAAAGGAGGCAGAGAGTGGGTATAGATGGGTCTTTTTCTAAATGGAGGTCGGTCACCAGTGGTGTGCCCCAGAGATCTGTTCTGGGACCCTTGGTGTTTTTCATTTTCATAAATGACCTGGATGAGGAAGTGGAGGGATGGGTTGGTAAGTTTGCCGACGACACGAAGGTTGGTGGGGTTGTGGATAGTTTGGAGGGATGTCAGAAGTTACAGAGGGACATAGATAGGATGCAAGACTGGGCGGACAAGTGGCAGATGGACTTCAACCCAGATAAATGCGTAGTGGTCCATTTTGGCAGGTCAAATGGGATGAAGGAGTACAATATAAAGGGAAAGACTCTTACTACTGTAGAGGATCAGAAGGACCTTGGGGTCCGGGTCCGTAGGACTCTAAAATCAGCCCCGCAAGTGGAGGAGGTGGTTAAGAAGGCGTATGGTGTGCTGGCCTTGATCAATCGAGGGATTGAGTTTAGGGGTCCAGGGATAATGATGCAGCTATATAAGACCTTCGTCAGACCCCACTTGGAGTACTGTGCTCAGTTCTGGTCGTCTCATTACCGGAAGGATGTGGAAAAGATTGAAAGGGTGCAGAGGAGATTTACAAGGATGTTGCCTGGATTGAGTGGCATGCCTTATGAGGATAGGCTGAGGGAGCTCGGTCTTTTCTCCTTGGAGAGACGTAGGATGAGAGGAGACCTAATAGAGGTATATAAGATGTTGAGAGGCATAGATAGGGTGGATTCTCGGAGGATTTTTCCTAGGGTGGAAATGGCTGCTACGAGAGGACACAGGTTTAAGGTGCTGGGGTGTAGGTACAGGGGAAATGTTAGGGGGAACATAGAACATAGAACAGTACAGCACAGAACAGGCCCTTCGGCCCACAATGTTGTGCCGAGCTTTATCTGAAACCAAGATCAAGCTATCCCACTCCCTATCATCCTGGTGTGCTCCATGTGCCTATCCAATAACCGCTTAAATGTTCCTAAAGTGTCTGACTCCACTATCACTGCAGGCAGTCCATTCCACACCCCAACCACTCTCTGCGTAAAGAACCTACCTCTGATATCCGTCCTGTATCTCCCACCACGAACCCTATAGTTATGCCCCCTTGTAATAGCTCCATCCACCCGAGGAAATAGTCTTTGAACGTTCACTCTATCTATCCCCTTCATCATTTTATACACCTCTATTAAGTCTCCCCTCAGCCTCCTCCGCTCCAGAGAGAACAGCCCTAGCTCCCTCAACCTTTCCTCATATGACCTACCCTCCAAACCAGGCAGCATCCTGGTAAATCTCCTCTGCACTCTTTCCAGCGCTTCCACATCCTTCTTATAGTGAGGTGACCAGAACTGCACACAATATTCCAAATGTGGTCTCACCAAGGTCCTGTACAGTTGCAGCATAACCCCACGGCTCTTAAACTCCAACCCCCTGTTAATAAAAGCTAACACACTATAGGCCTTCTTCACAGCTCTATCCACTTGAATGGCAACCTTTAGAGATCTGTGGATATGGACCCCAAGATCTCTCTGTTCCTCCACAGTCTTCAGAACCCTACCTTTGACCCTGTAATCCACATTTAAATTTGTCCTACCAAAATGAATCACCTCACATTTATCAGGGTTAAACTCCATTTGCTATTGTTCAGCCCAGCTTTGCATCCTATCTATGTCTCTTTGCAGCCTACAACAGCCCTCCACCTCATCCACTACTCCACCAATCTTGGTGTCATCAGCAAATTTACTGATCCACCCTTCAGCCCCCTCCTCTAAGTCATTAATAAAAATCACAAAGAGCAGAGGACCAAGCACTGATCCCTGCGGCACACCGCTAGCAACCTGCCTCCAATCCGAAAATTTTCCATCGACCACCACCCTCTGTCTTCGGTCAGACAGCCAGTTACCTATCCAATCGGCCAACTTTCCCTCTATCCCACACCTCCTCACTTTCATCATAAGCCGACCATGGGGGACCTTATCAAACGCCTTACTAAAATCCATGTATATGACATCAACTGCCCTACCTTCATCAACACACTTAGTTACCTCCTCAAAAAATTCAATCAAATTTGTGAGGCACGACTTGCCCTTCACGAATCCGTGCTGACTATCTCGGATTAATCCGCATCTTTTTAAATGGTCGTAAATCCCATCCCTAAGGACCCTTTCCATCAATTTACCAACCACCGAAGTAAGACTAACCGGTCTATAATTACCAGGGTCATTTCTATTCCCTTTCTTAAACAGAGGAACAACATTCGCCATTCTCCAGTCCTCTGGCACCATCCCCGTGGACAGCGAGGACCCAAAGATCAACGCCAAAGGCTCTGCAATCTCATCCCTTGCCTCCCACAGAATCCTAGGATACATTTCATCAGGCCCAGGGGACTTATCGACCTTCAGTTTATTCAAAACTGCCAAGACATCCTCCCTCCGAACATCTATTTCCTCCAGCCTATTAGCCTGTAACACCTTCTCTTCCTCAAAAACATGGCCCCTCTCCTTGGTGAACACTGAAGAAAAGTATTCATTCATCACCTCGCCTATCTCTACTGACTCCATACACAAGTTCCCACTACTGTCCTTGACCGGCCCTAACCTCACCCTGGTCATTCTTTTATTCCTCACATAAGAGTAAAAAGCCTTGGGGTTTTCCTTGATCCGACCCGCCAAGGACTTCTCATGTCCCCTCCTAGCTCTCCTAAGCCCCTTTTTCAGCTCATTCCTTGCTAACTTGTAACCCTCAATCGAGCCATCTGAACCTTGTTTCCTCATCCCTACATAAGCCTCCCTCTTCCTTTTCACAAGACATTCCACCTCTTTTGTGAACCATGGTTCCCTCACTCGGCCATTTCCTCCCTGCCTGACAGGAACATACCTATCAAGGACATCCAGTATTTGTTCCTTGAAAAAGTTCCACTTTTCATTAGTTCCTTTCTCTGACAGTTTCTGTTCCCAACTTATGCCCCCTAATTCTTGCCTAATCGCATCATAATTACCCCTCCCCCAATTGTAAACCTTGCCCTGCCGTACGGCCCTATCCCTCTCCATTGCAATAACAAAAGACACCAAATTGTGGTCACTATCTCCAAATTGCTCTCCCACAACCAAATCTAACACTTGGCCCGGTTCATTTCCCAGTACCAAATCCAATGTGGCCTCACCTCTAGTCGGCCCATCCACATATTGTGTCAGGAAACTCTCCCGCACACACTGCACAAAAACTGCCCCATTTCACACAGAGGGTGGTGGGTGAGTGGAATCGGCTGCCGTCAGTAGTGGTGGAGGCAAACTCAATCGGGTCTTTTAAGAGACTCCTGGATGAGTACATGGGACTTAATAGGATGGAGGGTTATAGGTAGGCCTAAAAGGTAGGGATATGTTCGGCACAACTTGTGGGGCCGAAGGGCCTGTTTTGTGCTATAGTTTTTCTATGCTTCTATAGTGGTCAGTGAAGAAGGTTATCGAGGATTGCAGCGGGATCTTGATCAATTGGGCTAGTGGGCTGACAAATAGCAGATGGAGTTTAATTTAGATAAATGCGAGGTGATGCATTTGGAAGATTGAACCAGGGCACGACTTACTCAATTAATGGTCGGGCATTGTGAAGAGTTATAGAACAAAGAGATCTAGGAGTACAGGTTCATAGCTCCTTGAATCACAGGTGGACAGAGTGGTGAAGAAGGCATTCGGAATGCTTCGTTTCATTGATCAGAACATTGAATACAGGAATTCGGACATCTTGTTGAAGTTGTACAAGATATTAGTAAGGCCACACTTGGAATACTGTGTACAATTCTGGTCACCCTATTATAGAAAGGATATTAATAAACGAGAAAGATTGCAGAAAATATTTACTAGGGTGCTACCGGGACTTGTTGGTTCGAATTATAAGGAGAGGCTGGATAGACTGTGACTTTTTTCTCTGGAGCGTACGAGGCTGAGGGGTGATCTTATAGAGGTCTATAAAATAATGAGAGGCATAGATCAGCTAGATCGTCAACATCTTCTCCCAAAGGTAGGGGAGTCTAAAACTAGAGGGCATAGGTTTAAGGTGAGAGGGGAGAGATACAAAAGAGTCCAGGAGGGCAATTTTTTCACTAAGCGGGAGGTGAGTGCCTGTAATGAGCTGCCAGATGTAGTAGAGGCGGGTACAATTTTGTCTTTTATAAAGCAAATAACATACAGTTACATGGGTAAGATGGGTATGGAGGGTTATGGCCCAAAATGCAGGCAATTGGAACTAGCTTAGTGTTAAAAACTGGGTGGTATGGACAAGTTGGGCCGAAGGGTCTGTTTCCATGCTGTAAACCTCTATGACTCTAAGATCATGACTAATCTGATTGTGGCCTCAACGTTAGAACGCAGCTTCTCCTAGTGCCTTGGTGAATAGTCGCCCATTAGTTTGGAGTTCCCCATTGTCCTGGTGTCATCATGTTTGGTGTTCTATCCCGCATTGCAGCAGCTTTTGATTTTAATGGGAGTTGTTCATGTGACAAATAATAAGAATGCATAAAAGGTAAGAAAATGGAAACAGGTCATTTGCCTCACCATCCCTGTTCTCTTCTTTACTTTCCATAAGGGCAGTATGGGCGTCACGGTGGCACAGTGGTTAGCACTACTGCCTCACAGTGCCAGGGACCTGGGTTCAATTCCGGTCTAGGGTCACTGTCTGTGTGAAATTTGCACATTCTCCCCATGTCTGCGTGGGTTCCCTCCAGGTGCTCCGGTTTACATAAGAACATAAGAACATAAGAAATAGGAGCAGGAGTAGGCCATCTAGCCCCTCGAGCCTGCCCCGCCATTCAATAAGATCATGGCTGATCTGACGTGGATCAGTACCACTTACCCGCCTGATCCCCATAACCCTTAATTCCCTTACCGATCAGGAATCCATCCATCCGCGCTTTAAACATATTCAGCGAGGTAGCCTCCACCACCTCAGTGGGCAGAGAATTCCAGAGATTCACCACCCTCTGGGAGAAGAAGTTCCTCCTCAACTCTGTCTTAAACCGACCCCCCTTTATTTTGAGGCTGTGTCCTCTAGTTTTAACTTCCTTACTAAGTGGAAAGAATCTCTCCGCCTCCACCCTATCCAGCCCCCGCATTATCTTATAAGTCTCCATAAGATCCCCCCTCATCCTTCTAAACTCCAACGAGTACAAACCCAATCTCCTCAGCCTCTCCTCATAATCCAAACCCCTCATCTCCGGTATCAACCTGGTGAACCTTCTCTGCACTCCCTCCAATGCCAATATATCCTTCCTCATATAAGGGGACCAATACTGCACACAGTATTCCAGCTGCGGCCTCACCAATGCCCTGTACAGGTGCATCAAGACATCCCTGCTTTTATATTCTATCCCCCTCGCAATATAGGCCAACATCCCATTTGCCTTCTTGATCACCTGTTGTACCTGCAGACTGGGCTTTTGCGTCTCATGCACAAGGACCCCCAGGTCCCTTTGCACGGTAGCATGTTTTAATTTGTTTCCATTGAGATAGTAATCCCATTTGTTATTCCTTCCATACTCCCAAGACGTGCGGGTTAGGTGGATTGGCCATGATAAATTGCCCCTTAGTGCCCCTTAATCCAGGGGGATTAACAGGGTAAATACGTAGGATTGCAGGGATATGGCCTGGATTGTTGTCGGTGCTGGCTTGAAGAGCTCAATGGCCTCCTTCTGCACTGCAGGATTTCTATGATTCAAGTGGTCCTGTGAATTATGTTTATCACCCTGTTCCATATTCCCTCACCCTATTCATGTCAATGTTGGTTCTTCCTAAATCACTAATTCGAAGAATGAATTTTCCAACCTCTTGAGAATGAGGAAACCTTACAAGCTTTCAACTGTCTATGCAGTAAAGATTCTTGTAGCCTTTGTTCTAAAACTCTTATATTTAATCATCTGAATGTAGCCCCATATTTTTAACCCCTTAATTACTCAAAGGGGTTGACTTATATTACCCTGCCAGATACTCATAATTTTAAACACTTACATCGGATCATTCTGTAATGTACGTTGCTCTAATGAAAAAAGATCTATTTTTTGAAGCATTTTTTATCATTGTATCTCTCCATACTGTAAGAAGTCTCACAACACCAGGTTAAAGTCCAACAGGTTTATTTGGTAGCAAATACCATAAGCTTTCGGAGCTTGCTGCTCCTTCGTCAGATGGAGTGGAAATCTGCTCTCAAACAGTGCAAACAGACAGATTCAAGTTGCAGAATACTGATTAGAATGCGAATCCTACAGCCAGCCAGGTCTTAAATGTACAGACAATATGGGTGGAGGGAACATTAAACACAGGTTAAAGAGATGTGTATTGTCTCCAGACAGAACAGCTAGTGAAATTCTGCAAGACCAGGGGGAAAGCTGTGGGGGTTACTGATAGTGTGACATAAATCCAACATCCCGGTTTAGGCCGTCCTCATGTGTGCGGAACTTGGCTATCAGTTTCTGCTCAGCGACTCTGCGCTGTCGTGTGTCGTGAAGGCCGCCTTGGAGAACGCTTACCTGAAGATCCAAGGCTGAATGCCCGTGACTGCTGAAGTGCTCCCCCACACTCTTGCCTGGTGATTGTCGAGCGGTGTTCATTCATCCGTTGTCGTAGCGTCTGCATGGTTTCCCCAATGTACCATGCCTCGGGACATCCTTTCCTGCAGCGTATCAGGTAGACAACGTTGGCCGAGTTACTGATGGCTCAGTACTGATAGCCAAGTTCCGCACACATGAGGACGGCCTAAACCGGGATGTTGGATTTATGTCACATTATCAGTAACCCCCACAGCTTGCCTCCTGGACTTGCAGAATTTCACTAGCTGTTCTGTCTGGAGACAATACACATCTCTTTAACCTGTGTTTAATGTTCCCTCCACCCACATTGTCTGTACATTTAAGACCTGGCTGGCTGTAGGATTCGCATTCTAATCAGTATTCTGCAACTTGATTCTGTCTGTTTGCACTGTTTGAGAGCAGATTTCCACTCCATCTGACGAAGGAGCAGTGCTCCGAAAGCTTATGGTATTTGCTACCAAATAAACCTGTTGGACTTTAACCTGGTGTTGTGAGACTTCTTATTGTGTTCACCCCAGTCCAACGCCAGCATCTCCACATCATCTCTCCATACTAGACAGTAATATACAGTAAAATTTCTGTCATCTGGCACTCTAGCAACCTGAACTGTTTATTTGTCAGAATTCTGGGGGCCTTTTTTTTTGTTGACTAGACATGTTGAACTCACCGATTGTTGTCATTGATGGCTTGTCCTAGCTCCGGTCTCAGTCTCACACTGTTTTGCAGCACCATGTTACCTCAGTGCTGCTTACTACATTCACACACGTCCTCCGTCCCTTCAAGACCTCAACATCTGTGAGATTACCCTGGAACTTTCTGATTGGATGAAAACAGGGAACTCACCTTACATCTTAGTTCATCAACATGTTTGATTCCTGAGCAGAATAACAGAGATATTCCTGTACCTTCTTTCTGAATGTGCCCTATTTAAAGAAACTTCAAAGCAAATAGGGACTGCAGGCACTTCACAACCACCTTCTCAAGAGCAACTAAGGAGTGGCAGTAAATACTGACGTAACCAGGGACACCCATATCCCGTAAAAGAATACAAAAACTGCATATGGGAGAAGGTGCATCAATACTTTTCCCAACACTTTTGTATTTAATAAGATGTATTGGGGCAGAGTGGATTTTTTTTTTGTTGAAATGTTGATCAATTTATTGATGTTGACACCATCTTAAATTATTCATATAAATCGATCTTGGAAATGACCCCAATTGGGCTTCTGAAACATCCTTCCTGTTGCAGCTCTAATGATTGATTCCTTTTTCACTACCTGCAAATATTTCAAAAAATAATACTCTTTTTGAGATCATTAAAATGACTGGCATCTTTTTCTTTTCATTAACTAATAAGAATTGAAGTAAGAGGAAATAAGGATCAGCGTTGTTGGACCTGTTGGGCCTAATTACCTTAAATACATCATGCCCTTGGCAAGGGTGCAGGGAACATTTGCTGGAACTTTGGCTCTGTGGAGCTGTGATTGTTCTCCTTAAAGCAAGGCAGAGCAGAAAATGTGAAAGCGAGATTTGATTGGAGGGTTTTGAAAGGGTAAATAAAGAAAAGTTTTTTCCAGTGAGAAAAGCAACAGTAACCAGAGGATACAGATTTAAGGTAGTTGGCAAAAGAAGCAGAGGTTACATTTTGGAAAAATGCAGCTGGTTATGAGTTGGAATATACTGCCAGTCAGATTGGTGGAAGCAGGTTTAAAAGGGAATTCGATACATTTTGGAAAAATAGAAGCTTGTATGACCACGGGGAAAGAAAAAGAGTTTGGGACTAATTGAGTAGCTTTTTGAAAGAACTAGCATGAGAATAATTGGCTGAATGGGCCCATTCTGTGCTGATTCATTCTATGGTTTAGAGTTTGGGATGTTTCCAGTACTGAAAATTTCGACAGGTATATCAGAAAACATGGATGCAAACTTCCCAAAATGGCAGAGTGCTGGGTCAGATGAGAAAAGCTGTGTGAAACTCAGCAGCTTCACAGCTGCCTTTTCTCGCCTGATTAAACTGTACTGTGCGATTTCAGAGTGATGGCGAGGATTACACAGTCAGCTGGAGGAGCTGAGCCTAAACGTGTCAGCAACGCTGTGAGTGAGAGAAAAACGGTGTCCAATCTCAAAGTTAAATTTAAGGCCACCCCACACCCAATGAATATTGGGACCCCGCCCCATGAACGTCGGGAACCTCCACCCAGTGACATTGGGACCCCTTCCCCCTGCAGATGAGGGGGAAGCTCCCCAGTCCCACATGCAGAAGGAGACCCAACACCTCCCACTCTCCTTGCCAATGGATAAGGGTAATGCCCCCCCTCCATCCCACAAGCAGAAGGGCAACCCCTCCCACTCCCCCTCCCAATAGTGAAGGGTAACTCTCCCCCTTGCATGTTCCCTCATGGCTGTTCCCCCTGGCATGGTCTCCTGATTATACCACCAGAAGTGGGCAGAGATGGGCTCAAACTGAGATCCCGTCAGCGTAAATCCCATTTTTGATCACTTGTAAGAATCAGATTTTCACCCATCGCAAATGAGGTGTCTTTCATGCCACAACAACGTTACATGTCTCTAATTAAATTATATTGAAGATGATAATTCAAGTATGTAATAGAATAATATAGTTTGTTCAAAAGGTAATGGTGTAAAATTGTTTCAGTGGCTATATGGATCTCTAACTCTTCTGTTTATTTATTACTTGGGCCCCATTTAAAACTTTTCAGTTCTCAAACTTTGAAGATGTGCCTAGGCTGATTGCATTTGTCACAGTTGAATAATTTCCTTAAAAAAAAATTAGCCAAATCTTTGACAAGTGATTTCCAACCCTTTTGTTTGTTAGATTTATATGAATGTATATATGTGCTGGCAATTTATCACAATTTATGTAATTGCTACCACGTCATCTATGATTCTAAAGCAGGTTACACTGAGGCTATATTCATATTTGCGGGATCAGAGAATAAGGGAGTATGCTGACAAGGTAAGTACGGATAATCAGGAGGAGGGACGAAATGTGTGAAGGTGCATGCTGAATTCCTTTTCCAAATCATTTTCACCTGGTTCTAGCTGCCAAAAAGGGACAAGAGTTGGGGTGACGTAAGTTAGACCATCACAGACCAACCTGATTTGGAACTATATTGCGGTCCCTTCATTTGCAGCTGAGCCAAAATCCTGGAACACTCTGCCTAAAAACACCACATGGACTACTGCAGTTCAAGAAGGTGGTTTACCACCACATTCTCGAGGACAATTAGGGATGGGCAATAAATGCTGGCCTAGCCAGCAATGCTCACATCCCAAGAATGAATGAAAAAACTTAATTGGTAGATGATAGTAGCTTAACTTTGTGAAGTTTTCCAAATATGGTGAATTGAATGAACATTACAAATAATATGAAGACATTCAGAAGACCATAAGACATAGGAGCATAGGTCATTTGGCTCATTGAGTTTGCTCCTCCATTCAGTAAGATCATGACTGATCTGATACAATCCTCGACTCCATTTTCCCGTCTTAATCCATAATCTTTGATTACCTTACTGATTAAAAATCTGTCTATCTCATCCTTGATCATACTTAATGATCCAGCTTCCACAGCGTTTTTCTTGGTGGTGGAAGGCGGCATACCAGTCGCTGGCAGTGGGATTCTCTTGTCCCATCGCCATTGATGGGAATTCCTATTGAGGTTGCCCCACGCCACTAGGAAACCCCTGACAGGGGGTGCACCACTGGCGGAACCAGTGAATCCCGCTGACGTGAACGGATGGAGTGTTGTGGCCATTGTGTTCAATTCTGAGAAACACACTCTCTAGGAAGGATATGAAGACATTCAAAAGGATTTACAGGAATGGTTCTAGGGATGAGGAATTTCAGTCAAGTGGAAAGACTGAAGAAACTGGGGGAATTCTCCTCAGAGAAGAGAAGGTTGAGAGGAAATTTAATAGATGTTTTCAATGTCATGAGGACTAGGTTCGGGATAAATTGTTCACATTGGTGGAAGGGTCAAGAACCCGAATACTGATTTTAAGTTGAATGATAAAAGGACCAAAGGTAACATGAGGAAAAATGATTTTTTAATTCATTGTGTGGTTAAGTTTTAGAATGCACTTCCTGAGACTGTGATGGACGCACGGTCAATTTTGGCTTTGAATAGGGTGTTCGATAATTACCTCAAGTCAAAAGAACTTGCAGGGCTATGGGGGAAAAGTCAGTGGAGTGGGATTAGCTGAGTTGTGCTTGCCAAAAACCAGCACAGACATGAGGGGTCAAAGGGCTCCTTCTGTGCTGTGACCATGCTATGAATGTTTGAGGTTTAGTTCATCAAGAATTAGTGGGATGTAAAAGTGATGGAGCCACTGGTTTGGTTGTAAGTAATGGAACTTAGCGACAGAAGTTTGTTTAATTTTTTGTTTCTGCTAACATTCAATTACAGTTAAAGAGCTGCGAATTAATTCTGTTGTATTTGTCAGAGAAATAAATTGCTTTTTCCACACTGCATAACTGATATGAAATGATAGTAATTTTATCTGTAATTGCACAGACACAGAAATCCATCCCATGCCATGTTATTCCGTAGTTGAGGAATGGTTGATTAATTTTTGGTATTACTCCATAAAAAATTATTTCATTCTGATTTTTTTTTGTTTTGGGGAAGGTTGGATTCAAGCAATTCATACAGATACTGTAAAGTCATGACAGGAGCACATGAAGATGACCCATCAGAATCGACTTTTCGCTCTCCCCATTGATGGTAGTGAAGTCAGGGGTGCATGTAAAATCCAGTGAGTGGCCTTCCCACCATCCACCTGCCTTGGCCTGAAATGATATGGGCTATGAGCGTGTGGGGGCCACCTCAAACATCCTTCCTGCCCTTGCGTCTATTAAGGCCCTTACATGACCAATTAATGGCCATTTACGGGGCTTATCCGCCACTGGTATTTTACTCACACCATGTGAGAAGCACGGCAGCTTTAGCTGAGCCAGCTGGTGTTGGATAAGGAAAGGTGGGGGGGAGCCTCCTTTGTGGGAGACACCAACCACCAGGTCAACTTCCCCTTTCGCCCTGTCCCCTAGCCTGGATTGGGCAGGCAGCTCTTTATGGTGGAGCATCCTCCAGAGCAAGCTCTGATGAAGGGTCACCCACACTCGAAATGTTAGTTCTATTCTCTCTCCACAGACGCTGTCAGACCAGCTGAGATTTTCCAGCATTTTCTGTTTTTGTTTCAGATTTCAGCATCCGCAGTATTTTGCTTTTATCTTGAACTAAAGAGTTGGTTTATGAGCGATGATTAAGTAAAATGAGTCTATATCCTTTGCAGATAGGTGATTTTGTGTAATTTTGTGACAATTGGTACAAATTTGGAATTTTCAGTTGATAGTTTGAAACTCCATGGATAGCACCTGTTTCAGCAGATTCTGTAAAAACTCTTAACTATAAAATGGAGCCTGGAATATTAAAGGACCTTCTTTAAAAAAAAAATTCTGGTTGTACTCCTCACAGGGGTATTCGCTTTTTGTCATTTTATGTATTCATGATTTGGTTGAAGGAGTTGCAAGTTGTGTATCTAAGTTTGCAGATGGCACAATTAGGATTCGGCCTCTGATATTCGGGTAAGCGTTCTCCAAGACGGCCTTCACGAACCACGACGGCGCAGAGTCGCTGAACAGAAACTGATAGCCAAGTTCCGCACACATGAGGACGGCCTCAACCGGGATATTGGGTTCATGTCACACTCTCTGTAATCCCCACAGCTTGCCTGGACTTGCAGAGTCTCACTGGCTGTCCTGTCTGGAGACAATACACATCTCTTTAGCCTGTCTTGAAGCTCTCTCCACTTACATTGTTTGTATCTTAAAGACTTGATTAGTTGTAAGTATTCACATTCCAACCATTATTCTGTAAATTGAGTTTGTGTCTTTATATGCCCTGTTTGTGAACAGAATTCCCACTCACCTGAGGAAGGGGCTTAAGGCTCCGAAAGCTTGTGGCTTTTGCTACCAAATAAACCTGTTGGACTTTAACCTGGTGTTGTTAAACTTCTTATAATTAGGATTCACAGAGGGGTAAAATTCACAGGCCATTTTGCATTCCAAAACAATGCAGTGTTAGCCATGGCTCATTTGGTAGAATCCTTGCCTCTGAGTCACAGTTTTGAACTTCAAGTTCCACATCAGGGCTCAAACACAGAAGTCAAGGCTGACATTCCAGTTCAGGAATAAGGAAGCGATGCTCTGTCAGATATCTTTCATTTGAAATGTTAAATCAAGGTCCTCTCTGCTTTCTTGGTAGACATAAACGATCCCATGGCACTATTATGAAAAAGAGCAGGTGAATAATCCCTAGTGCCCTGGTCAATATTTGATCCTCAATTAAAATCACATCAAGAGACTATCTGGTCATTAACACATTGCTGTTTGTAGAGCTTTGCTGCTGTGTTTTCTGCATTACAATAGTGACTACACTTCAAAAGCATGTTGTGGCTTGTAGAGCATTTTGGGAGGCAGTGGCCTAGTGGTATTATCGCTAGTCTATTAATCCAGGAACTCAGCTAATGTTCTGGGGAGCTGGGTTCAAATCCTGCCATGGCAATTGGTGCAATTTGAATTCAATTAAAAAAATCAGGAATTAAGAATCTACTGATGACCATGAAACCATTGTCGATTGTCGGAAAAACCCATCTGGTTCACTAATGTCCTGATGTGGAGATGCCGGCGTTGGACTGGGGTAAACACAGTAAGAAGTTTAACAACACCAGGTTAAAGTCCAACAGGTTTATTTGGTAGCAAAAGCCACACAAGCTTTCGAGGCTCTGAGCCCCTTCTTCAGGTGAGTGGGAATTCTGTTCACAAACAGAACTTATAAAGACACAGACTCAATTTACATGAATAATGGTTGGAATGCGAATACTTACAACTAATCCAGTCTTTAAGAAACAAAACAATGGGAGTGGAGAGAGCATCAAGACAGGCTAAAAAGATGTGTATTGTCTTCAGACAAGACAGCCAGTGAAACTCTGCAGGTCCACGCAACTGTGGGAGTTACACAGTTGCGTGGACCTGCACTTTAAGACTTCCAGCACTTCCTTCGCTGTAATATGTACACTCCTCAAGACATCAGTATCGATTTCCCCAAGTTCCCTAACATCCATGCCTTTCTCAACAGTAAATACCGATGATAAATATTCATTTAGAATCTCACCCATCTCTTGTGGATCCTAATACACCCAAAATCAAATCTAAATAATTTATTCTGTATCTATTTTGGAACAATAGATGTCAAAAAGAGCTCTTCAGTTTTGCATGTTTGTACATGACTTGTAATTGACAAAGAAATGCCGAATTGGCCACAGGGGTCTCTCATTTTCTTCATATGGGGCCCGATTTTACCAAAACTACGTGGTAAAATTGGGCACAGGGCCTATACAGGGCCCAAATCGTGTGGCCTGACAATTTAAATGCATTGGCATGCATCTTTCCCGCTCTCTTGCTCCTGCAGGGAAGAGTAATCTGTGGCTGGTAGTGTACCAGTGATGGTGTATCCCTTTACAGGCCCAGCTTGGTCCTTCTCCAGTGTCTCCTCTTGGACTTGTACAGATCTTGCAGCCGGTTTTCATGCGGATCCACTGTGGAATCATCCGGTTCTGCTTCATCTTCTTAGCGAGGAATCGCTTCATCCTGAAGGTTTTGTGGGATGGCACATCCACTCCAGCAGGAGGGATTCGTTCCTCCGGTGGGGAGGAGGGATTGCCCGCAGAGTGGCGGCGGAACCCCCCCCCCCGACCAGAGGATGACTGTCAGAGAGCCGCTCTCTCCGCTTTCTGCTTTTTTTTCTTTCGCGCCTGATTTATTTTCGAACTGCGCATGCCGGCAAAACGCGTATGGGCGCGCTGCAAAGAGGATTCCAGGCTCGGATCTATTTGACGCCCAGATTCGGCACTTAGACTCAAAATGGTAAAATCAGGCCCATAGTATCACATGGTATTTATAGCACAGTAAGTAGTCTCACAACACCAGGTTAAAGTCCAACAGGTTTATTTGGTAGCACAAGCTTTCGGAGTGCAACACTGGCAACTCCACATCATATTTATAGCACAGAAAAGGTAATTCTCATTCCAAATCATCTATGCTAATCATTATACTCATGATGTGGAGATGCCGGCGTTGGACTGGGGTAAACACAGTAAGAAGTTTAACAACACCAGGTTAAAGTCCAACAGGTTTATTTGGTAGCAAAAGCCACACAAGCTTTCGGAGCTCTTAGCCCCTTCTTCAGGTGACTCACTTCATTATACTCCCCAGGAGCCTCTTCTCACTATTCTTCATTTAACTCTCTCAACTCATTTTTCGGTTCCTTTCTCCCTTACATGCTTACCTAGCTTTCACTTAAATATATATGCACTGTTTACCTCCGTTACTCTTTGTGGTAGCTCCACATTCTAAACACACTTTGGGGAAAGGGGTTTCGCCTGACTTACCTTTTGTATTTTATTAGTGACTCAATAAAATAAGGTTTATTAACAGGGAAAACATGCAACACAAAAAGAAAGTACACTTAACTCCAATCATACAATGCTCACACACACACGCTAAGGTTCCCATCTATCTACATTCCTGAATTCTGCAAAATGTCCCTCGTCTCAAAAAAATCATCCCATATAGTATAACGCTGAGCTAAATCCAGCAGATAGTTACCACCCATAAATTATCTTTACATTTAGGAAACCTTCTTCAGTTCAGCGTAGTTTTTCTCTTGAGGTTTTCAAATCAGTGGCTTTTAGGCTTTAGAACTCTGTTTTTGGGTTGAGTTCCACTTTCCAGTTAAGTATGGCTGTGATCATAACTTCTTTCTTCTTTCCACCTCTGCTGCTAGTACAGATCTACACAGCTCCTGGTAGACCATATTTCCCTTTTGATCCCCTCCTATCTAAATGACTCACTTCAGAAGCCAAGCTTTTAGCACATATGTGTGAACTGCAGCCTCATGTCTCTACTTTCTGCAGTTTTAACACCTAAAATTATATACTTCTATTGTTCCCCACTTCACTTAAGTAATTATCTATTTACCTTGCTTCGAAGCTAATTCACACATCAAAACTCATTCAGGCAACTGCACTTTTATCAATTCCTCTTTCATCCCGTTCTTCAAACTTTATTTTATCCAAACTTCTTGAATCTTTATTGTATCCTATTCTTAAATCACTACTTTATTCAAGGTCTTTGACAAAAGGAGAAATAGAGTTAAGGGGTGGGTCCCACAATGTCTTGCTTGTGGGCCGGGATTGAAAAAAGCAAAGCCCCCACGGAAGCTCCTCCACACCGCCATGTACACAGGACTGTCCCCCCAGGAAACCCCACCACCCTGAACCTCCCCAACGGAAGCCCCACCTGGCAGTACCGGGGACTAACCCTGACACTGCCCCCTGGCATTGCTTGGCACTATTCATTGGCATGGCCCCTCAGGGGGTAGTGTCAGGAGGCAATGTCAGGGAAATGCAAGGGGGCAGTCCCAGGCATAACCCTCTCCCTTCTGGGGTCTATATATAGCTGGGGACCATTCGCCAGGTCCCCATTAGTCCAGACCAGTTGTAAAACATGCCAACATGATGGGAATTCCTAATGTGGGGCAATAATATAGCAGGGAAGCCATTCAATGAGTTGTAGATGTTTGATAATGGGATTGACAACCTTTCATGTGGAACGAGGACAATCACAATGGGAAATTTCACCAATGTTAAAGCTGTTTGATGATTCCCGTCGGATTCCCTGCCCCAAAGATCTTTCCTGCCCGCTGAAAATAGGGGTGGAGAATCCCAGCCGCCAAGTCTTTCCGAATCCCCTTAAGACTGTTTCGCATCTTCCTCACAACACACATTCCGACCTCGCTTAGAGTCGTCATCTGTGAACTTGGCAATATTACATTTGGTCCCGCATCCAAATTATCGATGTATATTGTGAACAGCTGAGACTCCAAGTACTGATCCTTGCACACTAGTCACAGTCTGCCAATGCGAGAATGACCCATTTATTCCTGGGAGATGCATTAATGGCACAGAGACCTGGTGATAGCATTAGATAACATATTGTCACTTCGCACTTAACAATCGCTCATGCTAAGAATATCATGAATAACGAAAATGCCATGATTTGCAATATGCCATATCAATACTTACTCACAGGCCCAAAGTGCGAGGCAGCCAGAGGAACCAGTACTCACTGGCATGAGTGAGTGACTGGAGACTGGGAAAGAGGGGTGGAGAGTGGGGGAGAGAGAATGTGGAGAGAGGAACTTCAGTTATGAGCATAGATTGGAGAGGTTGTGGCTGGCCTCCTTGGAGAGAAGACAGCTAAGAGGAGATTTGATAGAGGTATGCAAAATCATGAGAGGACTGGGCAGTCGATGGGGAGAAACTGTTCCTGCACAAGAGAAAGATCAAGAACAAGGCGGCACAGACTTGAAGTGATTTGCAAAAGAAACAAATGTATGTGAGAAAAAATCTTTTTCACATAGCGAATGGTTTGGGTCTGGAATCCACTGCCTGGAAGTGTGGGGAAGGCAGGTTCAATCGAGGCATTCAAAAGGGCATTAGATGGTTATTTGAGAGCTGTCCAGCTCTTTGCCAGTAGAGAAGTGTGGATGACCTGCAAGAGAGAGGATAGAAAAAAAGGTAAATGGAAGTGGGGGCTCAACCCTCCACAGGCAGAGCCTCACCTGCTGCTTCATGCCCCAATGATTGAGTCATGGGCTCCAAAACCCAGAGGGCTTGTGCCACAGACATTTCATTTGACATTGCAAGGGAATGAGCAGGCTACCTCTAGCTGTGTTGATGCCACAGGGCCATATCACATAAAAGTAATAGAAAGCAGACGATAAGATTTCTTCCTTCCACAAGCAAATTCACTGCTGCTCTATTTCTGTTTGTCATTTTAGATTTCCTAGTTGCATTCTCATAGAATACTTACAGTGCAGAATCATAGAATCCCTACAGTGCAGAAGGAGGCCATTTGGCCCATCGAGTCTGCACCGACAACAATCCCGCCCAGGCCCTATCATACTTACCCACATATTTACCCTACTAATCCAAGTGACACTCTCTTAACACTAAGGAGCAATTTGGCATGGCCAATCAACCTAACCGCACATATTTGGACTAGGAGGAAACCGGAGCACCCGGAGGAAATCCACGCAAACACGGGGAGAACGTGCAAACTCCACACAGTGACCCAAGCTGGGAATTGAACTCGGGTCCTTGGCGCTGTGAGGCAGCAGTGCTAACCAATGTGCCATCGTGCCACCCCTGTGCCACCATGCCGCCCGAATTCTCAATTCGCAAAATCACTTTTTTACCCAATTAATTTACTTTGCCTTCGGTGCGTCTCCATCTTACCTTAAATCTTATTATGCTGTGATCATTGTTGATCTGTTGTGCTCTATTTCACAATTATCCAGCCTTACTTCCTTTCTTATTGGAATTTTTACATATAGGATAAGAAAGGAGTTCTGCACACATTGTAAAAGCTCCATTCACCGTACAAAGAACAAAAGAACAAAGAACAGTACAGCACAGGAAACAGGCCCTTCGGCCCTCCAAGCCTGTGCCGCTCCTTGGTCCAACTAGACCAATCGTTTGTATCCCTCCATTCCCAGGCTGCTCATGTGACTATCCAGGTAAGTGTTAAACAATGTCAGCGTGCCTGCCTCCACCACCCTACTTGGCAGCGCATTCCAGGCCCCCACCACCCTCTGTGTAAAAAACATCCCTCTAATATCTGAGTTATACTTCGCCCCTCTCACCTTGAGCCCGTGACCCCTCGTGAACGTCACTTCTGATCTGGGAAAAAGCTTCCCACCGTTCACCCTATCTATTCCCTTCATAATCTTGTACACCTCTATTAGATCTCCCCTCATTCTCCGTCTTTCCAGGGAGAACAACCCCAGTTTACCCAATCTCTCCTCATAGCTAAGACCCTCCATACCAGGCAACATCCTGGTAAACCTTCTCTGCACTCTCTCTAACGCCTCCACGTCCTTCTGGTAGTGCGGCGACCAGAACTGGACGCAGTACTCCAAATGTGGCCTAACCAGCGTTCTATACAGCTGCATCATCAGACTCCAGCTTTTATACTCTATACCCCGTCCTATAAAGGCAAGCATACCATATGCCTTCTTCACCACTTTCTCCACCTGTGTTGCCACCTTCAAGGATTTGTGGACTTGCACACCTAGGTCCCTCTGTGTTTCTATACTCCTGATGACTCTGCCATTCATTGTACAACTCCTCCCTGCATTATTTCTTCCAAAATGCATCACTTCGCATTTATCCGGATTAAACTCCATCTGCCACCTCCCCGCCCAATTTTCCAGCCTATCTATATCCTGCTGTATTGCCCGACAATGCTCTTCGCTATCCGCAAGTCCAGCCATCTTCGTGTCATCCGCAAACTTGCTGATTACACCAGTTACACCTTCCAAATCATTTATATATATCACAAATAGCAGAGGTCCCAGTACAGAGCCCTGCGGAACACCACTGGTCACAGACTTCCAGCCGGAAAAAGACCCTTCGACCACTACCCTCTGACTCCTATGGCCAAGCCAGTTCTCCACCCATCTAGCCACTTCTCCTTGTATCCCATGATCCCATACTCCTTTTGCAACTGCTTCTTGCCAGTTTATTTAGGATTGTGAATCCTACAGGACACTGGTACAATCTAAAATAGAACATCTAAATTGGAAGATGGCTAATTTCATTGGAATGACAAAGGATCTGGCCAGGTTGAAATGGAACCAAAGACGGACAGGAAATACCGCATGAACAATCGGGATCTTCGTGGAGCAGATGATTTAAGTACAGGCTAGGTACATTCTAACAAGGTCTAAAGGAAGGGGAATGAAAGCTAAGGCTCCTTGGGTGATGCGGGTGATCGAGAACATAATGAAACAAAAAAATTATAATGGCTGTTCTGTGTCGGCTGAATTCTTCAAATGAGAACCAGGTCATAGAATCATACAATCCCTACAGTACAGAAGGAGGCAGTTCGGCCCATCGAGCCTGCACCAACAATGATCCCATGCAATCCCCATAACCCCACATATTTACCCTGCTAATCCTCCTGAAACTTGGGTCAGTTTAGCATGGCTAATCAACCTAACCCACGCATCTTTGGACTGTGGGAGGAAACTGGAGCACCCAGAGGAAACCCACGCAGACACTGGAAGAATGTGCACACGCCACACAGACAGTGACCCAAGCCAGGAGTCGAACCCAGGTCCCTGGTGCTGTGAGGCAACAACGCTAATACAATACAAATACAATTAGTGAAGGGATAGTGAAAAGGAAAATAACTTTGACAAAGACAGCTTACAAGAATAAAAGGGAACCCAAGAATCTTCTACCTGCATGTAAACAATAACAAGAGTTGGAATGGGCTGTATGAGGGACACATGGCAGCCTTCCATCTCCTGAAGCAATGGTTATGCACCCTGGTGGTCAACTCTCTGTTAGGCATCACCTGGTGGGACTCAGACGCCCCATTCTGTCATGGCAGACTCTGCCACAGTTTCTACATAGGAAGTTAAATAAACAAGTTCAAAGAAGTATCAAACTTAAGGAAAAAACATATTAATGCACAAAGAATAGTGGCAGCTCAGAATGGGAGGGATTGACTAAAATGTTAATCATGAGAAAGAAATTAGAGTTTAAGAGAAAGCGAGCTAGAAATGTAAAATAGATACTCACAGTTTCTATAGGTATTTAAAAAGAGAGTAAGTAAAGTGAATGTTGGGGTGGCAATGGGAGTTAATAGTAGATATTAAGGAAATGGCTGATGAAATTAACAAAGATTTTGCTTTTGTTTCCACTAGAGAAGATACAAAAAACATTCTGGCAATACCTGTAAATCAGGAGGAGAAAGGGAGAGAGGAGCTTGGTGAAATGACAATCACAATGGAGCTACGGGCTGACAATTATTCAGGTGAATTTTATCCTTGGATCTTAAAAGAGGTGGCTAGTGAGGTAGTAGATGCATTTGTGTTAATATTCCAAAATTCCCCAGATTCTGGAAAGTTCCCATCAGATTAGTAAGTAGCAAATATAACCCCTCTATTCAAGAAGGGAGGGAGACAGAAAACCATAGGCCAGTCAGCTTGATGACTGTTGAATTGCTCATTAAGGAGGTGAGAGCTCGACAACGTAATCAGGAAAAGTCAGCATGGTTTTGTGGAAAGAAAACACATTTAACCAATTTATTGGAGTTCTTTGGAGGAGTAACATGTTGTGGATAAAAGTGAGCCTGCAGCCATACTGTACTTGGATTTCCAGAAGGCATTTGATAAGGTGTCACATCAAAGGTTATAGTGGAAAATAAAGGTAGAGGTAACATATTTGCATGGATAGAAGATTAGCTGGCAGAAAATAGAGAGTATGCATAAATGGATCTTTTTCTGATTGGCAGGATGTGACCAGTGGAGTCCTGCAAGGCCTGTGCTGGGGCCGCAACCTTTTACAATTTAAATCAATGACTTAGATGAGGGGAGCAAAGGCATGGCAGCTAAATTTTCAGATGACGCAACATTAGGCAGGAAAGTATGTTGTGAAGAGAATGCAAGGTGGTTGCAGATAGATATACTGTTGCTGGGTCAGGTTCCTGGGACTCCCTCCCTACCAGTACTGTGGGTGTACCTACCCCACATGGATTGCAGCGGTTTAAGAAGGCAACTCACCATCACCTTCTCAAGGGCAATTAGGGATGTGCAATAAATGCTGGCTTAGCCAGTGAAGCCCACATCCCTTGAATGAACTTAAAAAAAGATAGGTTGAGTGAGTGGGCAAATCTGGCAAATGGAGTATAGCGTGGGAAAATGTGAAGTTGTTCACTTTGGCAAGAAGAATAGAAAAGGTAGAATATTACTTAGATGGAAAGTGGATGCAGAATTCTGAGGTGCAGAGGGATCTAGGTGTTCTAGTGCATGAGTCACAAAACATTGGTATGCAGATATAGCAAGTCATGAAGTAGGCTAATGGAATGCTATTCTTTATTATGAAAATAATTGAACATGAAAGTGAAGATGTCATGTTTCCGTTATACAAGGCATTGGTGAGACCACCTCTTGAATACTATGGATGGGATTTTATGGCTTTGCTCGGCCTGAAACCGGAAAATCCCGCCCGAAGTCAACGGACCTTTCAATGGTCCAACCCTCGGTCGCTCTGACACCCATGGCAGGTGGGACAGTAAAATTCCAGCCGATGTGTAGTTTTGGTCTCCTTATTTAAGGAAGGATGCAAATGCATTGGAGGCAGTTCATAGAAGGTTTACAAGATTGATACTTGGAATGACTTGGGCTGTCTTATGAGGAAAACATGGAGAAACTGGGCTTGTTCCCACTGGAGGAAAATTGAGTGGTTTGTAAAGCATATGGGAACTTAGACTTGATATAAAGAGGTATTGAGGGTAAATAAGGGAAGTTGTGATGATTTTGTTATAAAACTCTGGTTATTCCATAGCTTGAATTTTGTGTTCAGTTCGGGTCACCATACTTTAGGAAGAATATGAGGCTCCTTGAGATGGTACAGAAGAAATTTACAGAATCATTCTAGAAATGGGGGTTCATAGCGACAAGTTTGTATTGAAGAAGCTGGGGGGAGGTGATGGCTACTGGTATTATTGCTAGACTATTAATCGCTGGACTATTAATCTAGAAACTCAGCAAATGTTCTGGGGACCCGGATTTGAATCCTGCCATGGCAGATGGTGGAATTTGAATTCAATAAAAAGTATCTGGAATTAAGATTCTACTGATGACTACGAAACCATTGTCAACTATTGGAAAATCCCATCTGGTTCACTAATGTTCTTTAGGGAAGGAAATCTGCCGCCCTTACTTGGTCTGGTCTACATGTGATTCCAGAGCCATTGCAATGTGGGGGCTGACTCTCTACTGCCCTCTGAACAAGGGCAACTAAGGATGGGCAATAAATACTGGCCAGCCAATGACACCCATGTCCCATGAATCAATAAAAAAATCCCCTTTGAGCACAGGTGTATCAGGGTAGATTTAATGGAAGTGGACAAGATTATGATAAGCTTGGAATAGGTAGACAAACAGAAACTGATGGTACAAGGACTAAATGACACAAGTTTAACGTTTTGGGCAAGAGATACAGGGCAGATGTGAGGAAGAACTTTTTTATTCAACAAATGGTAATGGCCTGCAACACACTGGGCACGATTTTGTGGTCTTGCTCAACCCGAGAGCGGAAAATCCCACCTGAGGTCAATGGACCTCCCCATTGTCCGCACCTCGCCCGCTCTGATTCCCATGATGGGCGGGGCAGTAGAATTCCAGCAACTGTCACGAGCATGGTGGAAGCAGAGATGATCAATGATTTATTAGGAAACTGGATGGGCATTTGAGGAAAATAAACTTGATGCTACTGAGAGAGAGCATGGGAATGGGACTGGTAGGATGTTCGACAGACATCCAACATCAACTGATGGGTCCAATGGCTTTTTGTGCCAGAAATTACTTTCTGACAAGTATTTGCTTAGACCAATACCTTCAGTTAATAGAAAGTAACTGGTGTGTTGGTGTGATGAAATTCTAAGATCAGGAGGAAAGAGTTCTATTTGTTTTTAGAAACAATTAAGAGACAATTATAAATAAGGCATTTATGGTTTTGTAACAAATATCAAAAGAAATTCTTCCTTTCAAGCATGCCTTGGCCTTTAGCATTCCTATTATTAATATAACCTATAATGAGTTTTTAAGAAATATATATAAGACAACTAACTGCACAAAAAGGTTTTGGATGATCAATAGGTACTTCCATTTTATTTCTTTGCATGTTCTTAGTGAATTTACACAGGTTTGCGGGCATTAGGTTAAGCAACTAAACCTGATGAATCTATCTAACTACAGTTCTGTATTATCTCTGCCAGCTTTTCTTGGCAGTGGTTATAATTTTCCAAAGTATGTGGGCTAAGTTTTTACATTTATCTTCCAGTGTTTTGAAGCAATTGACATTTGTAGAAAAAGCTATTGAAAAAATATAAATAAGGTTATGTCAACCTTTGAAACCAAAATAGCTCTCCAGAAAGTAAGAAGAAAAATAAATTGTACAGCAGACCTTGCGAAGCAATCATTGCCTGTCAAAGATTTATTATAAGTTAGCAGCTGGTGGCAATAACTTGATTCAAATTACATGCTTCAGAAATTGAAGACCATATTAAGGCTAAGTTTTCATATTGTATGTTTGCAATAGAGTCCGTTGGCAGTTGCGATGAAAATTGTAATTTTGTATGGCTAACCTGTGACTCAAATCTTCAGTCACTGATGAGAAAACTTATTTCAAATTAAAACAGTTAAACAGCCGTATACGTTTGAATCAATTTTTCAAAATATGTAAACACAAAGTTCTGCTAAGGTGGAAAAACATTTTTGTTCTGTTTTGATTAAGCTTTATTGTCTGTTCAAATCAATTAAAGGAATTCTCATGGTTTATGTTATCAATGTTATCTAATAAACTCAAGATGTCCCCCTTTTGGATACATGGTTCAGAAAATTAATATCATGTCTTTTTAAATATTCACATTTTCCAGCTTCCTCAAAAACTGATCCATTATCCAATCAGTTAGCTTTTCAGAAAGATTTCTATGAAGTCCTTACAGAATCTCAGTAGGTATCGAGGGGGAAAAGATGTATAATCAAGCTAAAACCAGATCAATAACACTGGTACTGAAGTTATTCACCTTAGTTTGCATCACCACAGTATGTCTGCTTCAGAGTTTTAATACTGAATAACATAGCAGATTTCACAGTATTGCCTATCCCTCGCTTGCAATATGATTGTCTCCCATGAGTCCAAAGATGGCTTATGAGGTCGATTCGGGATCCGCAGACTTTAATGGCACGTAGGACATTTATTGTCAGTGGAATGTCTGATCATGTATTCTCAGTTCAGGTCATGACTTTTCACCGCTTTTGCTTTTTCTCTTCATTTTGCCATCAATGGGTCTCAAAGTGTTGGGACCACTCCCACAAAACTGCTGGCAGACAAGGCGATGGTCTCCCAGGAGATGATGTCCATGTTTAATTTCTTCAAGCAACCATCCTGTCCTCCTCTGGTGCATCTGCCCTGACTGGTCTGGGAGAAGAAGAACTGTTTTGGGAACGTGATATCTGACATCTAAACTATATGATCAACTCAACAAGACTGATGGGGGATGATCATAGTCTTGATGCTTGTAGTGCCTGCTTGTGAGAGGACATTAATGTTAGTACTTCTGTCCTCCCACTTAATATGTAAAACACTCCAACGGCAGTGTTGATGGTATTCTTTGAACTGCCTCCTAAGGTTGCCCATGTTTCAACTACATACAATAAGGAAGGGATAATGACCGCATGATAGACCATGAACTTGATTTCAAATTTTGCTGTTGCGATCTTCAATCACTTCCTCGGATGGCCAAAGACTGCACTAGCAAATTTCAGGCAATGCTGGATTTCTTCATCTGTGTCAATGTTTTGTGAAATATAATGTCCAAGGTGCTGGAAGTGTTCCATATTTCTCAGGCACTTATCATGAATCTGAATCAATGGGGATAGGGCATGTGCATTTGAAGCTTGCTGATGGAGGACTTGATCTCCTAAATACTGAATGCAAGGCCCATGTTCTTGTATGCCATATTTGATCTGATTTAATTATTGTGACTTGTATCGGGATACAGCAAAAAGTATTGTTTCTTGCATGCTGTGCAGACCATTCATAGAGTACATGGGGAGAAGATAAAGATCAGCTTAATATATAGAAACATAGAAACTAGAAGCGGGAGTAGGCCATTCAGCCCTTCAAGAATACTCTGCCAAACATTTTGATCATGGCTAATCATCAAATTCAATATCCTGATTCCCCCCCCCCTACCCCCCTTGCTCCCATATCCCTTGATCCCTTAAGCCCCAAGAGCTATAGCTAATTTCTTCTTAAAATCAGAAAATGTTTTGGCCTCAACTACATTCTGTGATAGTGAATTCCACACATTCACCACCCGCTGGGTGAAGAAATTTCTCCTCACCTCAGTTCTAAAAGGTTTATCCCTTATCCTCAAATTATGACCCCTAGTTCTGGGTTACCCCACCATTGGGAATATTCTTTCTGAATCTACCCTGTCGAACCCTGTTAGAATTTTAGAAGTTTCTATGGGATCCCCTCTCACTCTTCTAAACTCCAGTGAACATAATCCTAACCAACTCAGTCTCTCCTCATATGACAGACCTGCCATCCCAGGAATCAGCCTGGCTAAACTTCGCTGTACTCCCTCTATAACAAGGACATCCTTCATCAGATAAGGACACCAAAACTGCACACAATACTCGAGGTGTAGCCTCACCATCGCCCTATACAATTGCAGCAAAATATCCCTATCCCTATACTCAAATCCTCTCGCTCTGAAGGCCAACATTCCATTTGCCTTCTTTACTGCCTGCTGTACCTGCGCACTTACTTTTAGCGACTGGTGCATGAGGACACGAAGGTCTCGTTGAGTATCCATCTCTCATTTTACACCCATTCAAGTAATAATCTGTCTTCCTAATATTGCTACCAAAGTGGATAACATCACATTTATCCACATTATACTGCAACTGCCATGCACATGCCCACACATTCAGCCTGTCCAAATCATGCTGAAGCATCTCTGCATCCTCCTCACAGCTCACCCTCTCATCCTACTTTGTATCATCTGCAAATTTGGAGATAATACATTCAGTTTCCTCTTCCAAATCATTAATATATAATATGAACAGTTGGGGTCCAAGCACAGATCCCTGCGGAACCCCACTAGTCACTGACTGCCAATCAGATAAGGACTCATTTATACCAACTCTTTGCTTCCTATCTGCTAACCAGCATTCTATCCATCTCAAGACACTACCTGCAATCCCATGTGCTTCAAGTTTACATACTAGTCTGTCATGTGAGACCACATCCACTGGTTCTCCTTGGTTACCTCTACTAGTTACATCTTCCAAAGATTCCAATAATTCATCAGGCATTATTTCCCTTTTGTAAATGCATGCTGACTTTGTCTGATTATGATGTGGAGATGCTGGCGTTGGACTGGGGTGGGCACAGTAAGAAGTCTCACAACACCAGGTTAAAGTCCAACAGGTTTATTTGCAATCACGAGCTTTTGGAGCGCCGCTCTTTCATCAGTTCATCAAATATGTTTTAAAAATTGAAAAGAAAGAAGGATTGCTGAAGATTATCTAAATTCAACATTTTTAATAACCTAACAGCACCGTAGGTATACCTACGCCACAGTGGCTGCAGCGATTCAAGTAGGCAGCTCACCACTCCTATGCACAGTTAGGAATGGGTAATAAATGCTGGTCTAGCCAGTGATCCCCACATCCCAATAATATATTTTTAAAAGATCCTTTGGCAATCTCTAGTTTTTGTTTTTGAAAGTGCAAAGTGGGTGATAAGCCCCTTTTTAAGATTGTCACATTTGTTATAACCATCCTCAACAATCTAACCACTATTTACCTTGAAATAGAAATGTATTTGCATTCCATTTCTACCTTCCCTCCCCATTATCATTCTAAATACAGGAAATGCTACTTAAATAACATTTTAACATCCGATAATCTAATTACAGGCACATCATGTAAAATTAATAAAATGATTGATGCATTGATGTTAGAAAGTCTACAGTTTAATTTTCTTATTTTGCACCGAAAAACCATCAGTGGATGAAGCAACATGGCCATGATTTGATTGTGATGAAACAAGATGAATACTATACATCAAATAATTAGGTCAGATAACAAAGAATTCTATCCCTGCTTTTAGGCACTCACTGATGTGATCATTCACAAAGAGCCAGTATGCAAAGAAGCAATATAACTTTCTGATGCTGCACTGATTGGCAGGAAAACTCCTTTTAGATTCAAATAAACTGGGAAAATGCAATTATTTTCAATAGATTGAATTCTTGAAGTTATAGAGAACAAAATATTGTTTCCAAACAGAAACACCAGCTGAATAAGAAGTTATATTTTCTGATCTGAAGCATATGCACAATAATGAGGTCTAAATTCACACTGTTGGACTTAAAGATACTGGCACGATCTGGGGGCTGCGTTAACCACAGGCACTAATCCAGTAATGGCCAGTAAATCTCGTCTGTGATCAAATACTGTGCTGGTTGGATCTCAGTTTGAGATCTTCGTCTCCCCCTGCCAGTGACATAATCAAGTTCACACCCAGATAGGGCATGAACCCGATTTCCATATATTTTTAAAAAATTATAATATAATTACTGCACTTGACACCATCACACGCACCCACAATGTTTTGTCACCCACCCCCCACCCCACCTCATTGGGCTGACTTCACTCCACGCAAATCACTCCTGGTTTTCAAAAGCAAAACCCAGTGCTGATGACCATGCCAGGGGCATGGAGTGGAGGTGTGTGGTGAACCATAGATGGTTACCACTATGGGTACTGAACCATAGATGGTTATCACTATGGGTACTTGTACATATGTTACTCTTGTTACTGTTGGGGTTAGGGTTGGGGTGTTCCACCTGTTGGTATTGTTCTGTGGTACACTCCGGTTGGCTCCGCCTTCCTATAGGAGTATAAAGGTCACTGCACTTCCTAGTGACCCTTTAGTCTGGGATTGTATTGTTAAGCAGTATGCTCTATTCTTGTTGCGAATAAAAGCCTTTATTCCCGGGTACAATCTAGCCTCCCGAGTGGATTAATCGCGCATCAAGGTGCCTGTAGCCTCGGGGGTTGAGGGGCATGGCTGTTCATTATCCCCAGCAGGTGGCACTGTCAGGGGGGTTACCAGCCTCTATTAGGGGGGAGGGGCTGCACTGCTGCATGGGAGGCAGAGGGTGCAGGTCCTAATGTCAATTCTGGGAGGGGGCTTAAATGTAACTTTGAGATCAGAAGCCCTTCCAACCACATGTTTCCCAGTGATTTTTGGGCCACCGCTTCTGCTCAACAATGCCTCTACTTTCTCAGGAGACTAAGGAAATTTCGTATGTCCACTATTACTCTCACCAGCTTTTCCAGCTGGAGCATAGAAAGCATTCTTTCTGGTTATATCACAGCCTGGTATGGCTCCTGCTCTGCCCAAGACTACAAGAAACTACCTCTCCTCATAGCTAATGCCCTCCATACCAGACAACATCCTGGTAAATCTTTTCTGTACCCTCTCCAAAGCCTCCACATCTTTCTGGTAGTGTGGCGACCAGAATTGAACCTATCTTCCAAGTGCGGCCTCACTAAGGTTCTACAAAGCGTCAACATGACTTGCCAATTTTTAAACTCAATACCGATGAAGGCAAGCATGCCGTATGCCTTCCTGACTACCTTCTCCATCTGCATTGGAACTTTCAGTGACCTGTGTACCTGTGCACCCAGATCCCTTTGCCTATCAATACTCCTAAGGGTTCTGCCATTTACTGTATATTTCCTATCTGTATTAGACCTTCCAAAATACATTACCTCACATTTGTCTGGATTAAACTCCATCTGCCATCTCTCCGCCCAGGTCTCCAACTGATCTATATCCTGCTGTATCCTCTGATGGTCCTCATCGCTATCTGCAAATCCACCAACCTTTATGTTGCACGCAAACTTACTAATCAATCCAGTTACATTTTCCTCCAAATCAGTTATATATATTACAAACAGTAAAGGTCCCAGCACTGATCCCTGAGGAACACCACTCAGATCGGTTGCATGTCCTATGATTGCATGATTGCACCACTCAGATCGATTGCTTGCCCTATGAATCCATCACTCAAACCAGCCTCCCATCCATTGACTTTGTCTACACTTCTCGCTGCCTCAGCAAAGCAGCCAGCATAATTAAGGACCCCACACACCCCGGACATTCTCTCTTCCACCTTCTTCCTTCGGGAAAAAGATACAAAAGTCTGAGGTCACGTACCAACCGACTCAAGAACAGCTTCTTCCCTGCTGCCATCAGACTTTTGAATGGACCTATCTCACATTAAGTTGATCTGTCTCTACACCCTAGCTATGACTGTAACAGTACATCCTGTACCCTTTCCTTTCCTTCTCTATAATGGTATGTTTTATCTGTATAGTGCGCAAGAAACAATGCTTTTCACCAATACATATGACAATAATAAATCAATTCAAATCAAATCAAAAAGCTGGCTGTGTGATCCTCGCCATCACTCTGAAATTACAGAGTGCTGTTTAATCAGGCAAGAAGACGGCTCTGAAGCCAGCAAGTTTCACACAGCTTTCTCGCCTGATCCAACACTCCATGCAATTTTAGGAAGATTGCATACCCTATGCAAAAGAAATTGGTTTTGATCGCGTCCATCTTTCCAAACCGGGAACAGGTAAAACATCAATCACATGCAACTTTCCATGATTAGTCTGTGTTTATGTTAGAGCTGCCATCATATTGGTAAAGGCAGCTTGCTTCGCATTCCGGCTAGCCACCTAAAATAGACACCATGGGCGGTACTTTACCATTTTGTTTCTAAGTGCTGGGTGGGCATGGGTGGGAGAGTTTCAGATCTGTTTTTTGGGCATGTTTTCAGCGCCCCCCCAACTCCCCCCACCCCAAACACATTCTATTACTACTTCAAAACTCTTTGGGTCCTATTTTATAATTTTGATTCTAAGCGCTGGGCAGACTTGAAACTGGGAGTGTTTCAGATCCGACTTTTAGACCCGTTCTCAGGCGCCTCCATACGCACTCTGCCTGCAGAAATACCAGCAAGTCCGAATCACGCTGCACAAGCCTTTGGGCAGGGCTTAACGCGCCCGAACACTTGCAGCTCCGATCGGTGCCTCCAACTGCGTATGCGCAGAAAAAAATGATCAAATGCTGCTATCCAACCTCATCCCTCCCGGGTCGGATAATGCCTGTCCCTGGCCCCCACAGACATTGCCCCACCCCTCCAACATCACTGACTCCCTTATCCCCCCACCCCCCCAGCCACTGAGATCAATCGCGGGACCCTCCCCCCCTTCCCACCAACCGATCTCAGGCAGAGTAATCCACCCTCCCTCTTCCCTCTCACCGATCACAGGCAGAGTGGCAGCGAACCCCTCTTCCCCCCCCCCACCCCCCCACTGATCTCAGGCAAGTGATGCACCCTCCCCCTTCCCCTCCCACCGATCTCAGGCAGAGTGGCAGTGGAGGCGGGCACAGATTGCACTACTCGCCTCATGCCCGATTTTACCAAGAATCCACGCCCGAAAATGGGCGCAATGCGATGGCAAAATCGGGCCCTTAGTGTGAGATCCCCCAGTGGCGTGTTGCATGGCAGTGGAGTCAACCTTCCATTGGCCAGCAGTAGGTCCTTCTAATCACGTTATTGTCAACAGGGTTTCCCTTTCAATGCACCCCCATTGTGACAGGAGTTCACTGTTGGCCGGACTGGAAGATCTGGCTGGGAAGAACAGCCAGAAAATTCCGGCCTTAGTAATCTAAAAACTCTGTCTACTTAGCCCCTGCTCGCTGCTTTTGGCCTCCATTTCTCTGTTTCTTGCTCGCTGCCTCTCCCACTTGCCACTTCTCAATCAGTACCTCCTTCTGATTTTGTCACTTGTCGCTTCCTTCTCCTGCTCCTTCTCTCTTGCCAGTTTCCTCTCTTGAACCTTTGCTGTCCTGAGAACAAGGGCTCAGGAGAAGGGCAATAAGAGATAGGAAGCAGGATGGGTGGTGAAAAGCAGTGAGTGGGAGTGTGGGGGGAGGGCAGAAAGTGCTGAGTCAAAGGATCAGGAGAAACAGTGAACAAGAGGATCAGGGAGTGGAAGAGGCAAAGAGTGGGCATGTCAAGCAGGGAGGAGGTTCTCAACCTTGCACATCTAGTTCAGTGATGTCGGCAGCTGAATTAAGCTCTGAATCTTGGAGCTCAAACTCCTCGAACTGAAAACACTTGCTGCACAAGTTGTTGTCCAGAACACAAGAGGTAAACTGGAGTTCCCACACGGCACAGGATGTGCATTTTCCAAGACTATGGTTTCCTGCATGCCTCTATGCATTAGGCTAACTAAGTTTAACAGAAAAGATGCTGATTCAAATTCCTGAAACTCCCTTCCTAACAGCACCATATGGCCTGCAACGGTTCAAGAAGGTAGCTCTCCACCACCTTCTAGTCTAGCCAGCAACACCCACACTCCATGATTTTCTTTTCAAGGTATTCCATGATAATGTTATAGGTGTAATTCTTTGAATAGCTGCTTAGTTCTGAACACTTCGGAGAGCAAGTAGAATTAAAATACATGTGACAAAGTGATAGAGAACAGTTAATTACAAAATATGATTATTCCACTGATGCTATAAATAGAGCTTGTAAATAAAATTGCTTTCAGAGATTCAACTCTTCCAGTGATATCCTGTGACAAGTTTAATATGTGAAGAGAAATGTTTCCAGGTCTACTGAAGTGTTTGGACAATCCGAGTGATTACTAAAATTGCACAAGGCAAACCTGGTTTGGGAGGAAGTCTGAACTCTTCCCATAGCCTCCCACGTAACACAATTTTCCAAATGGAAAACTAATTTAGATGACTCATTTCCCAAAACAACACATCACAGCAGACTGCTGGTGAATCAAACAGGTATGCTAATTTCTCAGACACATGAAAATAATGGAGGCAACCAGCGCTATTATTAAGGAGTAGAACATAGAACAGTACAGCACAGAACAGGCCCTTCGGCCCACGATGTTGTGCCGAGCTTTATCTGAAACCAAGATCAAGCTATCCCACTCCCTATCATCCTGGTGTGCTCCATGTGCCTATCCAATAACCGTTTAAATGTTTCTAAAGTGTCTGACTCCACTATCACTGCAGGCAGTCCATTCCACACCCCAACCACTCTCTGCGTAAAGAACCTACCTCTGATATCCGTCCTGTATCTCCCACCACGAACCCTATAGTTATGCCCCCTTGTAATAGCTCCATCCACCCGAGGAAATAGTCTTTGAACGTTCACTCTATCTATCCCCTTCATCATTTTATACACCTCTATTAAGTCTCCCCTCAGCCTCCTCCGCTCCAGAGAGAACAGCCCTAGCTCCCTCAACCTTTCCTCATATGACCTACCCTCCAAACCAGGCAGCATCCTGGTAAATCTCCTCTGCACTCTTTCCAGCGCTTCCACATCCTTCTTATAGTGAGGTGACCAGAACTGCACACAATATTCCAAATGTGGTCTCACCAAGGTCCTGTACAGTTGCAGCATAACCCCACGGCTCTTAAACTCCAACCCCCTGTTAATAAAAGCTAACACACTATAGGCCTTCTTCACAGCTCTATCCACTTGACTGGCAACCTTTAGAGATCTGTGGATATGGACCCCAAGATCTCTCTGTTCCTCCACAGTCTTCAGAACCCTACCTTTGACCCTGTAATCCACATTTAAATTTGTCCTACCAAAATGAATCACCTCACATTTATCAGGGTTAAACTCCATTTGCCATTTTTCAGCCCAGCTTTGCATCCTATCTATGTCTCTTTGCAGCCTACAACAGCCCTCCACCTCATCCACTACTCCACCAATCTTGGTGTCATCAGCAAATTTACTGATCCACCCTTCAGCCCCCTCCTCTAAGTCATTAATAAAAATCACAAAGAGCAGAGGACCAAGCACTGATCCCTGCGGCACTCCGCTAGCAACCTGCCTCCAATCCGAAAATTTTCCATCGACCACCACCCTCTGTCTTCGGTCAGACAGCCAGTTACCTATCCAATCGGCCAACTTTCCCTCTATCCCACACCTCCTCACTTTCATCATAAGCCGACCATGGGGGACCTTATCAAACGCCTTACTAAAATCCATGTATATGACATCAACTGCCCTACCTTCATCAACACACTTAGTTACCTCCTCAAAAAATTCTATCAAATTTGTGAGGCACAACTTGCCCTTCACAAACCCGTGCTGACTATCTCGGATTAATCCGCATCTTTCTAAATGGTCGTAAATCCCATCCCTAAGGACCCTTTCCATCAATTTACCAACCACCGAAGTAAGACTAACCGGTCTATAATTACCAGGGTCATTTCTATTCCCTTTCTTAAACAGAGGAACAACATTCGCCATTCTCCAGTCCTCTGGCACCATCCCCGTGGACAGTGAGGACCCAAAGATCAACGCCAAAGGCTCTGCAATCTCATCCCTTGCCTCCCACAGAATCCTAGGATACATTTCATCAGGCCCAGGGGACTTATCGACCTTCAGTTTATTCAAAACTGCCAAGACATCCTCCCTCCGAACATCTATTTCCTCCAGCCTATTAGCCTGTAACACCTTCTCTTCCTCAAAAACATGGCCCCTCTCCTTGGTGAACACAGAAGAAAAGTATTGATTCATCACCTCGCCTATCTCTACTGACTCCATACACAAGTTCCCACTACTGTCCTTGACCGGCCCTAACCTCACCCTGGTCATTCTTTTATTCCTCACATAAGAGTAAAAAGCCTTGGGGTTTTCCTTGATCCGACCCGCCAAGGACTTCTAAATTAGTAAATTAGATAACAAATTCTGGTGTCTGCACGTGCCACAATGTAGAAATCAGAAAGTTGTTTTGTTTTTCCAGAAATTGTATTATACTGATCTCGCATTTGAATGTGGAGTTTCTTGGCATGACGTTGTGGTACTTCCCAATCAGATAACCACTAAGCACTTGAACATTCAAACGCAAGTGAATTAATTACTTCCAAACAACCTCTCTGGCACTAAAACATAGTGGACATGATCTCACCTGCCATTCACGTCATGCTCCTGCTGCAGTGAGGTCAGAGAATTTGACAGTTAGCCAAATCTCTGTTCACTGCAGCAGGATGGGAAAATCCCACAACAAACAAAGAACAAAGAACAAAGAACAGTACAGCACAGGAAACAGGCCCTTCGGCCCTCCAAGCCTGTGCCGCTCCTTGGTCCAACTAGACCAATCGTTTGTATCCCTCCATTCCCAGGCTGCTCATGTGACTATCCAGGTAAGTCTTAAACGATGTCAGCGTGCCTGCCTCCACCACCATACTTGGCAGCGCATTCCAGGCCCCCACCACCCTCTGTGTAAAAAACATCCCTCTAATATCTGAGTTATACTTCGCCCCTCTCAGCTTGAGCCCGTGACCCCTCGTGATCGTCACCTCCGACCTGGGAAAAAGCTTCCCACTGTTCACCCTATCTATACCCTTCATAATCTTGTATACCTCTATTAGATCTCCCCTCATTCTCCGTCTTTCCAAGGAGAACAACCCCAGTCTACCCAATCTCTCCTCATAGCTAAGACCCTCCATACCAGGCAACATCCTGGTAAACCTTCTCTGCACTCTCTCCAATGCCTCCACGTCTTTCTGGTAGTGCGGCGACCAGAACTGGACGCAGTACTCCAAATGTGGCCTAACCAGCGTTCTATACAGCTGCATCATCAGACTCCAGCTTTTATACTCTATACCCCGTCCTATAAAGGCAAGCATACCATATGCCTTCTTCACCACCTTCTCCACCTGTGTTGCCACCTTCAAGGATTTGTGGACTTGCACACCTAGGTCCCTCTGTGTTTCTATACTCCTGATGACTCTGCCATTTATTGTATAACTCCTCCCTACATTATTTCTTCCAAAATGCATCACTTCGCATTTATCCGGATTAAATTCCATCTGCCACCTCTCCGCCCAATTTTCCAGCCTATCTATATCCTGCTGTATTGCCCGACAATGCTCTTCGCTATCCGCAATTCCAGCCATCTTCGTGTCATCCGCAAACTTGCTGATTACACCAGTTACACCTTCTTCCAAATCATTTATATATATCACAAATAGCAGAGGTCCTAGTACAGAGCCCTGCGGAACACCACTGGTCACAGACCTCCAGCCGGAAAAAGACCCTTCGACCACTACCCTCTGTCTCCTATGGCCAAGCCAGTTTTCCACCCATCTAGCCACTTCTCCTTGTATCCCATGAGCCTTAACCTTCTTAACCAACCTGCCATGTGGGACTTTGTCAAATGCCTTACTGAAATCCATATAGACGACATCCACGGCCCTTCCTTCATCAACCGTTTTTGTCACTTCCCCAAAAAACTCCACCAAATTTGTAAGGCACGACCTCCCTCTTACAAAACCATGCTGTCTGTCACTAATGAGATTGTTCCGTTCTAAATGCACATACATCCTGTCTCTAAGAATCCTCTCCAACAACTTCCCTACCACGGACGTCAAGCTCACCGGCCTATAATTTCCTGGGTTATCCCTGCTACCCTTCTTAAACAACGGGACCACATTCGCTATCCTCCAATCCTCAGGGACCTCATCCGTGTCCAAAGAAGCGACAAAGATTTCCGTCAGAGGCCCAGCAATTTCACCTCTCGTCTCCCTGAGCAGTCGAGGATAGATGCCATCAGGCCCTGGGGCTTTGTCAGTTTTAATGTTCCCTAAAAAACCTAACACTTCCTCTCTTGTAATGGAGATTTTCTCTAACGGGTCAACACCTCCCTCCGAGACACTCCCGGTTAACACGCCCCTCTCCTTCGTGAATACCGATGCAAAGTATTCATTTAGGATCTCCCCTATTCCCTTGGGTTCTAAGCATAATTCCCCTCCTTTGTCCCTGAGAGGTCCGATTTTCTCCCTGACAACTCTTTTGTTCCTAACGTATGAATAGAATGCCTTAGGATTCTCCTTAATCCTGCCTGCCAAGAACATCTCGTGACCTCTTTTTGCCCTTCTAACTCCCCGTTTGAGATCTTTCCTACTCTCTCTGTATTCCTCCAGAGCTCCATCTGTTTTCAGTTGCCTGGACTTAACGTACGCCTCCCTTTTCATTTTAATCAGATCCTCAATTTCCCTGGTTATCCACGGCTCTCGAATCCTACCTTTCCTATCTTTCCTTTTTACAGGCACATGCCTATCCTGCAGCCTTATCAATAGTTCCTTAAAAGACTCCCACATGCCAGACGCGGACTTACCCTCGAACATCCTCTCCCAATCAACATCCACCAATTCCTGCCTAATCCGGCTATAGTCAGCCTTCCCCCAATTTAGCACCCTGCCCGTAGGACAGTACTCATCCTTGTCCATTACTATCCTAAAGTTAACAGAGTTGTGGTCACTATTTGCCACATGTTCCCCTACCGAAACTTTGACGACCTGACCGGGCTCATTTCCCAGAACTAGGTCCAGTATAGCCCCCTCTCTAGTCGGGCTATCTACATACTGTTCCAAAGAACCTTCCAGTACGCATTTTACAAATTCCTCCCCGTCCGGTCCCTCAGCTCTAAGCACTTTCCAGTCTGTGCCAGGGAAATTAAACCCTATGTTTTCTGCACCTATCCAGAATCTCCTGACATATCCTTTCCTCCACTTCCCGTGGGCTGTTGGGTGGTCTGTAGTACACCCCCAGCATAGTGACTGCACCCTTCCTGTTTCTGAGTTTCACCCACAGCGACTCAGTACATGACCCCTCTAAGTTGTCTACCCTCTGCACCGCGGTAATATGCTCCTTAACTAATATCGCTACTCCCCCACCTTTTTTAGCCCCTCCTCTGTCTCGCCTAAAACACTTATACCCCGGAATATTCACAAGCGTGAACGGTGATGAAATTCTGGCCTGTGTTCACAAGTATCCAGTCCTAATCCTTCAGATTTTAATTATTGATTGAGAAATTTAAAAACATTTTGAAAAAATAAATTTTAACTCCTTTGACTTAATCGTGCTGTCTCTCATCTCAATCTTCTTTTTCTTACCCACTCTTTCTTTTGCTGTATATGGCTTGGCTATGAAATAAATAATATGACTTACTGGTTTGGACCCAATGAGGGCTAAATTGGACAGCGCTATCATATCAGCGATACATATGGATTGGCACCATAATCAATCTCCACTGAAATACTTCGGGGAATACTCATTAGTGGTGCACTAATACCTTCACCAAACTGACTTGGACTAGAAACATAAAAACTAGGAGCAGTAGGCCATTCGGCCCTTCAAGCCTGCTCCATTCAATATGATCACAGCTGATCCTCGACCTCAATGCCATATTCCTGCTTTCTCCCCATTACCCCTTGATGCCATCAAAATTTTAAAAAAATCTCTCATGTTATTTAGATTGTAGATGCAATTTGGTCCAAAAAGCAGGTGCTATGTATCCAAATGTTGCACTGTCTCTATCACAGTAAGAATTTTCAAACTGATTGACCGGGGAGACACACCGTTGCCTGCCTGTCCACAAAGGCCTCAGGTTCCCACTGGAGGGTGTTGGGTTAAACGGATTTCTAATTTCCTCAAGTCTGTGAACAAGCACAAGTGAAATGAAGACTAGTATCATTCATTTACCGCTAACTGCAAAATCTGGGCTGATACATGGACCACAAAATGTCTGTGTTCACAGCTCTCCATGCCACAAATTCCCAAATAGCCAATTCACATGACGATGCGCTGTGAAGGACAAGGACAAGGACATACACTGTGACAGCCTCACAATTGCAATTCAATTCAGGCCATTGTCATTTATTCCTTAATCAATGCTAATATATCAGCATTGATGAATGTCAGAAAAGTAGTCACTTGACTACGCCCTCAGTTGGGTAGTATCACTTAACTCACTTGATGCCAAGACAGCAATAAAGAATAAAACAGTGGGTGCAGCATAGGAAGAAAACTAAGCATCAAACAACTGCCAAACAAAAATGAAAGGAACAAAAAAGTTCCAATGAATTATTTAATCACAGAAATAGTTAACTAACATCCTTTTGCAAGACGAATAATAACTGAGAATATAAATGCACAAATAAAAATGAGACAGATTTGGATATCTAGAAATTGGAAGCTTCACAGCTAAATTTATTGTTATTACCTTTAAGTATGCTTCCTGTGGTGTAAAGTCTAAAGGATATTACTGCAGTATTGTTAAATAGTTTAGCTTCTGATTGAATAATATTCTACATACAGAATATACTATACTGATTAATGATGTTATCCATTAAAACAATTATGTAAGGTGAACAATCACCAAAATCAAGCCAGTGCCAAGCTTAAAATTGCTTTAACTGCAAAATCACTGACATTTTAGATCGAAAAATTCAAATGACAGCGGTTAAAAAGCTGTTTTATTTTTCACATTAACTAACCACTACTGAATCAATTGCATGATAGTGATGTTAATATTTTCTTTTTTCACCAGGAGAAGATCAGTCGTGTGCTTAACACAACTTTCGATCTTGAATGCATGGTGCATACATACTACAACAGCTAATAATCTGATATGTCATATTTTGTTAGAAGCATTTTAAACATAAATTCATAAGGTATAGCAGCAGAATTAGGCCATTCGGCTCATCGAGTCTGCTCCGCCATTCGATCATGGCTGATAACATCTGCATCCTTCGTGCTTTCTTGTAATGTCAGTAATTGAGGGGACAGGCCAAATCATTCGCTCCTAGGACTTCAGCTGTGCCACACTTAAAAACAACTCAGAAGAATTCCCTCAAGTTTTAAGTGTCTTGGAATTATATACCATGGTAAAATCATGATTATATATCTACAAGTGTTTTTTCTTGGAGTGAGGAGGAAGAGGGATCATCTCTCGATCTTCCTGTTGGCTTGAACAAGATTAGTTATTTATTGTTGCTGAGGGGGAGAGAGAGGAATAAACACTACTACAATTCAACAAAGCATATTACAGCTCCATTTGACTGTACCATTCATCTAATTAGAAAAAAGCCAACATATTTTAATGTATATGATATTACTCTCTGCATTGGCTAATGAGCTACTCAAGGTTAAGCATTTCATTATTACAGTATGCGTTTCTGCTTGCAGATCCTATGGTTCCCACAGTTCCTTAATGATCTTTGAAATGACCCAGGCATATACCTCTGATGTCAATATTAATTCATGATTATATCAGACAGTCTAGGTGGAATTTAATGCCCTCCGGCATTCCAAGTTTGGAGGTAAGGGGTGGGGGAGTTGCACTACTGGTTAAGGAGAACACCACAGCTGTACTGCGGGAGGATACCTCGGAGGGCTCATACAGCGAGGCAATACGGGTAGAGCTCAGGAATGCGAAGGGTGTAATCACAATGTTGGGGGTTTAGTACAGGCCGTCCAACAGCCAGTGGGAGGTACAGGAACAGATATAGAGGCAGATTTTGGCAAGGTGCAGAAATAACAGGGTTGTTGCGGTGGGAGATTTTAACTTCCCCTATATTGACTGGGACACAATTAATGCTAGGGGAATGGATGGGATTGAGTTTGTTAGGAGCATCCAGGAGGGCTTCTTGAAACAGTATGTAGATAGTCCTACTAGGGGAGGGGCTGTACTGGGCCTGGTATTGGGGAATGAGCCCAGCCAGGTGGTTGATGTTTCAGTGGGGCAGCAGTTCAGGAACAATGACCACAATTCAGTAACCTTTAAGGTACTGATGGATAAAGATAAGTGTAGTCTTCAAGTTAAGATGCTAAATTGGGGGTCGGCTAATTACCACGATATTAGGCAGAAACTGAAGAAAGTAGATTTGGGGCAGATGTTTGAGGGTAAATCAACATCTGGCATGTGGGAGGCTTTCAAGTGCAAGTTGATAGGGGTTGAGGACCAGCATATTCCAGTAAGGGTGAATAAGAATGGCAAGTTTTGGGAATCTTGGATAACGAGAGATATTGTGAGCCTGGTCAAAGAGAAAAAGGAAGCATTTGACAAAGCTAGGAGGATAGGAACACACAAAGCAAGTGTGGAATATAAGGAAAGTAGAAAGAAACTTAAGCAAAGAGTAAGGAGGGCTAAAAGGGGTCACGAAAAGTCATTGGCCAGCAGGATTGAGGAAAATCCCAAGGCTTTTTATACATATATAAAGAGCAAGAGGGTAGCCAGGGAGAGGATTGGCCCACTCAAGGACAGGGGAGGGAATCTATGTGTGGAGCCTGAGGAAATAGGCGAGGTATTAAATGAGTACTTTGCGTCAGTATTCACCAAAGAGAAGGACTTGATGGATGATGAGTCTGGGAAAGGGTGTGTAGATAGTTTAAGTCATGTTGAGATCAAAAAGGAGGAGGTATTGGGGTTCCTGAGAAACATTAAGGTAGACAAGTCCCCAGGACCTGATGGGATATACCCCAGAATACAGAGAGAGGCAAGGGAGGAAATTGCTGGGACCTTGAGAAAATTCTTTGTATCCTCACTGGCTACAGGGAAGGTAGTAAGAGTTTTAACAACACCAGGTTAAAGTCCAACAGGTTTATTTGGTAGCAAATAAACCTGTTGGACTTTAACCTGGTGTTGTTAAAACTCTTACTGTGTTCACCCCAGTCCAACCTCGGCATCTCCACATCATGACTACAGGGAAGGTCCCAGAGGGTTGGAGAATAGTCAGTGTTGTTCCTTTGTTTAAGAAGGGTAGCAAGAATAATCCAGGTAATTACAGGCCGATGAGCCTTACATCAGTGGTAGGGAAATTATTGGAGAGAATTCCTCAAGACAGGATTTATTCCCAATTGGAAATAAGTAGATGTATTAGTGAGAGGCAACATAGTTTTGTGAAGGGGAGGTCGTGTCTCACTAACTTGATCGAGTTTTTCGAGGAAGTGACGAAGATGATTGATGAAGGTTGGGCAGTTGATGTTGTTTACATGGACTTCAGTAAGGCCTTTGACAAGGTCCCCCATGGCAGATTAGTGCAGGAGGTGAAGTCGCATGGGATCAGAGGTGAGCTGGCAAGGTGGATACAGAACTGACTCGATCATAGAAAATAGAGGGTAGCAGTGGAAGGGTGCGTTTCTGAATGGAGGGCTGTGACAAGTGGCATTCCTCAGGGATCATTGCTGGGACCTTTGCTGTTTGTAATATATATAAATGATTTGGAGGAAAATGTAACTGGTTTGATTAGTAAGTTTGCGGATGACACAAAGGTTGGTGGATTTGCGGATAGCGATGAGGACCATCAGAGTGTAAAGCAGGATATAAATCGGTTGGAGACTTGGGCGGAAAGATGGCAAATGGAATTTAATCCGGACAAATGTGAGGTACAGCATTTTGGAAGATATAATACAGATAGGGAATATATAATAAATGGCAAAACCCTTAAGAATATTGATCGGCAGAGGGATCTGGGTGTACAGGTGCACAGGTCACTGACAGTGTCAATGCAGGTGGAGAAGGTAATCAAGAAGACATACGGCATGCTTGCCTTCATTGGCTGGGGCATTGAATTTAAAAATTGGCAAGTCATGTTGCAGCTTTATAGAACCTTAGTTCGGCCGCACTTGGAATATAGTATTCAATTCTGGTCGCCACATACCAGAAGGATGTGGAGGTTTTGGACAGGGTACAGAAAAGATTTGCCAGGATGTTGCCTGGTATGGAGGGCATTAGCTAAGAGGAGAGGTTGGAGAAACTTGGTTTGTTCTCACTGGAATGACAGAGGTTGACGGGCGACCTGATAGAAGTTTATAAGATTAAGAGGGGCATGGACAGAGTGGATAGTCAGAAGCTTTTTCCCAGGGTGGAAGAGTCAATTACTAGGGGATGCAGGTTTAAGGTGCGAGGGACAAGATTTAAAGGAGATGTATGAGGCAATTTTTTTTTTTTTTACACAGAGAATGGTGAGTGCCTGGAACTCGCTGCTGGGGGAGGTAGTGGAAGCATATACGATAGTGACTTTTAAGGGGCATCTTGACAAATACCTGAATAGGATGAGAATAGAGGGATATGGTCCCTGGAAGGGTAGCGGGTTTTAGTTCAGTTGGGCAGCATTGTCAGTGCAGGCCTGGAGGGCCGAAGGGCCTCTTCCTGTGCTGTAATTTTCTTTGTTCTTTGTAAGGGGACACTTAATCAGGTGGGGGGTTGGCAGGTGGGGACGCCATCACCTTCCTCCCTCCAACCTAATTAAGTGTGAACGCCTTTGGACAGCCTTCTTGCCAGCAGGTAATTGAAACCCTTAAGTAGACAATTAATGGAGAACTCAAGTGAATTTAAGGTAGTCCCATCACTGCTCATGTTAACCCAGAGGTAGGCGGGGGTCTCGCCATGCATGAAGCAAATCTATTGGAAGTTGCAGGCAGGTTTCCAGGGAGGAGGGGGTGGGCCCCTCGTTGAAAGGTACTCACTGCCTGATTGAAGGACCCAACATCCAGAAGGTGGGGCCTGCTGGGAGTCACCTTGCTCCTTGCTCCTGAACACCCTCCTCTCTATGATCCCCATCCTGTGACATGTTCCCCCTTTTCTGAATAGACTAAACAGTGTTTATCAATTTTCTTTTGCGTTACAATGTGTAAGAAATGGTATTTCTCACAATATTACAGAATTCTTGTGGGGTAAATAAGCATAGCATGAGGCTACACCTGGCAGAAAAATTGTTTCCCTTCTCTCTCTGGAATAACACATGAACAATTCCGAGAAATGTCGGGGTGTCATGGTTCAGGCTTCCATGTTGACATTCCTAAGTCAATAGGATATTGTTTTGTAACTTCCTCACCATACAAGTGTCTAGCAAAGGCTAACAAATGGCTCCCAGCGTAGGGTAAACAATATGACATTGAGCTAAAGTGATGGACAGGTGGGAGGTGACCCCTTAGGTACCTATCCTGCGCTCATTGGCTGGAGCTATTCAAACAAGTGGCTGACATAGGGTAAACAACCAGCCCCTGGAAATAAACTATATTAACAGATGCTCGGAAACTAGGGGTAGTCATCTTTGGGCAGCTGCCTTCTTCAGATGGAGGAAGACTAGGGGAAGAACTTCCTATCACTTTGGCGACTGGGCAGATGGCTGTCACCACAAGCTACAAAATTCATACACGTTTTTATCCTCCAGGATCAGTAAACCGCTCTCAGCTGTCATGAATCATATGCTTATCCTGACTATTTAGCTTATGGATCATATATAAACTGTTGTTTTTTAATAAACTACCTTAAATTCACTTGAGTTCTCCACCATCCATTTTGGGTAACCTGTGACACCCAAACCACTAGAAATTTTAGACTTACCGAAGCTAGTGGCATTTGTATTCATGTGTAAAATAAAATTGATTTTAGCACAGTGACATGTAATTGCATATGGATAACACTTGTGAAATATTTCCTAACCTGAATGTAAACCGCTTTGCATTATTACCAACTTGTCTTGCTCTCGGAGCAAAATAATCTTTAAACATTTATTCTCTATGAAGCTGGCATGTAGAACTTTTTTAGATCAATCAAGTCCCTCAAATGTTTCTCAAATCCAGAATGCCATCATCTTAAATTCCAAAAAAACATTCTCAACAAAAGAAAACACAGCATGCAAAAAAAATTCTAGAATTAAGAATCTACTGACGACCATGAAACTCACTGGAACGACAGAGGTTGTCGGAAAAACCCATCTGATTCACTAATGTCCTTTCGGGAAGAAAATCTGCTGTCCTTACCTGGTCTGGCCGACATGTGACTCCAGAGCCACAGCAATGTGGTTGACTCTCAACTGCCCTCTGAAATGGCCTAACAAGCCACTGAGTTCAAGGGCCACTGGGCAATAAATGCTGGCCAGCCAGCGATGCCCATGTCCAACAAATTAATTTTAAAAAAAGTTTAATTCTGCAAACACAGTCCAATGAAATGTTGCAAGTATCAGTGCACCTACTTCTGAGTAGTTTCAATTTTGCAGCAATCCACATTTTTGTTGCAATGTTCTGAGCTTTAAGAGAAAAAAATAATATGACCCTCTGGGAATCTAGCCTGCAAATTATAAGAATCAATGAAGCCACTTGCAAGTTATTTTGATTTTAACATTGTAGTAACAAAACACAATTTGTTTTGTCAGATCTATCCCACTTCCAATTAGAGCAAAACAGTCATGGCATATAGAAAAATAGTTAGTTTGATAAATGTCAAGATTGCTATTAAGCATTCAGAATAAGAAGAATTAGGGATCCTATTTCATCCATTTCACTGCTATTACTTTATCTATTTGTGACAGATCGACAACTGAACCATTGCTCTTGCATCCTAGTCAAAGATTTGCCGGTTCAAGTCCCACTGAAGAACATGCACATAAACTAGGCTACAACTGACAATATTTCATGTCAAAGCACTTAAAATGTATGAGAATGTTAGATCAAGGGAAAAAAGAAAAAGACTTGCATGGGGTAGAGCTCTTAACAGCCACCATATGTCTCAAAGTGCTTCACAGTCAATGAAGTACTTTTTGAAGTGCAGTCACTGTTGTAATGTAGGAAATTATTTAAATTGTAAGTGGCTGCAGCACAGAGGGATAAAGGTGTCCTTGTACAAGAATCACAAAAATTAGAATGCAAGTGTAGCAAGTAGTGAGGAAGGCAATGCAATGCGGGCTTTTACTGCAAGGGGATCGCGTATGAAAGTAGGGAACTTATGCTACAAATATACAGTGCATTGCTACAACTGCACCTGGAGTGCTGTGTACCATTTTGGTCTCCTTACTTAGGAAAAATATACTTCCATTGAAGGCAGTTCAAGGAAGGTTGACCTGGGATGAAAGAGTTGCTTTATAAAGAAAGGTTGAGCTGGCTAGGCCAATACCCATTGGGGTTTAGAAAAATGAGAGGTGATCTTTCTGAGATTCTGAGGAGGCTTGACAGAATACATGTTGAGAGGATGTTTCCTCTCGTGGGGGAAATCTGGGAATCTTGAAAGAATTGGCACAGTTTAAAATAAGTGGGCTCCCATGTATGACAGAGATAAGGAATTTCTTCTCTCAGAGAGTCATTAATCTTTGTAATCTTCCACAGAGCAGTGGAAGCTTGGTCATTAAATATATTCAAGATGGAGTTGGACATTTTTTGGCCTACTGGAGGGCCGATCGGTGGTGGTGGGGGGTGGACCGCGGTGCACTCCGCAATGGGATCTGTGGGGCAGGGAAGGAGGGGGCAATTGGAGCTGGCCATGGAGAGGGGGTATTGCGCATGCACCGATCTCCTCCAGACAGATCGGCACTTGCACAGTGGCCTGCTCACCACTCCGCTGGCGGCCTCTCCAGTGGGATGAGGCTCTGCCCCCTCCACTTTCTGGTGTGAATTCCTCTGAGGCACTTTTTCCCGCCCATTGGGCACTTAGTTTTTTTTGAGAGAGAATCCCAGCCAACATCTCAGATACTACAGCGCTCCTTCACTGAATGGACAGCTTTAATTTTGTGCCCAAGCCCTATTGTGGACCTTGAACTCAGAACTTTGTGATTTTATTTTTTTGAATCCGTATGGAGGTTTTTTTTCAAATTCAGTTCCCTTATTGACAGTGACAAGATTAGGGTCTAAAACCTCCCGGATGCCAACCCAGCATCTTAACCACTAAACTACTCCAAGCAAGGGTGTTATCAATTGAGCTACAGCTAACAATCTAATTATCAGAAGTGATAAGATGCTATATAAATTAATATCAGAATAAGTTATTCTTTCCCTCCCCCCAAAGCTCAATATATAACTTACAACTTGTAATTCATATACAATTCAGATGGTTAAAATTTAATAAAATAGCTGTGCTACTTTAATATAACATGCATCCGAATTGTTCAGCATCTCAGCAGCACAATAAATCTTTCATATTAAACATGAGTAATGTGCCCAGTTCGACAATCTGCCTCAAACAAAGGCTTCTACTGACTCTCATCCATTTTATCAATCTTTTTCTCCCCTTAATTATCACATCAGTTTAATGTTACTTTTTATTTTGACTGCATTAAGTCTTGTCAGCATTATATATGTAATAAAAATAGAAATTGCTGAATAAAAAAGGACTATGGTCCTTCTAGTTCACCTTCGACCATTCTGGTAGTCATATGATAACACAATAAAGGAATTATTAACAAATTATGGCAAGTGATTTCTATCAATTAGTCAATGTATTTCAGGCTTGTTTTGTGTTCATAAACTATTTAATATTTTTTCTCATGGCATCATTTAAATCTTTAACCCTGTGATGCAACACATCTGTGATCCTTTTTGAAGAAACATTTCAACAGCTTTTAATCGTAGAATATTTCAGTCTTAACTTCACTAAAGTGCCTTTAGCAGAAATATACCAATGTGCTTTGTTACTCATTGACATGATAAATTATGCAAGATATATGCATAGACCCTAAATCCTTAAAAGTTTGCATTTCCTTTCAATTTGCATAAAATTCTCTAAACAAGCGTAGATTCTGATTGGCATTAATAGATTCATGAGTTTAGCCAGCAGGTAAACTTGATCACCTTAGGAAGATGGTGGCATAATGGCAATGTCACTGGAGTAGAAATCCAGAGGCCCAGGCTAACACTCTGGGGACATGGGTTCAAATGTCACCATGGCAGCTGGTGAATTAAATTCAATTGATTAATCTGGAATATATAGCTCATCTCAGTCATGGTGACTGCAACAGTTATCACTGAATGTTGTAAAAACACATCTGATGTCCTTGGCATTTAGGGAAGGAAATCCACAATCCTTACCTAGTCTGGCCTACATGTGGTTCCAAAGCAATGTGGTTGACTCTTAACTGCCCTCTGAAATGGCCTAGCATAAGAAATAGGAGGAGTAGGCCATCTAGCCCCTCAAGCCTGCTCCACCATTCAATAAGATCATGGCTGTTCTGATAGTGGGTTCAGTTCCACTTACCCGCCCGCTCCCCATAACCCTTAATTCCCTTAATGGTTAAAAATCTATCTGTGACTTAAACACATTTAATGAGGCAGCCTCTACTGCTTCATTGGGCAGAGAATTCCAAAGATTCACTACCCTCTGGGAGAAGAAGTTCCTCCTCAACTCTATTCTAAATTGACTCCCCCGTATTTTGAGGCTATGCCCCCTAGTTCTTGTTTCCATTGTAAGTGGAAATAACCTCGCTGCTTCTACCCTGTCTCACCCCTTCATTATCTTATATGTCTCTATAAGATCTTCCTTCAACCTTCTAAACTCTTTTGGTACAATTTTGGTCCCCTTTTTTAAGAAAGGATATATTAGCTTTGGAGGGGGTACAGAGAAGGTTCACCAGGTTGATTCCGGAGATGAGGGGGTTAGCTTATGAGGAGAGATTGAGTAGACTGGGCCTGTACTCATTGGAGTTATTTAGATGTGGTGTATTTAGATTTCCAAGGGCAATTAGGCATGGGCAAATGTTGGCTTTGCCAGCAGCGTCCATAATCCCATGAAAGAATAAAGACAAGAAAACAGAAAAAACAATGAAATTCTCAGCTAACTTTTTAAAATAAAATGTTTACAATATGCTTAAAGATCTAACTAAGATTTGGCAATATTTTCTCTCTCATGGCAGAAAAATGAAAATGATACAAATTTAACCACACAGAAATGGCACCAAAAAACTATTTACTACTTTCAGTTAAGAAATGAGAAGTGAAACTATAGCATGCAAGAAACAATACTTTTCATTGCAAACTAAAACATGTGTCAATAACAAATCAAATCAAATACATGATTTTGAAGTCATTATCACTCAACTTTCATAAAAATTAGAAAGAAGATTGGAATAGAAAAACTTCAAAGGTAAAATACAACCCCTATTTCAGAACAAACTAAGATACTTTAGCAGCAGATTACCAAATTGCATAATTTAAAATTATTATTTAAATTAGTATGAGTATTCAGAATGAGGAAAGGGGGTTGGGCAGAAGGGAGCTACCAGCATCAATGGAAGATGAAAGAGCATGGGGAGAAAAATACAGAACTGATTGGAGACACCAGTGATAGCAGAGGGTAAAAGAGACCAAAAGAGGGAGCGCACAAGTGGAGCAAGAGCCCGGACCTGATTACAAACACCGCAACATCAGAGGACAAAAGAGACACACACAGAGAGCACAAGCAGAGAAAGAGCCTGGACTGATTAGAGACACAGTAAGAAGTTTAACAACACCAGGTTAAAGTCCAACAGGTTTATTTGGTGGCAAAAGCCACAAGCTTTCGGAGTGGGAGTTCTGTTCACAAACAGGGCATATAAAGACACAAACTCAATTTATAGAATAATGGTTGGAATGCGAATACTTACAGCTAATCAAGTCTTAAAGGTACAAACAATGTGAGTGGAGAGAGCATCAAGACAGGTTAAAGAGATGTGTATTGTCTCCAGACAGGACAGCCAGTGAGATTCTGCAAATCCAGGCAAGCTGTGGGGATTACAGATAGTGTGACATGAATCCAATATCCTGGTTGAGGCTGTCCTCATGTGTGCGGAACTTGGCTATCAGTTTCTGCTCAGCGACTCTGCGCCATCGTGTGTCGTGAAGGCCGCCTTGGAGAACGCTTACCCGAATATCAGAGGCCAAATGCCCGTGACCGCTGAAGTGCTCCCCAACAGGAAAAGAACAGTCTCGCCTGGTGATTGTCGAGTGGTGTTCATTCATCCGTTGTCGCAGCGTCTGCATGGTTTCTCACCTGAAGAAGGAGCTTAAGGCTCCGAAAGCTAGTGGCTTTTGCTACTAAATAAACCTGTTGGACTTTAACCTGATGTTGTTAAACTTTTTACTGTGTGCACCCCAGTCCAACGCCGGCATCTCCACATCCTGATTAGAGACACCAGTGACAGCAGAGCATAAAACAGACACAGAGAAAGAGAGCACATGTGGCACAAGAGCCTGGACCTGGTTGGAGACATCAGCGACAGGAGCCAAATCAAATAATGATTACATAGTGACATCACACTTAACAGAAAGACAAGGGAAACAACAGATAGCAGCTACGTTGAGTATACTGGTAAGATATAATATAATCTAAAGAAATGAACTATAAACAATGATCTAAAGGAAATAATGACATTTCAATTATGTCCCCTATAAAACAATGTGACGTTAGCACAAGAAGAAGCATTTAATTTCCTTGCAAATGTGTTCCTCTACATCTTTCCCACTGGCTGGTGGCCAAAAGAATACAGCGAGCAATATGATTGTTTTGTTCCTTAACTCTAACCAAATAGATTCTGTCCTTGGTCTTTCTGGGGCATGCTCTCCGGCTGGATACTTTGTATCCAGGAATATTTACTACAATGTCCTGCCCTTCTTTAAGCCAAGTTTCCATGTGGCTATCTGCATTGGCAGCCTATCAACTTTATTTACTGTCTCTGCGCACACACTTATATGCACAGTAATCCTAATTTTGATTTAATCACATTCCCTATTACTGTGACCCTACCCAATACCTTACTATTTCCCAACCCTGCACTATCTGTAGCTTCCAATTCTTTGTGCAGCTAGATGTTCCTTTCTAATTTTAGCCCCCTGGTTCCTCCATGCTGCACGGTTAGTTTAAATGAGTGGTGGACAATCTGTGGCCCGCAGGTCACATAGAAATTAGCAGCAACGGCCCATCTGGGTTCTGACTGTGGCCCGCAAGACATTTTGTTGATCGGTGCCCAAGTGCAAGGCACCATGGGCAGTACGGACCAGTTGGGCCGAAGAGCCTGTTTCTGTGCTGTATTGCTCTATGACTCTATGGGTGGAATTTTCTGGCCATGCTCACCCCGAAACCAGAAAATCCCATCCGAGGTCATAGAATCATAGAAACCCTACAGTGCAGAAGGAGACCATTCGGCCCATCAAATCTGCACCGACAGCAATCCCACCCAGGCCCTATCCCCATCACCCCACATATTTACCTCACTAATCCCTCTAATTTATGCATCCCGGGACACTAAGGGGCAATTTACCATGGCCAATCAACCTAACCCGTACACCTTTGGAGTGTGGGAACCGGAGCACCCAGAGGAAACCCATGCAGACACGGGGAGAACATGCAAACTCCACACAGATAGTGACCCAAGCCGGGAATTGAACCCGGGTCCCTGGCACTGTGAGGCAGCAGTGCTAACCACTGTGCCACCCAACGCAGGGCACAAACCCACAACCCTGAGATTAAGAGTCTCATGCTCTATCGACAGAGCTAGCTGGGTACACCGACTGAGCTAGCTGGGTTCTGAGCTAGCTGGGATGTCAACCGAAGTCCAGGTCTAGGCACCATATTTTATGAAGAATGTAAAGGCAGAAGAGTTTCATGAGAATGTTTCGAGGGATGAGGAATTTTAAGAGATGTCAGCAATTAAACAATGTTTATTGCTTGGGCAGTACATAGATAGAAGCAGCATCTTGAGGATGGTAGCTGCATTATCTATTTATACTTGGCAGTACCTTATTGATACTTCCAGGCAGCAAGCATGATTTTCCTTGCCATCAAAAGATCTTTGCGGTGTCCTTACAGACAATGCAAAATTCTACTTTTGCCCATGAAACTTTGTTGTGAATCTCCAGAACATGCTTCGTCTTCCAATTTTTTAAGGAATCTGCTGGCTCGGACATTTTCATTAAACTCACCACAGAAAGGGAAGTCTGATAATTTAACAGTAAATTAAGCAACATAATAACTATTAACAACTGCTAATCAAGCTCACTGGCCCAGAAATTGAACAAAGTAAACTATGGAGTCTCATTTCTTCAGATGGTGAATTGTTCAAGATTTGGCTATGACCAAAGTGCTATATAAATGCAAGTTTTTGTTGTTTGTATTATACCTATACTGATACCACAATAATAAATTAGATTCATGTACATTGGTCAAGTAGTTGACCAAAAGGAACACTACATTGAAGCAGAATCAGCTCCTTACACATATTGTAGGCAGCATGTTAATTATTTTTTATTCATTCGTGGGCTATGATTCTATGATGACATGGGCGTCACTGGCTGGCCAGCATTTATTGCCCATCCCTAGTTGCCCTTGAGGAGCCACCACCTTCCTGAATCGCTGCAGTCCATGTGCTGTGGTTTGACCCACAATGGCATTAGGGAGGGAATTTCATGATTTTGGCTCAGTGACTGCGAAGGAACGGCAATATATTTCCAAGTCAGGATGGTGAGTGGCTTGGAAGGAACTTGCAGGAGGTGGTGTTCTCATTTATCTGCTGCTCTTGTCCTTCTGGATGGAAGTGGTTGTGGGTTTTGAATTAAGTCTCAATATTCACAGTTGATACTCAGTTCATGTGCATCAAAAAACTGAAAATCATTTTGCATTAATCTCTCCATCCAACTGATCATCTTCAAAAAATTGAGGATGAAAAGCTTTGAAAGTTTATTTAACAGGAACAGAAAGGGGGCATTCGGGAAAATATTGTTAAATAAAGCATTGAATTGAATATCATTACTGATGAAATCGAATAAATTTGACATCAACCAATTGCTTTCTAAAATAATTTTATGTCCACAGACGGAAGTTAATCAAGGCTTACAATCTTCACTTTTCTATTGAATATGATGAAACATTATGTCAGGAAATAAGAGCTGGAATAAATACAATTACAAAATAAACAACACTTTTGGTTAATATTCTAAATGTTTTGTACATCACTGAAATTAAAGAGGTAGCTGAGCTAAAGAAATATATTTTTCACATTCAAAAACTCAATTTTCATCATCCAGAGGTAACTTGTTATTTCCAAATTTACATGAAAGCTTTTCCCACTCAACATTTGCCACAAGTATAATCATAAACATTTTTTCATATAGGCACATTTGTAATTTTCCAATCACATATACTACTTCAGCTAACCCAGTTTTGCAAACGTCTTATTTCCTGTATACTTAACATTGTTCCATAATCTAACATTCCAGTCGTCATTTCCTGTCCTTTTAATTTCCTTACAAGCCCCTTGTGAATTGATCAATGTCAAAAAAAATCTTCTATGGACTAACAAGCGAGTTGTACAGTCCAGATGATCTTGGAAGCTTTTAGAAAGACTAATCGCAGTCCTATTAATAAAACATCTGGATTTAAATATCTGACAGATGTACCAGACATGCTAATTGATTATAAGAACAAAATAAATAGGCCCTTCAAGATCATTCCGCCATTCAATGAGTCTCCTGACTACCTGGATCCACTACAGTTTGCCTATTGCTGCAACAGGTCCACAGCAGACACCTTCTCCCTGGCCCTGCACTCAACCCTGGAACACCTAGATAACAAGGACACCTATATCAGACTCCTATTTATTGACTACAGCTCAGCCTTCAACACCATTATTCCCACGAAACTCATCTCCAAACTCTGTGGCCTGGGCCTGGGCACCTACCTCTGCGACTGGATCCTGAACTTCCTAACTCACAGACCACAATCAGTAAGGAAAGGCAACAACACCTCCTCCACGATCATCCTCAACACCAGTGCCCCACAAGGCTGTGTTCTCAGCTCCCGACTATACTCCTTATACACCTATGACTGTGCGGCCAAATTCCCCTCCAATTTGATTTTCATGTTTGCTGACGACACCACCGTAGTGGGTCAGATCTCAAACAATGATGAGACAGAGTACAGGAATGAGATAGAGAATCTGGTGAACTGGTGCAGCAATAATAATCTCCCTCAATGTCAACAAAATGAAGGAGATTGTCATCGACTTCAGGAAGCGTAAAGGAGAACATGCCCCTGTCTACATCAATGGGGACGAAGTAGAAAGGGTCGAGAGCTTCATGTTTTTAGGTGTCCAGATCACCAACAACCTGTCGTGGTCCCCACATGCCGACACTATAGTTAAGAAAGCCCACCAATGCCTCTACTTTCTCAGAATATTAAGGAAATTTGGCATATCAGCTACAACTCTCACCAACTTTTACAGATGCACCATAGAAAGCATTCTTTCTGGTTGTATAACAGCTTGGTATGGCTCCTGCTCTCCCCAAGACCGCAAGGAACTGCAAAAGGTTGTGAATGTAGCCCAATCCATCATGCAAACCAGCCTTCCATCCATTGACTCTGCCTACACTTTCCGTGCCTCGGCAAAGCAGCCAGCATAATTAAGGACCCCAACAACCCTGGACATTCTCTCTTCCACCTTCTTCCATCGGGAAAAAGATACAAAGTCTAAGGTCACGTATCAACCGACTCAAGAATAACTTCTTCCCTGCTGCTGTCAGACTTTTGAATGGACTTGCCTTGCATTAAGTTGATCTTTCTCCATACCCTAACTATGACTATAACACTACATTCTGCACTTTCTTATTTCCTTCTCAATGAATGGCATGCTTTGTCTGTATAGCGTGCAAGAAACAATACTTTTCATTGCATGTTAATACATGTGACAATAATAAATCAAATCATGGCTGATTTTCTACTGCAACATCATTTTCCTGCACAAATCCCCATATCCCTTGATGTTTAATTATTTATTTAGTCACAAGTAAGGCTTACATTAACACAGCAATGAAGTTACTGTGAAATTCCCCTCGTCACCATAGTCAGGCGTCTGTTCGGGTCATTGCACCTAACCAACACGTCTTTCAGAATGTGGGAGGAAACTGGAGACCCGGAGGAAACCCACGCAGACACGGGGAGAACGTGCAGCCTCCACACAGATAGTGACCCAAGCCAGGAATGGAACTCGGATCCCTGGCGCTGTGAAGCAGCAGTGCTAACCACTGTGCTACCGTTCCACCCGTATGTAGTATGCTCGTATGTAGAAATCTATCAATCTGTCATGAACATACTCTACAGTCTTCTGAAAGGGAGAATTCCAAAGATTTGCCATTTTCTGGGTGAAGAAATTCCTCCTCAGCTCAGTCCTAAATGACATGCCCCTTATTCTGAGATGGTGTGCCCTAGTTCAAGGTATCCCAGCCAAGGGGAACATCTTTCCTGAATCTACCCTGTCAAGCTATGGAAGGATTTTGTTTGTACGTTCGAATGAGATTTCCAATCATTCTTCAAAACTCCTGAGTATAAAGGTCTGTCTTTTTAGTCATTCTTTATAGGTTATCCCTCCACCCCAGGAATTAATTTAGTGAATCTTCATTGCACTGCCCCAATGGCAAGTATATCTTTCCTTTAGCAAGGAGATCAAAACTGCACACAATACTCCAGGTGCAGTCTCACCAAAGCTCTATATAATTGCAATAACATATCTTTACTCCTGCAATCAAATCCCTGAGCAATAAAGGCCAATGTACCATTTGCCTTCCTAATTGCTTGGTGTAGCTGCATGTAGTTTTTTAGTGTCTCATGAACAAGGACACCCAAGTCCTTTGCAATTCAACATTTCCGAGCCTCTCATTCCTTTAAGAGATACACTGGGTGGAATTTTCCTAAAATGCTGGATCAGGCGAGAAAATCTGTGTGAAACTCGCTGGCTTCACAGATACCTTTTGTTATCTGATTAAACATCACTCTGTGCAATTTCAAAATGCTGATGAAGATTACACAGGGGCCAGAGCCTAAACAAGCCAGCAAACCTCAGATTCAGAGATAGGCAAAGGTGCCTTTAATTTATCATTGAGAATTGGGGTGACCTTTATAAAGGGCACCCCAATTCTCAATGATAAATTAAAGGCACCTTCGCCTCCCACCCTCCCCCAACAAACATTGTCTGTCCCCCCCCCCCACAACAAACATTGTCTATTCCCCCCCCCCCCCCCCCCCGGTGGACAAGGGGAACACCCACAACCCTCGCACGCAAAAGGACAACTCCCCCCCACATAACTATAGTCTATGCCAACCATCAAACACCAACCTATACTAATCCCATTTGCCAGCACTTGGTCCATAGCCTGCTAGTCCTTGGCAATTTAAGTGCTCGTCCAGAGGCTTCTTAAATGTTGTGAGAGTACCCACCTCCACCAGCCTCTCAGATAGGGCACCCCATATTTACACTACCCTCTGGGTGAAAAATATTCTACTTAGATCCCCCCCCAAAACCACTTAGTCCTCACCTTAAACCTTTACCCTCTGGTCTTGGGCAGAAACGTCGGCTCTATTTTCTCCCCACAGATGCTGTCAGACCTGCTGAGATTTTCCAGAACCCTAAGGCGTTCTATAAATATGTGAAGAGTAAAAGGATGAGATGTGAAGGAATAGGACCTATAAAATGTGAAGGTGAGAAAGTCTGTACAGAACCGGAAGAAATAGCAGAGGTGCTTAATGAATATTTTACCTCGGTATTCACAGTGGAAAAAGACCAGGATTGAGGTGGACTGAAAAGATTCAGTATGCGGACATTAAGAAAGAGGATGTGTTGGAAATTTTGAATAGCATCAAGATAGATAAGTCGCCGGGACCGGATGGGATGTACCCCAGGTTATTGTGGGAGGCGAGGGAAGAGATTGCAGAGCCTCTGGCGATGATCTTTGCGTCGTCGATGGAGACGGGAGAGGTTCCGGAGGATTGGAGGATTGCGGATGTGGTTCCTATATTCAAGCAAGGGAATAGGGATAGCCCAGGAAATTACCGACTGGTAAGTCTAACCTCAGTCGTTGGTAAGTTGATGGAGAAGATCCTGAGGGACAGGATTTATGAACATTTAGAGAAGTTTGGTATGCTCAAAAGTAGTCAGCATGGCTTTGTCAAAGGCAAATTGTGCCTTACGAGCTTGGTGGAGGTCTTTGAAAATGTGACTAAACAAATTGACGAAGGAAAAACGTTAGATGTGGTTTACACGGACTTCAGCAAGGCGTTCGATAAGGTCCCCCATGCAAGACTTCTCGAGAAAGTGAGAGGGCATGGGATCCAAGGGGCTGTTGCCTTGTGGATCCAGAACTGGATTGCCTGCAGAAGGCAGAGAGTGGTTGTAGATGGGTCTTTCTCTGAATGGAGGTCGGTCACCAGTGGAGTGCCCCAGGGATCTGTTCTGGGACCCTTGATGTTTGTCATTTTCATAAATGACCTGGATGAGGAAGTGGAGGGATGGGTTGGTAAATTTGCCAATGACACGAAGGTTGGTGGTGTTGTGGATAGTTTGGAGGGATGTCAGAAGCTGTAGCGTGACATAGATAGGATGCAAGACTGGGCGGAGAAGTGGCAGATGGACTTCAACCCGGATAAATGTGTAGTGGTCCATTTTGGCAGGTCAAATGTGATGAAGGAGTATAATATCAAGGGTAAGACTCTTAGCAGTGTAGAGGATCGGAAGGACCTTGGGGTCCGGGTCCATAGGACTTTTAAATCGGCCTCGCAGGTAGAGGAGGTGGTTAAGAAGGCGTATGGTGTGCTGGCCTTCATCAATCGAGGGATTGAGATTAGGAGTCGGGAGATAATGATGCAGCTTTATAAGACCCTCGTCAGACCCCACTTGGAGTACTGTGCTCAGTTCTGGTCGCCTCATTACAGGAAGGATGTGGAAATTATTGAAAGGGTGCAGAGAAGATTTACAAGGATGTTGCCTGGGTTGGTTGGCATGCGTTATGAGGATAGGCGGAGGGAGCTCGGTCTTTTCTCCTTGGGGGGACGAAGGATGAGAGGTGACCTGATAGAGGTGTACAAGATGTTGAGAGGTATAGATTGGGTGGATTCTCAGAGGCTTTTTCCCAGGGCTGAAATGGCTGCTACGAGAGGACACAGGTTTAAGGTGCTGGGGAGTAGGTACAAAGGAGATGTCAGGGGTACGTTTTTCACTCAGAGGATGGTGGGTGAGTGGAATCAGCTGCCGTCAGTGGTGGTGGAGGCAAACTCGATAGGGTCTTTTAAGAGACTTCTGGATGAGTACATGGGACTTAATAGGATTGAGGGTTATAGGTAAGCCTATATATAAGCCTAGGTAGGTAGGGACATGACCGGTGCAACTTGTGGGCCGAAGGGCCTGTTTGTGCTGTATTTTTTCTATGTTCTATGTTCTATTTTTTGTTTTTGTTTCAGATTCTAGCATCTGCAGTATTTTGCTTTTACTTTTGTTTTCATAATTTGTTAGTAGAACTATAGCTAACATTACTTAACACAAGTTCTAATAACGACTCGGCAGTATATATCATCTGTCTATGGCTGGAGAGCTGACTAGAACAACGATTACAGCAACAACTACAATAACAACGGTAATAGTAACTGTAAGAGCAATTGTGACAATGAGAGTTAAGCTTGTTGATAACTTTGGTCAAGTTATAATTAAACACAGATGCAGGTTAGAAGGCTGCAGTGAGACATGACCTGGCCTGTGAACTATGACCTGGCACTTCCTGTGCCGACCAAATAAGCATAGTTGTTTGGACTATGCTAGAAGCACTGGAGCCATTGCTATCATATGTGGTAAAGATATGCAATTTACATGCAGCTTGGTATAAATATTATGGAGTTGTTTACGAGTAATTCCATTGAGCACAATCAAACATTGTGGTCGGTTTCTGAGTATATGATTGGCTGAGTGCCAGAGAACTTTCCGGAAGATTGGGAAAGCTTGGGGCTAAAGAAGGATGTTTGGGCTTTTGTCTCCAGCGACAACTTGAGACCCACCATCGTTTAGTGTGCCCTGGAGAACATCTTCAGAGAAGACAAAAGAACCACAAGGGGAGATCTACTTTGGGAAGAACAACCTGCCAGTTAATTCAAACCAGGTAGTATTTATTTTCAGTTAAGATTTTAGTGTTAAAGTTTGAGTGTTAAAATGAAATGAGTTAAAGTGTAGCAACTGTATGAATTTATGAGTTTTGGTACCGAAAGTGGTAAATATACACAAGCTAAATTACATGAAGTTGAATGGACTGACTCTTGTCCTTTGGTTTGTTATATTAAAATAAGTACCTGGAAAGAAGTTTAAGCTTACAGCAAGATAACATGTCTTCGAAGATATTCCTTCTTCTATTCTTGCCCTACTTAGATGAACAATGCCATTACTAAAGGGAAAGGAAGATATTGGGACAAATTTATCTCTTTAAAGTGATGTTGAAGAAGTGTTAGGCACCCTGGATCACATCTCTCACCCTCGTCCACCCTAATGTCCTCTCCATCTCCAATGCCAACCATACGCTTATGCTCCCTTTACACCTACTGTACCCCTTCCCTACCCCCATGTCCTCTTCCCACATTTCCCCGTGCCCACTCACTCAGTATCCACAAAGGACAGAACTCATGAGCCCAATAATAACATTGGGAAGTCTTTGAAATGTTCAGAAAACTATCAAAATAAACGAACAGCCATTCAAAACCCTGTACAAAACACTTATGATCCTCTTAAGGTCATAACAATTTCCTGACTCCCGAACAAGCTGTCCACCCACCCCAAACTGGTTCATGACACCTCTGACCTGACGTGGCTCACACAAGCATCAGAAATTCACTCAGATAAAAGCGAAATACTGCGGACACTGGAATCTGAAACAAAAATAGAAAATGCTGGAAAATCTCAGCAGGTCTGACAGCATCTGTGGAGAGAGAATAGAACCAACGTTTCAAGTCTGGAAGACCCTTTGTCAGAGCAGCTCAGAGAAATGGATGCAACAATGTAAATCTATACTCCCATAAGACTGTTCAAAGATCACAGTGACTTAAAACCTTGATATCAACTCCGAAGCACATCAAGCGTGGAACTGATGGAGGGCGATGAAATGGGAGGAGTCCTGTATTCAATTGCAAACTCTGAAGTAAAATTAATGCAGCCAGATTATCACTTTTCTCTGAGTTTGGCAATGCTTGCATGGCAGCAGGTGAGTTGAGAACCCATGTAACACAAATTTGTCTCTAAATGTTAAAGCACCATTCAAAGATGGAATTTGGGGATATATTGGATTTGGAAGAAAGGGAGAAAGTAAAGTAAAGTTTATTTATTAGTCACAAGTAAGGCTTATATTAACACTGCAATGAAGTTACTGTGAAATTCCTCTGTCACCCATCCTTTTTGTTATCTTCCAGAATCTGTGCACACTATCACTTGCACTCATCTGATTCATTCCTTTCCCTGATAATTACCCCCACCAAATGCTCTAGATTTATGAGGTGAATAACACGTCATTACAGTTACTTATAGGTCTGTTCTTGCCCCATTAAAGGAGGAGAGCTCAGGAGCACAAGAAAGAAGGGAACAGGATCCTCTAGATTTCCCAGTTCACAACTGCAGAGAAGTAGGAGCTTGAGATCAGTCATGTTTCAGTGTCCCTAACTATTAGCAACGAGAAGATCAGAACCTCACAGCTACTTGGTGATGCAAATTAATCGCAATGACCTACAAGTCAGTTATGTTGACTTGACTTCAACAATGACTGAAATATAATCAGTTCTATAATGATTAGTTAAAACACTTACCTTGTAAGTACCAATATGTATCTTCTTCTGCCAGAATCTTCGCATATGCAAAAGATGTCCATGGACTTTGTGAGTGATGAATCTTCAGTGAGGCAGAGTTCATTCATCACATAACTCATGTTTACCACGCACCAGCTCAGATAGTCACACTTTGCTGGGACAATCTGATAGTTGGGTTTTCACTTGCTGACTCACACCTAATGCGAGCTAAAGCAGATGGTGGTGGCAGAGACAGGTGTGGAGAGTACACATTGGAGGGCGTAACCTTCATCAAGCTCTGTTAACTGGATACAAATGCCAACCCAAGGGGCATCAATGAAAAGGGTAAACATTTAGAAACAGTGAACGTATGATATACTGTTAGGCTTTTCAAGCACAATGACTATGACTGTCAAAGAATCATAGAGGTTTACAGCATGGAAACAGGCCCTTTGGTCCAACTTGTCCATGCCGCCCTTTTTTTTTAAAACCACGAAGCTAGTCCTAATTGCCTGCATTTGGCCCATATCCCTCTATACTCATCCAGGGAACTGTAAACGCTTTTTAAAAGACAAAATTGTACCTGCCTCTACTACGATCTCTGGCAGCTTGTTCCAGGTACTCACCACCCTCTGTGCAAAAAAATTGCCCCTCTGGACTCTTTTGTATCTCTCCCCTCTCACCTTAAACCTATGCCCTCTAGTTTTAGAATCCCCTACCTTTGGGAAAAGATACTGACTTGTGGCCAAATGGGCAACCTCAAATGGCGATTTACAGAGTATGCTGGGATAATTGGGCAAGAATTAAAACAGCCGGCTGCAGCCGAAAAGACAGAGATCAACAGGCTGCAGCTCAAGATGACTGAATACACAGGAAATAGGCCATCCTAAAGACAATGGACACTCTCTGGTCAAACATACTTGTTATACCAGACAAAGGGGAGCCTTAACCCCTTATTTGGGAGGGAGGTATGTGACCTACGTGCCTCCAGCACCTACAGGCATGGCCGTTGGGTACACACCCAGAGATCGGTGTGGCAGCACCTGATTGGACTCTTATCGATCACGGTGATCAAGCCCTGATCGATTGACTGACAAGAATCAAGAGACTGCTCAAAAGGACATGAAACCAAGGAGGGATAAAAGGTGCTGCACAAAAGAAGAAGCTCTCTCTCTCTCGCTCTGACCCCACGAATGAGCTACAACAATGGTGACCGTCGCCAGCAACAACCAGCACGAGGAGAGCCACCACACCCGAGAAGGAAGGAAGATCAGAGCCAGAGTGCCAGACCAGACCAAAGGACCAGACTACGCAGAGGACTCAGAGACCAGCGCACGGATAAAGGCCAATATCTGTTGGGTACTTGCCAGTCACGCAAAGTTAAGTCAAGGTCTAGTATTGGACTGGAACTTTAGTATTTTCTGTAAGATAATTTACTGTTGGTTGGGTGGGTGATTATTGATTGTGTGTTTTAAATAAATATTGTTGTACCAACAAGAAGTCTATCGCAATTTTTTGTCCACCGTATAAGGGTTAAAACATACTGTGCGGCAGGCACAACAGACTATCTAGCTGATCTATGCCCCTCATTATTTTATAGATCTCTATAAGATCACCACTCAGCCTCCTACGCTCCAGAGGAAAAAGTCCCAGTCTATCCAGCCTCTCCTTATAACTCAAACCATCTAGTCCCGGTAGCATCCTAGTAAATCTCTTCTGCACTCTTTCTAGTTTAATAATATCCTTTCTATAATAGGGTGACCAGAACACCAATAAACATGAAGACAAGATCTCAGCTTGCTAATAAACAATATTTCCACAATACAAGCTACAACAACTACGAGAGTAAATCATTCTACTGACTTGGCCAAGTATTCCAAAGTGTGGCCTTACCAATGTCTTGTACAACTTCAACAAGACGTCTCAACTCCTGTATTCAATGTTCTGACCAATGAAATCAAGCATGCTGAATGCCTTCTTCACCACTCTGTCCACCTGTGACACCACTTTCAAGGAGCTATGAACATGTACCCCTCAATCTCTTTGTTCTATAACTCTTCACAACGCCCTACCATTAACTGAGTAAGTCCTGCCCTGGTACAATCTACCAAAATGCATCACCTCACATTTATCTAAATTAAACTCCATCTGCCATTCGTCAACCCACTGACCCAATTGATCAAGATCCCGTTGCAATCCGAGATAACCTTCACTGTCTACGATGCCACCAATCTGCAAACTTACTAACCATGCTTCCTATATTCTCATCCAAATCATTAATATAAATGACAAATAACAGTGGACCCAGCACCAATCCCTGAAGCACACTGCTGGTCACAGTTCTCCAATTTGAAAAACAACCCTCAACAACCACCCTCTGGCTTCTGCCATCAAGCCAATTTTGTATCCATTTAGCGACCCTCACCCTGGATCCTGTGAGATTTAATCTGATGCAACAACCTACCAAGCAGTACCTTGTCAAAGGCCTTGCTAAAGTCCATCTAGACAACATGAACTGCACTGCCCTCATCCACCTTCTTGGTTACCCCTTCAAAAAACTCAGACAAATTTGTGAGACATGATTTTCCACTCACAAAGCCATGCTGACTGTTCCTAATCAATCCTTGCATCTGTAAATGCCTGTACATCCTGTCTGTCAAAATACCTTCCAACAACTTACCCATCACAGATGTGAGGCTCACCAGCCTGTAGTTCCCAGGCTTTTCCCTGCAGCCCTTTTTAAACAAAGGCTCAACATTTGCCACTCTCCAATCTTCAGGCACCTGACCTTGACTATTGATGATTCAAATATCTCTGCTAGGGGACCCGCAATTTCCTCCCTGGCCTCCCACAATGTTCTGGGATACACTTCATCAGGTCCCAGGAATTAATCTACCTTTATGCGCTTTAAGACATCCAGCACCACCTTACATAGAACATAGAATATAGAACATTACAGCACACTACAGACCCTTCGGCCCTCTATGTTGCGCCGACCTGTGAAATCAATCTAAAGCCAATCTAACCTACACTATTCCAATATCATCCATATGTTTATCAAATGACCATTTAAATGCCCTTCATGTTGGCGAGTCCACTACTGTTGCAGGCAGGGCATTCCACGCCCTTACTACTCTCTGAGTGAAGAACCTACCTCTGACATCTGTCCTATATCTATCACCCCTCAATTTAAAGCCATGTCCTCTCGTGCTAGACATCCCCATCCGAGGAAAAAGCCTCTCACTGTCCACCCTATCTAATCCTCTGATCATCTTATATGCCTCTATTAGTCACCTCTTAACCTTCTTCTCTCTAACGAAAACAGCCTCAAGTCCCTCAGCCTTTCCTCATGAGACCTTCCCACCATAACAGGCAACATCCTGGTAAATCTCCTCTGCACCCTTTCCAATGCTTCCACATCCTTCCTATAATGCGGCGACCAGAACTGTACGCAATACTCCAAGTGCGGCCGCACCAGAGTTTTGTACAGCTGCAACATGACCTCATGGCTCCGAAACTCAATCCCTCTCCCAATAAAAGCTAACACACCGTACGCCTTCTTAACAACCCTATCAGCCTGGGTGCCAACTTTCAGGGATCTATGCACATGGACACCGAGATCTCTCTGCTCATCCACACTACCAACTATCTTACCATTAGCCCAGTACTCTGTATTCCTGTTACTCCTTCCAAAGTGAATCACCTCACACTTTTCCGCATTAAACTCTATTTGCCACCTCTCAGCCCAGCTCTGCAGCTTATCTATGTCCCTCTGTAACCTACAACATCCTTCCGCACTGTCCACAACTCCACCGACTTTAGTGTCATCCGCAAATTTACTAACCCATCCTTCTACGCCCTCATCCAGGTCATTTATAAAAATGACAAACAGCAGTGGCCCCAAACAGATCCTTGTGGTACACCACTAATAACTGAACTCCAGGATGAACATTTCCCATCAACCACCACCCTCTATCTTCTGACAGCTAGCCAATCTCTGATCCAAACCGCTAAATCACCCTCAATCCCATGCCTCCGTATCTTCTGTAATAGCTTACTGTGCGGAACCTTATCAAATGTTGAGCCTTTACTGAAATCCATATACACCACATCAACTTTTTGGTCACCTTCTCAAAGAACTCAATAAGGTTTGTGAGGCACGACCTACCCTTCACAAAACCGTGTTGACTATCCCTAATCAAATTATTCCTTTCTAGATGATTATAAATCCTATCTCTTATAATCCTTTCCAAAACTTTGCCCACAACAGAAGTAAGGCTCACTGGTCTATAATTACCAGGGTTGTCTCTTGAACAAGGGGACAACATTTGCTATCCTCCAGTCTTCTGGCACTATTCCTTTAGACAATGATGACATAAAGATCAAAGCCAAAGGCTCTGCAATCTCCTCCCTAGCCTCCCAGAGAATCCTAGAATAAATCCCATCCGGCCCAGGGGACTTATCTATTTTCACATTTGCCAGAATTGCTAACACCTCCTCCTTATGGACCTCAATCCCGTCTAGTCTAATAGCCTGTATCTCAGTATTCTCCTCGACAACATTGTCTTTTTCCTGTGTGAATACTGATGAAAAATATTCATTTAGCGCCTCTGCTATCTCTTTGGACTCCACGCACAACTTCCCACTGTCCTTGACTGGCCCTAATCTTACCCTAGTCATTCTTTTATTCCTGACATACCTATAGAAAGCTTTAGGGTTTTCCTTAATCCTACCTGCCAAAGACTTCTCAAGTCCCCTCCTGGCTCTTCTTCGCTCTCTCTTTAGGTCCTTCCTGGCTAACTTGTAACTCTCAAGCGCCCTAACTGAGCCTTCATGTCTCATCTTTCCATAAGTCTCCTTCTTCCTCTTCACAAGAGATTCAACTTCTTTAGTAAACCACGGTTCCCTCACTCGACCACTTCCTCCCTGCCTGACAGGTACATACTTATCAAGGACACGCAGTAGCTGTTCCTTGAAGAATCTCCACATTTCAATTGTGCCCCATCCCCTGCAGTTTCCTTCCACATCCTATGCATCCTAAATCTCGCCTAACCGCATCATAATTTCCTTTCCCCCCAGCTATAACTCTTGCCCTGCGGTATATACCTATCCCTTTCCATCGCTAAAGTAAACATAACCGAATTGTGGTCACTACCACCAAGTGTTCACCTACCTCTAAATCTAACACCTGGCCTGGTTCATTCCCCAGTACCAAATCCATTGTGGCCTCGCCTCTTGTTGGCCTATCTACATATGTGTCAGGAAACCCTCCTGCACACATTGGACAAAAACTGACCCAACTAAAGTACTCGAACTATAGCTTTTCCAGTCAATATTTGTAAAGCTAAAGTCCCCCATAACAACTACCCTGTTACTTTCGCTCCTATCCAGAATCATCTTTGCAATCCTTTCCTCTACATCTCTGGAACTTTTCGGAGGCTTATAGAAAACTCCCAACAGGGTGACCTCTCCTTTCCTGTTTCTCACCTTCTCTGTAATATGTACACTCCTCAAGACATCACTACTTATTTCCCCAAGTTCCCTAACATCCATGTTTTTCTCAACATAAATACTGATGAGAAATATTCATTTAGGATCTCACCCATCTCATGTGGATCCGCACATCAGTGACCTTGTTGATCCTTAAGAAGCCCTACTCTCACCCTAGTTACTCTTTTGGCTTTTATGTATTTGTAGAAGCTCTTTGGATTCTCCTTTGCCTTATCTGCCAAAACAATCTCGTGTCCCCTTTGTGCCCTCCTGATTTCTCTCTTAACTCTACGCCTACACCCCCTATACTCTTCAAGGGATTCACTTGATCCCAACTGCAAAGAAAGTGAAGCAATCTGCCTCAAACATGACTGGAATAATTTTGCAGGAAATTGTGCCGATAAGCTTTTGAATAGATGGAGTGGCCCACTATGTAAAAGATTGAATGCAGCAATCAAATGAGTCCACACATACCCTGGGTGCCAAACACACGTTACATCTAAAACAAATATAGCCATACTAACTGCATCAAATCTCCACCACTAATATGGTTAGCCCATGGGACAGATGGTGGCAAAAGGACACATGGAAGTGGGAATGCCAGTCAAAGTATTTCCCTTTCTCACCTGTTGCCATCCCCAATCCCCCTTCCAAATAGTACCAGACGTGTTGTATTTTGTGCTGATAACCAAGTGTGCCCCCACCCAGCTGGGACAGTCTTGACATGGGCATCACAAACTTCAAGATCCAGAGGACACCAGCCAGGAGCATTTCAGTTGCCAGAGAAAAGGTTTGAGTAGCCTGCTTCTAACTCTGCTGAAGCTACAAAGGATAAACCGCGTGGAAGTGATAGGAAAAGGAAGAGTATATAAGGTATGCAGAAAATGGTGTGAAACTTCCATTCTTTAATAGCATAAAATATTGTATTAGGTTGCATCACTTTTCCGTGTTTGTCACTTTGTCTTATGAGGGACAGTTGAGGTCTCTGGGTCTGTACTTGTTGGAGTTTAGAAGGATGAGGGGGGATCTTATTGAAACTTACAGGATACTGCGAGGCCTGGATAGAGTGGATGTGGAGAGGATGTTTCCACTATAGGAAAAACTAGAACCAGAGGGCACAACCTCAGGCTAAAGGGATGATCCTTTACAACAGAGATGAGGAGGAATTTGTTCAGCCAGAGAGTGGTGAATTTGTGGAACTCTTTGCCACAGAAAGCTGTGGAGGCCAGGTCATTGAGTGTCGTTAAGACAGAGATAGATAGGTTTTTGATTAATAAGGGGATCAGGGGTTATGGGGAAAGGGCAGGAGAATGGAGATGAGAAAAATATCAGCCATGATTGAATGGTGAAGCAGACTTGATGCGCCGAGTGGCCTAATTCTGTTCCTATGTCTTATGGTCCTCTCTTTTTCATTTTTGTTGTTGAGTGGCAAGTTGCCCTTTGACTTGCTTGATGATAAGACATTAATTTACAGGGGCCAGTCAGGTGGGATGGGAGATGTCCAGAGGTGGCAGGTTGTTTACTGGATTGCCTTGTGTCAGTGGTATTGCGTGATTAGCAGAAAGGGTGTTTGTTGCATGCCATTCTGCCATCATTGTCCACTGATGCAGCCTAAGTGAACTGTGCATGATAAAACACAGTAAGAAGTTTAACAACACCAGGTTAAAGTCCAACAGGTTTATTTGGTAGCAAAAGCCACTTGGCTGTAAAGGTGGCTTTTGCCACCAAATAAACCTGTTGGACTTTAACCTGGTGTTGTTAAACTTCTTACTGTGTTTACCTCAGTCCAAAGCCGGCATCTCCACATCATGATAAAACATACATGCGAAGCCAGCTAGAGACTCAGTTCCGAGGAGATTGTACGCAAACAGACTAATGCAGAGTTAAACGCAGACATTTGCAGATGGGAACCCACTCCTTATTTTTGTCTGCTTTAACCCTCCAGCCCTAACCTCATCTGTACCCAAACTCATGTGCTCCTTCAGATTCAAATTAACTCCAGAATTTCTCCAACGGACTATCTCCAAAATGAATTTATGGTTCAGATGAGCCAACAATATTTTCTATAAATAAAACATTTTTTATCTTAATTGTTAGTCTATCCGCAACCAGCCAAATCGAAGTTAACAACATCTGGCACAGTTATAGAAGACTATTCAAATTCACCACCTTGCCAATTAAAATCCAACCATTGATGTGGTCTTTGTGACTCCAGTAGCATTACCTCTCTTTTATTATTATAGACTTGTCTCATGATACAGTTCTGTGATATGAAAACAATAGAAAATGAAACAAGTTATGCTACTTCCACCTATTAAGTATCACTTAATAAAGAACAAGCTCTTGTCACAGCTAACCCCATTTTAAAATTACTAAAGCTGACAGACTAATCATTCTAAACCAAGTACCACATAGACAGTCATCTCCGTTCATGTATTTTTAATATTAGTTTTGTTAAATTACAATGAGAATGGGAACCATCAAAGTGCACGTTCTATTTGTTGGACTGAGTTTTCATGTATAACTGATGTTACCTGGAAAACCTCTCAACACCATGAGAGATCTGCATTTCAAGTGCTCATTTTTTGAATATTCATTCATTTACTACTTGCCACAAATTGACATGTTTATTTCCCAGACCTCCCAGACAATTTATGTGATGGAATCAATGAATTTTAACAAGGTCACATTATTGGCACAACATGAAACAAGCTGCAAATGCACACTTGGAGCTTTGTAGTCTCTAAATACGTCTAAAATTATTAAGCAAAACTATTTGGTTCTCAGGAGGTTCTATACATATTTACTAATAAAGACATGGAAAACAAATAGCTTTTTTACAATTTTACCACACCGGCAATGTATGCAGCAATATTATACACAGTGGAAGAAATACAGATATTTTTCAATCGAGTTATCGGCAGTGACTCTAATTTGTTTCACTGTTTTCCTTATTTGGTTTAAAATGAACAGTCAAAATTCTTCATCACATTGTCTTTTCAGTTAGCTTGTCTTTTCTGCTCTTGCAGAGAAAGAGCATGGACAAAATAGGCCAAAAGGCCTCCTAATGTGCTGTAAACCATTCTATGATTCTAAGTCGAACAGCCACATTTCTGTAGAATGATTTGAATATTTCATCTTTAATCTTCAGAAGAACATATAAAGCACCAAATGCATGTTCATTTGCAATCTGCTGGGCCAGTAAGGTTAACTTATAAAAAATTGTTGATTCCAACACATAATTGCCTTGGAATGCCTGGAAACTTAGGGTGTCACAAGGAATAAGAACATGAGCATATAAGAGCAAAAGAACTAGGAGTAGGAGTAGGCCATATGGCCCCTCGAGCCTGCTCCGCCATTCAATAAGATCATGGCTAATCTTTTTGTGGACTCAGCTCCACTTACCCTCCCACTCATCATAAGCCTTGATTCCTTTACTGTTCAAAGTTTTATCGATCCTTGCCTTAAAAACATTCAATGAGGTAGCCTCAACTGTTCACTGGGCAATGAATTCCACAGATTCACAATCCTTTGGATGAAGTAGTTCCTCCTCAACTCAGTCCTAAATCTGCTCCCCCTGATTTTGAGGCCATGCCCCCTCGTTCTAATTTCACCTGCCAGTGGAAACAACCTCCCTGCTTCTATCTTATCTATTTCCTTCATACTCTTACGATAATAAGATCTACCCTCATTCTTCTGCATTCCAATGAGTTAAGTTCATGTTTATTCATGTGTAGGACAAAATTGCAATTATGAATTTGAAATTGTTTCACATGCACAGCATTTCACCAATAACAATTAATATAAAATACAATTTTTCTTTCAGTTTAATACCTTCAGCCATTTTAAAAGATCCAATACATGTATATTACTGTTACACAGTAAGCCTGATCTATTCAAGAGAGCAACTTCAAATTGTTCTGGATGGCTGGAACTCCAACACCTCACCCACCATAGAATCGGAGCAGGCAAGGGTCCGACAACAAAATCTCCGTTAACTTCGGGCAGGAATTTCTGGTCTCGCCCGAGCAAGGCCATAAAATCCCACCCAGTGCGTCATTGCAGGGTTGATTGCAGAGCACCAAGGACGAACACAAGACAAATGTAATACCATGCACATGTACAAGAATTCTTAGGCCGGAATGTTATGGCTGTTCATTCCAATGGGATTTTCCAATCCCGCTGCAGTAAACAGAGATTTGGCTGCGTGCCAAATTCTCCAACTTCGCTGCAGCGGGAGCGTGGCCGGTAAGATTGCACCCAATTTCCCCAAGGAAAATGTACATTTTAGCCCGAGAGGCCCTATCGTCATAAATAGTTAGACTTATCAGTTTTCTGCACTACTTTAATATTGCCTATCGATAAAAAATGAAACTCAAAATATCCACCTCAAAATTTATATTTCTCATTTTTTGAAAAGTATTCCAAAAATATGAAATTCAATAAATTCAATTTTTTTAAACAATTGGTTTGGACAGGCCAATGGGAGTGGGCAGGCAGGCAGGAGTTGGCAGGCCTTTGTAAAAAAAAACATCATTCAGGAGTGCCCTTTGCACTTTGGGGCACGAAGCCCTAAGATGTGCAACCTTCCCCCACCCTCTGTGATCCTCCCCAACTCCTCACTAGGCTGACCACTTGCTCCGCAAAAAATACCCCTGACTTACCTCAATCCAGGTGCTATGGCCACCTTCAAGGGCCAGCGTGCCCACTGCTCAGTTCTGACACTGTTGGAACTGCTAGAATAAGGTCCCTTTATTTGAGGAAGGATGTAGTGGCGTTAAGTACAGTTCAGAGGATGTTCACTAGATTGATTCCAGAGATGAGAGGTTTGTTTTCTGAAGCGAGATTGAGAAATTTAGGCCTATACTCTCTGGAGTTTAGAATGAGAGGAGATCTACTTGAGGTACATCAGGTAATTGACAAAGTAGACGTGGAGAGGACACTTCCTCTTGTGGGGCAATCTAGAACAAGAGGTCATAGTTTTAGGATGAGAAGCAAATTTAAAACAGAGTTGAGGAGAAACATCTTCTCTCAAAGGGTGGCGAATCTGTGGAATTCATTGTCCCAGATTGCAGTGGATGCCGGGACATTGAGTAAATTTAAGGAGGGGATAATTAGTAATGGGCTGAAGGGTGATGGAGAATGGGCAGGAAAGTGGAATTGAGGCCGAGACAAGATCAGCCATGACCGTATTGAATGGCGCAGCGTGATTAAACGGCTGCTCCTACTACTTATTTTCTTAACTTGAGAGTAAGTTATTTCTTCAACTGATGGGCCCTCGTCCCACTCTCGGCCTGTTCGGCCTGTTGGCAGAACTTTATGGTTGCAGGGCTGACTCGTTCAATAGCGACCAGTTAAAATCCTGCCACTCCCTTGCACTGAGGTCTTCCTACAACATAGTTGCAGCAGTTCAAGAAGGCAGCATCCGCCACCTTCTCAAGGGCAATTATAGATGGGCAATAAATGCTGTTCTAGATCGCTAGGATAAATTTATTTTAAAAATGTACATAAGTCGTTGAAAGTGGCAGAACAGATTGAGAGAGCAGTTAAAGCACACTGGGTGCCACACTTTAAGATGTGAAGGCATCAGAGAGAGTGCAAAAGAAATTCAAAAGAATGGTTCAATTACTTCAGTTACATAGATTGGAGAAGATGGCTGCTCTCCTTGAAGGGAAGCTTATGGGAAGATTTAATGGAAGTATTCAAAATCATGAGGAATCTCAACAGAGTTGTTATTTCACTTCCTGCACCTACTAGTGCACACGGCAGACTTTCATCTGTTCCAAGAGTGCTTTTTTCCCCCCTGGAACAGGTTGCTAGCCTGACAGCAGAGGTTTATAGCTTGATGGATGTCACTCTGCATCAAGCATGGCCGATGAGGAGACACTTGAACTCTTACCATCTGCCACTGGAAGGATTTTGCAGGTTGATACTCAACCTGTTGGCTGTATTATGATTTGATTTATTGTCACATGTATTAGTATACAGTGAAAAGTATTGTTTCTTGTGCGCTATACAGGCAAAACATACCATTCATACACTATGTCCTTCATTTTATTGACATTGAGGGAGAGATTATTGTCATCGCAGCAATTCACCAGATTCTCTATCTCATTCCTGTATTTTGTCTCGTCATTGTTTGAGATCCGACCCACTGTGGTGGTGTCATCAGCAAACTTGAAAATCAAGTTTCTTGATGGCCACACTGTCATAGGTGTATAAAGAGTATAATAGGGAGCTGAGGACACAGCCTTGTGGGGCACCAGTGATGAGGATAATCATGAAGGTGGTGTTGTTGCCTATTCTTACTGATTGCGGTCTGTGGGTTAGGATGTCTAGAATCTAGTTGCAGAGGGAGGAGGTGAATCCTTCTTCCTTGGCCATCAAGTCCTGGAGTGGGAATGGAACCTGGAGCTTCTGGCTCAGAGGCAGGGAAACTATCCACTGTATCCCAAGACCTCCTCTCAAAATAGTAGATGTGGAGAAACAGTTCCCACTGGTGGGAGAATCCAAAACAAGAGAACACAGATTTAATGTACTTAGCAAAAAAAGCAATGTAGACATGAGAAGAAACTTCTTCATTCAGTGAGTGGAATGCGCAGACTGAGATTGTGATCGAGGCAGATTCAATCGAAGCATTCAAAAGGAAATGAGACTGTCATATGAAAAGGATGAATGTGTAGGCCTAGGAACAGAAGGTGGGGGAATGGTACAAGGTGCACTGCTCCTTTAGAGAGCTGCTGCAGACACCAGAGCCCAAATGGCCTCCTTCTGTACAGTAACAATTCTGTGATATCTTCATGGCTTGTTTGGATGCGCCACATCATCCTAATATAAAGCAATTGATAGACTTGAAGCTTCAACACAGCAAGCAAGCCCCAGGAGGGCAGAGGGAACTCTTAAAGGACACCCTCAAAGTCTCCTTAAGAAAGTGCAACAGCCCCACCAACACCTGGGAATCCCTGGCCTAAAATTGCCCGAAGTGGAGGAAAAGCATCCGGTAAGGAATAAACACTTCAAGTTTAATCACTGAGTGCAAGCTGAAGCCAAGATAGCAAACGGAGTACCTGGCAATCTGGGCACCCCACCCATGCATACCTCCAACCACTGTCTGCCCCACCTGAGAACTCATTTTTAGTGTGGAAGCAAGTCATCCTTGACTCTGAGGGACTGCCTAAGAGATCTTGAAGTATCAACCAACCTCTGGGAAATGCTTCAAGGTTCTGATCATTGTGCCAACTGTGCAATCTTCAATCCATCATCTTGCATAGTCTAAAATCAATCCCTACTATACCCTGGAATACAAATTGATTTATTTGATGTAAGTGCCTGTAATAACTTACCAATGAGAAAAGTCTATTACCATTATACTATACATCAAGTGATGTTCAATTCTGTAGTACACTCTTTACTGCCTGGTGCCTAAAACATCAGCTGTGGAGTTTAATTGATTTTTAAGCAACTCTAGATTCAAATTGGTGCAGAATGATTAAGACTGTTCCAGTCCAGGAAAGCAAATAAAATAAATGGGCTGGGTGACAACTTCTATTCATTCACTTCTGATACCCGAGTTTAAATCTAATCAGGTAAAGGATCTTACTTCTCTACTAATTATGAATGCCTTAAGTTTCATGAGTCCCTAAAATTTAATCTTGATTTGATTTATTATTGTCACATGTATTACTATACAGTGAAAAGTATTGTTTCTTGCGCGCTATTCAGACAAAGCATACTGTACATAGGGAAGTGAAGGACAGAGTGCAGAATGAAGTGTTACAGCCATTGCTAGGGTGTAGAGAAAGATCAACTTAGTGTGAAGCAGGTCCATTCAGGAGTCTAATGGCAGCCAGGGAAGAAACTGTTCTTGAGTCGGTTGGGACATGTCCTCAGACATTTGTATCTTTTTTCCGATGGAAGAAAGTGGAAGAGAGTATGTCTGGGAAGCATGGGGTCCTTGATTATGCTGGCTGCTTTTCCGAGGCAGCAGGAAGTGTAGACAATGTCAATGAATGGGAGGCTGCTTTGAGTGATAGACTGGGCTTCGGTCACAACCCTTTGTAGTTTATTGC